>NC_061513.1:313891610-314092890 GCF_022539505.1 Lolium rigidum
GGTCTTGCTGTAACAAAGGATTAGATGTATAGTGTGGATGATGATTGTTTGCGAGAAAACGATGAGAACAAGTATTGCAGTAGATTGTATTCGATTAAAAGAATGGACCGAGGTCCACAGTTCACTAGAGGTGTCTCTCCCATAAGATAAATAGCATGTTGGGTGAACAAATTACAGTTGGGCAATTGACAAATAAAGAGGGCATGACCATGCACATACATGATATGATGAGTATAGTGAGATTTAATTGGGCATTACGATAAAGTACATAGACCGCTATCCAGCATGCATATATGCCTAAAAAGTCCACCTTCAGGTTATCATCCGAACCCCTTCCAGTATTAAGTTGCAAACAACAGACAATTGCATTAAGTATGGTGGGTAATGTAATCAACAACTACATACTTAGACATAGCATCGATGTTTTATCCCTAGTGGGAACAGCACATCCACAACCTTAGAACTTTCTGTCACTGTCCCAGATTTAATGGAGGCATGAACCCACTATCGAGCATAAATACTCCCTCTTGATAACGGAGAGCATGCAAGATCATAAACAACACATAGATAATAGATTGATAATCAACATAACATAGTATTCTCTATTCATCGGATCCCAACAAACACAACATGTAGCATTACAGATAGATGATCTTGATCATGTTAGGCAGCTCACAAGATCCAACAATGAAGCACAATTAGGAGAAGACGACCATCTAGCTACTGCTATGGACCCATAGTCCGTGGGTGAACTACTCACTCATCACTCCGGAGGCGACCATGGCGGTGAAGAGTCCTCCGGGAGATGATTCCCCTCTCCGGCAGGGTGCCGGAGGCGATCTCCTGAATCCCCCGAGATGGGATTGGCGGCGGCGGTGTCTCTGGAAGGTTTTCCGTATCGTGGCTCTCGGTACTGGAGTTATTATCGACGAAGGCTTAAGTAGGAGGAGGAGATAGGTTTAGGGGCGATGCGAGGGGCCCACACACTAGGCCGGCGCGGCCAGGGCTTGGGCCGCGCCGCCCTAGCGTCTGGCCGCCTCGTCGCCCCACTTCGTTTCCTCTCCGGTGTTCTGGAAGCTTCGTGGAAAAATAAGATCATGGGCGTTGATTTCGTCCAATTCCGAGAATATTTCCTTACTAGGATTTCTAAAACCAAAAACAGCAGAAAACAGCAACTGGCTCTTCGGCATCTTGTTAATAGGTTAGTGCCGGAAAATGTATAAATATGACATAAAGTATGCATAAAACATGTAGGTATCATCAATAAAGTGGCATGGAACATAAGAAATTATCGATACGTTGGAGACGTATCAGCATCCCCAAGCTTAGTTCCTGCTCGTCCCGAGTAGGTAAACGATAACAAAGATAATTTCTGGAGTGACATGCCATCATAATCTTGATCATACTATTGTAAGCACATGTAATGAATGCAGCGATCAAAGCAATGGTAAATGACACGAGTAAACAACTGAATCATATAGCAAAGACTTTTCATGAATAGTACTTTCAAGACAAGCATCAATAAGTCTTGCATAAGAGTTAACTCATAAAGCAATAAATTCATAATAAAGGTATTGAAGCAACACAAAGGAAGATTAAGTTTCAGCGGTTGCTTTCAACTTGTAACATGTATATCTCATGGATAGTTGTCAATGTAAAGTAATATAACAAGTGCAATATGCAAGTATGTAGGAATCAATGCACAGTTCACACAAGTGTTTGCTTCTTGAGGTGGAGAGAAATGGGTAAACTGACTCAACATGAAAGTAAAAGAAAGGCCCTTCGCAGAGGGAAGCATTGATTGCTATATTTGTGCTAGAGCTTTGGTTTTGAAAACAAGAAACAATTTTGTCAACGGTAGTAATAAAGCATATGTGTCATGTAAATTATATCCTACAAGTTGCAAGCCTCATGCATAGTATACTAATAGTGCCCGCACCTTGTCCTAATTAGCTCGGATTACCTGGATTATCATCGCAATACATATGTTTTAACCAAGTGTCACAAAGGGGTACCTCTATGCCGCCTGTACAAAGGTCTAAGGAGAAAGCTCGCATTGGATTTCTCGCTTTTGATTATTCTCAACTTAGACATCCATACCAGGACAACATAGACAACAGATAATGGACTCCTCTTTAATGCTTAAGCATTCAACAATTATTAATTTTCTCATATGAGATTGAGGATATTTATCCAAAACTGAAACTTCCACCATGAATCATGGCTTTAGTTAGCGGCCCAATGTTCTTCTCTAACAGTATGCATGCTCTAACCATTCAACTAGTGGTAAATCGCCCTTACTTCAGACAAGACGGACATGCATAGTAACTCACATGATATTCAACAAAGAGTAGTTGATGGCGTCCCCAGGAACATGGATATCGCACAACAAGCAACTTAATAAGAGATAAAGTGCATAAGTACATATTCAATACCACAATAGTTTTTTAGGCTATTTGTCCCATGAGCTATATATTGCAAAGGTAGAGGATAGAAATTTTAAAGGTAGCACTCAAGCAATTTACTTTGGAATGGCGGAGAAATACCATGTAGTAGGTAGGTATGGTGGACACAAATGGCATAGTGGTTGGCTCAAGGATTTTGGATGCATGAGAAGTATTCCCTCTCGATACAAGGTTTAGGCTAGCAAGGTTATATGAAACAAACACAAGTATGAAGCGGTACAACAAAAATCACATAAAAGACATATTGTAAACATTATAAGACTCTACACCGTCTTCCTTGTTGTTCGACCCTTACTAGAACTTATCTAGACCTTAGAGAGACCAATTATGCAAACCAAATTTTAGCAAGCTCTATGTATTTCTTCATTAATAGGTGCAAAGTATATGATGCAAGAGCTTAAACATGAGCACAACAATTGTCAAGTATCACATTATTCAAGACATTTTACCAATTACTACATGTAGCATTTCCCGTTTCCAACCATATAACAATTTAACGAAGAAGATTCAACCTTCGCCATGAATATTATGAGTAAAGCCTAAGGACATATTTGTCCATATGCAACAACGGAGCGTGTCTCTCTCCCACACAATGAATGCTAGGATCCATTTTATTCAAACAAAACAAAAACAAAAACAAACCGACGCTCCAAGCAAAGTACATAAGATGTGATGGAATAAAAATATAGTTTCACTAGAGGAACCTCGATAATGTTGTCGATGAAGAAGGGGATGCCTTGGGCATCCCCAAGCTTAGACGCTTGAGTATTCTTGAAATATGCAGGGGTGAACCACCGGGCATCCCCAAGCTTAGAGCTTTCACTCTCCTTGATCATATTGTATCATCCTCCTCTCTTGATCCTTGAAAACTTCCTCCACACCAAACTCAAAACAACTCATTAGAGGGTTAGTGCATAATCAAAATTCACATATTCAGAGGTGACATAATCATTCTTAACACTTCTGGACATTGCACAAAGCTACTGAAAGTTAATGGAATAGAAAAATCCATCAAGCATAGCAAAACCGGCAATGCGGAATAAAAGGCAGAATCTGTCAAAACAGAACAGTTCGTAAAGACGAATTTCTAAGAGGCACCAGACTTGCTCAAATGAAAATGCTCAAATTGAATGGAAGTTGCGTACATATCTTAGGATCACTCACGTAAATTGGCATAATTTTCTGAGTTACCTACAGAGAATTAGGCCCAAATTCGTGACAGCAAAGAAATGCATTTGCTCGCGCAGTAATCCAAATCTAGTATGAACCTTACTATCAACGACTTTACTTGGCACAACAATGCAACAAAATAAGATAAGGAGAGGTTGCTACAGTAGTAACAACTTCCAAGACTCAAATATAAAATAAAAGTGCAGTAGTAAAATCATGGGTTGTCTCCCATAAGCGCTTTTCCTTAACGCCTTTCAGCTAGGCGCGGAAAGTGTATATCAAGTGTTATCAAGAGATGATGCATCTACAGCGGGGTTTGGAGTTTTCTCAACCATGCATTGTATTTTGGATACATAAGTTTCAGAGGCTCCCTTTTCATTAGTCTTGGACTTGCTACTCTCATCAAACAAATTTTCAGGAACAAGCCAAGCATAATTATCATCTAGAGCTTCATGCATTCCTAGGAGCTTACATGGTATTGGTGCTTTAATCTCCCCACCATCATTAACATTATTAGTGTACTTAATTCTATCCATATCCATCTTTTCAAGTGTTCTTTTAAAATCGGTGGACATACCAGGCCTCTTATGCTTAATAAAAACTTTTCTAGCTTCTTTGGCTATATCCTCAAATTCTCGCACTAGGACTTTTAAAACAAAATCTCTCTTCTCTCCCCTCTCCATATCAGAAAGTGTAAGAAACATGTGTTGTATCATGGGGTTGAGACTAATAAATCTAGCTTCCATCATGCGTACCAAATAAACGAGAGGCATCTTCATAGGTAGGGACAGCTTTTGCCAGGGGTATATCTTTAAGATCTTCATGCATAGTAACATGGGTGAAAAATTCTTCTATATTATCTCTTCCAATTATAGACCCTTGTCCCACATGTATATCTTTTAAAGTAAAATTAGGAGGAAACATGATGAAATAAGTAA
Source organism: Lolium rigidum (assembly GCF_022539505.1). Lineage (NCBI taxonomy): Eukaryota > Viridiplantae > Streptophyta > Magnoliopsida > Poales > Poaceae > Lolium > Lolium rigidum. The sequence continues at coordinate 313,896,184 of NC_061513.1, forward strand.
AGCAAATGCAAGTAACTAATTTTTTTGTGTTTTTAATATGGAGAATGCAAACAAGACGGTAAATAAAGTAAAGCTAGCAACTAATTTTTTTGTATTTTGATTTAGTGCAGCAAAAAAAGTAGTAAATAAAGTAAAGCAAGACAAAAACAAAATAAAGAGATTGGATGTGGAGACTCCCCTTGCAGCGTGTCTTGATCTCCCCGGCAACGGCGCCAGAAAAAGAGCTTGATACGCGTACAGCACGCGTCCGTTGGGAACCCCAAGAGGAAGGTGTGATGCGTACAGCGGCAAGTTTTCCCTCAGTAAGAAACCAAGGTTTATCGAACCAGTAGGAGCCAAGAAGCACGTTGAAGGTTGATGGCGGCGAAGTGTAGTGCGGCGCAACACCAGGGATTCCGGCGCCAACGTGGAACCTGCACAACACAACCAAATTACTTTGCCCCAACGTGACAGTGAGGTTGTCAATCTCACCGGTCTTGCTGTAACAAAGGATTAGATGTATAGTGTGGATGATGATTGTTTGCAGAAAACAGTAGAACAAGTATTGTAGTAGATTGTATTCGATTAAAAGAATGGACCGGGGTCCACAGTTCACTAGAGGTGTTTCTCCCATAAGATAAATAGCATGTTGGGTGAACAAATTACAGTTGGGCAATTGACAAATAAAGAGGGCATGACCATGCACATACATGATATGATGAGTATAGTGAGATTTAATTGGGCATTACGACAAAGTACATAGACCGCTATCCAGCATGCATCTATGCCTAAAAAGTCCACCTTCAGGTTATCATCCGAACCCCTTCCAGTATTAAGTTGCAAACAACAGACAATTGCATTAAGTATGGTACGTAATGTAATCAACAACTACATCCTTAGACATAGCATCGATGTTTTATCCCTAGTGGCAACAACACATCCACAACCTTAGAACTTTCTGTCACTGTCCCAGATTTAATGGAGGCATGAACCCACTATCGAGCATAAATACTCCCTCTTGATAACGGAGAGCATGCAAGATCATAAACAACACATAGATAATAGATTGATAATCAACATAACATAGTATTCTCTATTCATCGGATCCCAACAAACACAACATGTAGCATTACAGATAGATGATCGTGATCATGTTAGGCAGCTCACAAGATCCAACAATGAAGCACAATTAGGAGAAGACGACCATCTAGCTACTGCTATGGACCCATAGTCCAGGGGTGAACTACTCACTCATCACTCTGGAGGCGACCATGGCGGTGAAGAGTCCTCCGGGAGATGATTCCCCTCTCCGGCAGGGTGCCGGAGGCGATCTCCTGAATCCCCCGAGATGGGATTGGCGGCGGCGGCGTCTCTGGAAGGTTTTCCGTATCGTGGCTCTCGGTACTGGAGTTATTATCGACGAAGGCTTAAGTAGGAGGAGGAGATAGGTTTAGGGGTGATGCGAGGGGCCCACACACTAGGCCGGCGCGGCCAGGGCTTGGGCCGCGCCGCCCTAGCGTCTGGCCGCCTCGTCGCCCCACTTCGTTTCCTCTCCGGTGTTCTGGAAGCTTCGTGGAAAAATAAGATCCTGGGCGTTGATTTCGTCCAATTCCGAGAATATTTCCTTACTAGGATTTCTGAAACCAAAAACAGCAAGAACAAGAATCGGCTCTTCGGCATCTTGTTAATAGGTTAGTGCCGGAAAATGCATAAATATGACATAAAGTATGCATAAAACATGTAGGTATCATCAATAAAGTGGCATGGAACATAAGAAATTATCGATACGTTGGAGGCGTATCAGCATCCCCAAGCTTAGTTCCTGCTCGTCCCGAGTAGGTAAACGATAACAAAGATAATTTCTGGAGTGACATGCCATCATAATCTTGATCATACTATTGTAAGCACATGTAATGAATGCAGCGATCAAAGCAATGGTAAATGACACGAGTAAACAACTAAATCATATAGCAAAGACTTTTCATGAATAGTACTTTCAAGACAAGCATCAATAAGTCTTGCATAAGAGTTAACTCATAAAGCAATAAATTCATAATAAAGGTATTGAAGAAACACAAAGGAAGATTAAGTTTCAGCGGTTGCTTTCAACTTGTAACATGTATATCTCATGGATAGTTGTCAATGTAAAGTAATATAACAAGTGCAATATGCAAGTATGTAGGAATCAATGCATAGTTCACACAAGTGTTTGCTTCTTGAGGTGGAGAGAAATGGGTAAACTGACTCAACATGAAAGTAAAAGAAAGGCCCTTCGCAGAGGAAGCATTGATTGCTATATTTGTGCTAGAGCTTTGGTTTTGAAAACAAGAAACAATTTTGTCAACGGTAGTAATAAAGCATATGTGTCATGTAAATTATATCCTACAAGTTGCAAGCCTCATGCATAGTATACTAATAGTGCCCGCACCTTGTCCTAATTAGCTCGGATTACCTGGATTATCATCGCAATACATATGTTTTAACCAAGTGTCACAAAGGGGTACCTCTATGCCGCCTGTACAAAGGTCTAAGGAGAAAGCTCGCATTGGATTTCTCGCTTTTGATTATTCTCAACTTAGACATCCATACCGGGACAACATAGACAACAGATAATGGACTCCTCTTTAATGCTTAAGCATTCAATAATTATTAATTTTCTCATATGAGATTGAGGATATTTGTCCAAAACTGAAACTTCCACCATGAATCATGGCTTTAGTTAGCGGCCCAATGTTCTTCTCTAACAGTATGCATGCTCTAACCATTCAACTAGTGGTAAATCGCCCTTACTTCGGACAAGACGGACATGCATAGCAACTCACATGATATTCAACAAAGAGTAGTTGATGGCGTCCCCGGGAACATGGTTATCGCACAACAAGCAACTTAATAAGAGATAAAGTGCATAAGTACATATTCAATACCACAATAGTTTTTTAGGCTATTTGTCCCATGAGCTATATATTGCAAAGGTAGAGGATAGAAATTTTAAAGGTAGCACTCAAGCAATTTACTTTGGAATGGCGGAGAAATACCATGTAGTAGGTAGGTATGGTGGACACAAATGGCATAGTGGTTGGCTCAAGGATTTTGGATGCATGAGAAGAATTCCCTCTCGATACAAGGTTTACGCTAGCAAGGTTATATGAAACAAACACAAGTATGAAGCGGTACAGCAAAACTCACATAAAAGACATATTGTAAACATTATAAGACTCTACACCGTCTTCCTTGTTGTTCGACCCTTACTAGAACTTATCTAGACCTTAGAGAGACCAATTATGCAAACCAAATTTTAGCAAGCTCTATGTATTTTTTCATTAATAGGTGCAAAGTATATGATGCAAGAGCTTAAACATGAGCACAACAATTGTCAAGTATCACATTATTCAAGACATTTTACCAATTACTACATGTAGCATTTCCCGTTTCCAACCATATAACAATTTAACGAAGAAGATTCAACCTTCGCCATGAATATTATGAGTAAAGCCTAAGGACATATTTGTTCATATGCAACAGCGGAGCGTGTCTCTCTCCCACACAATGAATGCTAGGATCCATTTTATTCAAACAAAACAAAAACAAAAACAAACCGACGCTCCAAGCAAAGTACATAAGATGTGATGGAATAAAAATATAGTTTCACTAGAGGAACTCGATAATGTTGTCGATGAAGAAGGGGATGCCTTGGGAATCCCCAAGCTTAGACGCTTGAGTCTTCTTGAAATATGCAGGGGTGAACCACCGGGGCATCCCCAAGCTTAGAGCTTTCACTCTCCTTGATCATATTGTATCATCCTCCTCTCTTGATCCTTGAAAACTTCCTCCACACCAAACTCAAAACAACTCATTAGAGGGTTAGTGCATAATCAAAATTCACATATTCAGAGGTGACATAATCATTCTTAACACTTCTGGACATTGCACAAAGCTACTGAAAGTTAATGGAATAGAAAAATCCATCAAGCATAGCAAAACCGGCAATGCGGAATAAAAGGCAGAATCTGTCAAAACAGAACAGTTCGTAAAGACGAATTTCTAAGAGGCACCGGACTTGCTCAAATGAAAATGCTCAAATTGAATGAAAGTTGCATACATATCTTAGGATCACTCACGTAAATTGGCATAATTTTCTGAGTTACCTACAGAGAATTAGGCCCAAATTCGTGACAGCAAAGAAATCTGTTTCTGCGCGAGTAATCCAAATCTAGTATGAACCTTACTATCAACGACTTTACTTGGCACAACAATGCAACAAAATAAGATAAGGAGAGGTTGCTACAGTAGTAACAACTTCCAAGACTCAAATATAAAATAAAAGTGCAGTAGTAAAATCATGGGTTGTCTCCCATAAGCGCTTTTCTTTAACGCCTTTCAGCTAGGCGCAGAAAGTGTATATCAAGTGTTATCAAGAGATGATGCATCTACAGCGGGGTTTGGAGTTTTCTCAACCATGCATTGTATTTTGGATACATAAGTTTCAGAGGCTCCCTTTTCATTAGTCTTGGACTTGCTACTCTCATCAAACAAATTTTCAGGAACAAGCCAAGCATAATTATCATCTAGAGCTTCATGCATTCCTAGGAGTTTACATGGTATTGGTGCTTTAATCTCCCCACCATCATTAACATTATTAGTGTACTTAATTCTATCCATATTCATCTTTTCAAGTGTTCTTTTAAAATCGGTGGACATACCAGGCCTCTTATGCTTAATAAAAACTTTTCTAGCTTCTTTGGCTATATCCTCAAATTCTCGCACTAGGACTTTTAAAACAAAATCTCTCTTCTCTCCCCTCTCCATATCAGAAAGTGTAAGAAACATGTGTTGTATCATGGGGTTGAGACTAATAAATCTAGCTTCCATCATGCGTACCAAATAAACAGAGGCATCTTCATAGGTAGGGACAGCTTTTGCCAGGGGTATATCTTTAAGATCTTCATGCATAGTAACATGGGTGAACAATTCTTCTATATTATCTCTTCCAATTATAGACCCTTGTCCCACATGTATATCTTTTAAAGTAAAATTAGGAGGAAACATGATGAAATAAGTAAAGCAAATGCAAGTAACTAATTTTTTTGTGTTTTTAATATGGAGAATGCAAACAAGACGGTAAATAAAGTAAAGCTAGCAACTAATTTTTTTGTATTTTGATTTAGTGCAGCAAAAAAAGTAGTAAATAAAGTAAAGCAAGACAAAAACAAAATAAAGAGATTGGATGTGGAGACTCCCCTTGCAGCGTGTCTTGATCTCCCCGGCAGCGGCGCCAGAAAAAGAGCTTGATACGCGTACAGCACGCGTCCGTTGGGAACCCCAAGAGGAAGGTGTGATGCGTACAGCGGCAAGTTTTCCCTCGGTAAGAAACCAAGGTTTATCGAACCGAGTAGGAGCCAAGAAGCACGTTGAAGGTTGATGGCGGCGAAGTGTAGTGCGGCGCAACACCAGGGATTCCGGCACCAACGTGGAACCTGCACAACACAACCAAATTACTTTGCCCCAACGTGACAGTGAGGTTGTCAATCTCACCGGTCTTGCTGTAACAAAGGATTAGATGTATAGTGTGGATGATGATTGTTTGCAGAAAACAGTAGAACAAGTATTGTAGTAGATTGTATTCGATTAAAAGAATGGACCGGGGTCCACAGTTCACTAGAGGTGTTTCTCCCATAAGATAAATAGCATGTTGGGTGAACAAATTACAGTTGGGCAATTGACAAATAAAGAGGGCATGACCATGCACATACATGATATGATGAGTATAGTGAGATTTAATTGGGCATTACGACAAAGTACATAGACCGCTATCCAGCATGCATCTATGCCTAAAAAGTCCACCTTCGAGTTATCATCCGAACCCCTTCCAGTATTAAGTTGCAAACAACACAATTGCATTAAGTATGGTGCGTAATGTAATCAACAACTACATCCTTAGACATAGCATCGATGTTTTATCCCTAGTGGCAACAACACATCCACAACCTTAGAACTTTCTGTCACTGTCCCAGATTTAATGGAGGCATGAACCCACTATCGAGCATAAATACTCCCTCTTGATAACAGAGAGCATGCAAGATCATAAACAACACATAGATAATAGATTGATAATCAACATAACATAGTATTCTCTATTCATCGGATCCCAACAAACACAACATGTAGCATTACAGATAGATGATCGTGATCATGTTAGGCAGCTCACAAGATCCAACAATGAAGCACAATTAGGAGAAGACGACCATCTAGCTACTGCTATGGACCCATAGTCCGAGGGTGAACTACTCACTCATCACTCTGGAGGCGACCATGGCGGTGAAGAGTCCTCCGGGAGATGATTCCCCTCTCCAGCAGGGTGCCGGAGGCGATCTCCTGAATCCTCCGAGATGGGATTGGCGGCGGCGGCGTCTCTGGAAGGTTTTCCGTATCGTGGCTCTCGGTACTGGAGTTATTATCGACGAAGGCTTAAGTAGGAGGAGGAGATAGGTTTAGGGGCGATGCGAGGGGCCCACACACTAGGCCGGCGCGGCCAGGGCTTGGGCCGCGCCGCCCTAGCGTCTGGCCGCCTCGTCGCCCCACTTCGTTTCCTCTCCGGTGTTCTGGAAGCTTCGTGGAAAAATAAGATCCTGGGCGTTGATTTCGTCCAATTCCGAGAATATTTCCTTACTAGGATTTCTGAAACCAAAAACAGCAGAAAACAAGAATCGGCTCTTCGGCATCTTGTTAATAGGTTAGTGCCGGAAAATGCATAAATATGACATAAAGTATGCATAAAACATGTAGGTATCATCAATAAAGTGGCATGGAACATAAGAAATTATCGATACGTTGGAGGCGTATCAGCATCCCCAAGCTTAGTTCCTGCTCGTCCCGAGTAGGTAAACGATAACAAAGATAATTTCTGGAGTGACATGCCATCATAATCTTGATCATACTATTGTAAGCACATGTAATGAATGCAGCGATCAAAGCAATGGTAAATGACACGAGTAAACAACCTGAATCATATAGCAAAGACTTTTCATGAATAGTACTTTCAAGACAAGCATCAATAAGTCTTGCATAAGAGTTAACTCATAAAGCAATAAATTCATAATAAAGGTATTGAAGCAACACAAAGGAAGATTAAGTTTCAGCGGTTGCTTTCAACTTGTAACATGTATATCTCATGGATAGTTGTCAATGTAAAGTAATATAACAAGTGCAATATGCAAGTATGTAGGAATCAATGCATAGTTCACACAAGTGTTTGCTTCTTGAGGTGGAGAGAAATGGGTAAACTGACTCAACATGAAAGTAAAAGAAAGGCCCTTCGCAGAGGGAAGCATTGATTGCTATATTTGTGCTAGAGCTTTGGTTTTGAAAACAAGAAACAATTTTGTCAACGGTAGTAATAAAGCATATGTGTCATGTAAATTATATCCTACAAGTTGCAAGCCTCATGCATAGTATACTAATAGTGCTCGCACCTTGTCCTAATTAGCTCGGATTACCTGGATTATCATCGCAATACATATGTTTTAACCAAGTGTCACAAAGGGGTACCCCTATGCCGCCTGTACAAAGGTCTAAGGAGAAAGCTCGCATTGGATTTCTCGCTTTTAATTATTCTCAACTTAGACATCCATACCGGGACAACATAGACAACAGATAATGGACTCCTCTTTAATGCTTAAGCATTCAACAATTATTAATTTTCTCATATGAGATTGAGGATATTTGTCCAAAACTGAAACTTCCACCATAAATCATGGCTTTAGTTAGCGGCCCAATGTTCTTCTCTAACAGTATGCATGCTCTAACCATTCAACTAGTGGTAAATCGCCCTTACTTCAGACAATACGGACATGCATAGCAACTCACATGATATTCAACAAAGAGTAGTTGATGGCGTCCCCAGGAACATGGTTATCGCACAACAAGCAACTTAATAAGAGATAAAGTGCATAAGTACATATTCAATACCACAATAGTTTTTTAGGCTATTTGTCCCATGAGCTATATATTGCAAAGGTAGAGGATAGAAATTTTAAAGGTAGCACTCAAGCAATTTACTTTGGAATGGCGGAGAAATACCATGTAGTAGGTAGGTATGGTGGACACAAATGGCATAGTGGTTGGCTCAAGGATTTTGGATGCATGAGAAGAATTCCCTCTCGATACAAGGTTTAGGCTAGCAAGGTTATATGAAACAAACACAAGTATGAAGCGGTACAGCAAAACTCACATAAAAGACATATTGTAAACATTATAAGACTCTACACCGTCTTCCTTGTTGTTCGACCCTTACTAGAACTTATCTAGACCTTAGAGAGACCAATTATGCAAACCAAATTTTAGCAAGCTCTATGTATTTCTTCATTAATAGATGCAAAGTATATGATGCAAGAGCTTAAACATGAGCACAACAATTGTCAAGTATCACATTATTCAAGACATTTTACCAATTACTACATGTAGCATTTCCCGTTTCCAACCATATAACAATTTAACGAAGAAGATTCAACCTTCGCCATGAATATTATGAGTAAAGCCTAAGGACATATTTGTCCATATGCAACAGCGGAGCGTGTCTCTCTCCCACACAATGAATTCTAGGATCCATTTTATTCAAACAAAACAAAAACAAAAACAAACCGATGCTCCAAGCAAAGTACATAAGATGTGATGGAATAAAAATACAGTTTCACTAGAGGAACCTGATAATATTGTCGATGAAGAAGGGGATGCCTTGGGCATCCCCAAGCTTAGACGCTTGAGTCTTCTTGAAATATGCAGGGGTGAACCACCGGAAGGGGATTATGTCATGTATTATGTCATCTAGCACCACTGAAATTCTTGAAATATGAAAGCTTAGAAGGGGATAGAAATTTAAAAAAATATGAAAGCTTAGAAGGGGATAGAAATTTTCAAAAATAAAATCATTCGAGATTCCCATGTATTATGTCATCTAGCACCACTGAAATTTAACAAACATGAATTTCGACTTTTTTTGCAAAATTGCGTGGAAAAATCATTAAACTGGTTTTCTGGTCGCATACGAACTCGAAAAAAAACGCACAATATATCAAAATGTTCCCACGAAAATTGTACATCCGATAATGCACATAGAGTGCAAGTTGTTATACTTGTGGTGCAATAACCTCTTTTAATTAGTCTATTTTGCACTCATATCCTTTCTAAAGTTTAACTTCGATATTCTCAATAATTTATATTTTCTATAATTTTCTACTGCTACAAACACATTCCTACAAATAGGATGTATAATTTATTGAGAAGTCAAACAATGTAAAAATTTAACCATTTTTCTAGAAAATTCAAAGTATGATGTTGCCACTTAGGAGGTAGTAAAAGAACATTGTTTCCTTGTTGGATAATCATAAACCTGACAACGTAAACATGAGTACCCAACGACATGAGTGTATGCCGTTGAATTTGTGTTTTGACTTATGTACAGTCCCTTTTATTATCTTCTTGAAAATTGAAGAGTCGTTGAAACAATTCGTGACACGGCATAGTGCCTTGTCACTTTTTACCAGATGAATGCTCCCACCTATATTGATTATCTTGCTCGCTTCGTAAAAAAAGCATGTCGCATATTTGTCTAAATTTAAACAAATCCGCGACATACGTTTTTCAGGACTGAAAGAGTACCATATATGAATACTGACATTCCAAATCGGCAAATGTGTGGTGACTGTGTATAAGGTAAGAAACAGATAATAAGAGCAATAAAAAAGGAAATAAAGCAGGGGAAAAAATAGGGTACCAAACGAAAACGAGACGATGGACTCATGTTCGTCCCGCGCAGGCGATCGATGCAGTTGACAGCTGTTCTGGTAAAAAGCAATAGGAACTCGCGGGCTGTATCTGGATCGGAACACGTCTAGGTTCGGCCAGCGTAGACATAGATATTGGAACGGTTTGGAGAGTAAATCATGGGATATGATTAGTTGCGATTCTACTGCTCCTACTACGTACTCGATCATTTGTTTTTTCTCCCTAGTAAAATTCTCTACTCTATCTATTTCCTCGTTGCCGCCGTTCCATCACTAGTAGGAAAACGCTTATAGGTGGAGCTTAATTCTCTGGGGCACCACTAAAAATGCGCCACAGAAAGTTATTTTGTGGCGCACCAGGCACGGTGCGCCATAGAAATAGCTTAATTTTGTGGCGTACCAACAATCCATGCGCCACAGAAATGAGGTGGGGCCAGCCCCAATCATTGGTTTCACTATTTCCGTGGCGCACAGGACCACGTGCGCCACAGAAATAAGACATTTAGTGGCACATTGGTCCTGGTGCGCCACTGAATTAAGACTTTCTGTGGCGCACGTGGGATGGTGCATCACAGAAACTACACATTTCTGTGGCGCACATGAGTTCCATGCGCCACAGAAGTTATTTTGGCTCCCCACGCAACTCCACCCCCCTCCCCCGTGGATCACCTTTTTTACCTCTGTAAAAAATAAAAGAAATAGATACAAATTTTAAAAAATAAAATCCTTCGAGATTCCCATGTATTATGTCATCTAGCACCACTGAAATTTAACAAACATGAATTTCGACTTTTTTTGCAAAATTACGTGGGAAAATCATTAAACTGGTTTTCTGGTCGCATACGAACTCGAAAAAACGTACAATATATTAAAATGTTCTCACGAAAATTCTACATCCGATAATGCACATAGAGTGCAAGTTGTTGTACTTGTGGTGCAATAACCTCTTTTAATTAGTATATTTTGCACTCATAAACTTTCTAAAGTTTAACTTCGATATTCTCAATAATTTATATTGTCTATAATTTTCTACTGCTACAAACCCATTCCTACAAATAGGATGTATAATTTATTTAGAAGTCAAAAAATGTAAAAATTTAACCATTTTTCTAGAAACTTCAAAGTATGATGTTGCCACTTAGGAGGCAGTAAAAGAACATTGTTTCCTTGTTGGATAATCATAAAACCTGACAACGTAAACACGAGTACCCAACGACATGAGTGTATGCCGTTGAATTTGTTTTTTGACTTATGTACAGTCCCTTTTATTATCTTCTTGAAAATTGAAGAGTCGTTGAAACAATTCGTGACACGGCATAGTGCCTTGTCACTTTTTACCAGATGAATGCTCCCACTTATATTGATTATCTTGCTCCCTTCGTCAAAAGAAGCATATCACATATTTGTCTAAATTTAAACAAATCCGCGACATACGTTTTTTAGGACTGAAGGAGTACCATATATGAATACTGACATTCCAAATCGGCAAATGTGTGGTGACTGTGTATAAGGTAAGAAACAGATAATAAGAGCAGTAAAAAAGGAAATAAAGCAGGGGAAAAAAATAGGGTACCAAACGAAAACGAGACGATGGACTCATGTTCGTCCCGCGCAGGCGATCGATGCAGTTGACAGCTGTTCTGGTAAAAAGCAATAGGAACTCGCGGGCTGTATCTGGATCGGAACACGTCTAGGTTCAGCCAGCGTAGACGTAGAGATTGGAACGGTTTGGAGAGTAAATCATGCGATAGGATTAGTTGCGATTCTACTGCTCCTACTACGTACTCGATCATTTGTTTTTTTCTCCCTAGTAAAATTCTCTACTCTATCTGTTTCCTCGTCGCCACCGTTCCATCACTAGTAGGAAAACACTTATAGGTGGAGCTTAATTCTGTGGCGCACCACTAAAAATGCGCTACAGAAAGTTATTTTGTGACGCACCAACAATCCATGCGCCGCAGAAATGAGGTGGGGCCAGCCCCAATCATTAGTTTCACTATTTATGTGGCGCACGGGATCACGTGCGCCACAGAAATAAGATATTTAGTGTCGCACTGGTCCTGGTGCGCCACTGAATTAAGACTTTCTGTGGCGCACGTGGGATGGTGCGCCACAGAAACTACACATTTCGGTGGCGCACATGAGTTCCATGCGCCACAGAAGTTATTTTTGCTCCCCACGCAACTCCACCCCCCGTGGATCGCCTTTTTTATCTCTGTAAAAAATAAAAGAAATAGATACAAATTTTAAAAAATAAAATCCTTCGAGATTCCCATGTATTATGTCATCTAGCACCAATGAAATTTAACAAACATGAATTTCGAATTTTTTTGCAAAATTGCGTGGGAAAATCATTAAACTGGTTTTTTGGTCGCATACGAACTCGAAAAAAAAACGCACAATATATCAAAATATTCCCATGAAAATTCTACATCCGATAATGCACATAGAGTGCAAGTTGTTGTACTTGTGGTGCAATAATCTCTTTTAATTAGTCTATTTTGCACTCATATCCTTTCTAAAGTTTAACTTCGATATTCTCAATAATTTATATTGTCTATAATTTTCTACTGCTACAAACCCATTTCTACAAATAGGATGTATAATTTATTGAGAAGTCAAACAATGTAAAAATTTAACCATTTTTGTAGAAAATTCAAAGTATGATGTTGCCACTTAGGAGGTAGTAAAAGAACATTGTTTCCTTGTTGGATAATCATAAACCTGACAACGTAAACATGAGTACCCAACGACATGAGTGTATGCCATTGAATTTGTGTTTTGACTTATGTACAGTCCCTTTTATTATCTTCTTGAAAATTGAAGAGTCGTTGAAACAATTCGTGATACGGCATAGTGCCTTGTCACTTTTTACCAGATGAATGCTCCCACCTATATTGATTATCTTGCTCCCTTCGTCAAAAAAAGCATGTCACATATTTGTATAAATTTAAACAAATCCGCGACATATGTTTTTTAGGACTGAAGGAGTACTATATATGAATACTGACATTCCAAATCGGCAAATGTGTGGTGACTGTGTATAAGGTAAGAAACAGATAATAATAGCAGTAAAAAAAGGAAATAAAGCAGGGAAAAAAATAGGGTACCAAACGAAAACGAGACGATGGACTCATGTTCGTCCCGCGCAGGCGATCGATGCAGTTGACAGCTGTTCTGGTAAAAAGCAATAGGAACTCGCGGGCTGTATCTGGATCGGAACACGTCTAGGTTCGGCCAGCGTAGACGTAGAGATTGGAATGGTTTGGAGAGTAAATAATGGGATAGGATTTGTTGCGATTCTACTGCTCCTACTACGTACTCGATCATTTGTTTTTTCTCCGTAGTAAAATTCTCCACTCTATCTGTTTTCTCATCGCCGCCGTTCCATCACTAGTAGGAAAACGCTTATAGGTGGAGCTTAATTCTGTGGCGCACCACTAAAAATGCGCCACAAAAAGTTATTGTGGCGCGGTGCGTCACAGAAATAGCTTAATTTTGTGGCGCACCAACAATCCATGCGCCACAGAAATGAGGTGGGACCAGCCCCAATCACTGGTTTCATTATTTCTGTGGCGCACAGGACCACGTGCGCCACAGAAATAAGACATTTAGTGGGGCACTGGTCCTGGTGCGCCACTGAATTAAGACTTTCTGTGGCGCACGTGGGATGGTGCGCCACAGAAACTACACATTTCTGTGGCGCACATGAGTTTCATGCGCCACAGAAGTTATTTTGGCTCCCCACGCAACTCCACACCCCCCATGGATCACCTTTTTTACCTCTGTAAAAAATTAAAGAAATAGATAGAAATTTTAAAAAATAAAATCCTTCGAGATTCCCATGTATTATGTCATCTAGCACCACTGAAATTTAACAAACATGAATTTCGACTTTTTTTGCAAAATTGCGTGGAAAAATCATTAAACTGGTTTTCTGGTCGCATACGAACTCGAAAAAAACGCACAATATATCAAAATGTTCCCACGAAAATTCTACATCCGATAATGCACATAGTGCAAGTTGTTGTACTTGTGGTGCAATAACCTCTTTTAATTAGTCTATTTTGCACTTATATCCTTTCTAAAGTTTAACTTCGATATTCTCAATAATTTATATTGTCTATAATTTTCTACTGCTACAAACCCATTCCTACAAATAGGATGTATAATTTATTGAGAAGTCAAAAAATGTAAAAATTTAACCATTTTTCTAGAAAATTCAAAGTATGATGTTGCCACTTAGGAGGCAGTAAAAGAACATTGTTTCCTTCTTGGATAATCATAAACCTGACAACGTAAACATGAGTACCGAACGACATGAGTGTATGCCGTTGAATTTGTGTTTTGACTTATGTACAGTCCCTTTTATTATCTTCTTGAAAATTGAAGAGCCGCTGAAACAATTCGTGACACGGCATAGTGCCTTGTCACTTTTTACCAGATGAATGCTCCCACCTATATTGATTATCTTGCTCCCTTCGTAAAAAAAAGCATGTCACATATTTGTCTAAATTTAAACAAATCCGCGACATACATTTTTTAGGACTGAAGGAGTACCATATATGAATACTGACATTCCAAATCGGCAAATGTGTGCTGACTGTGTATAAGGTAAGAAACAGATAATAAGAGCAGAATTAACGTCCAAAATTTGAATTTTCTGCCGCCCTCCTCCACTTCTCCTCCACTTCTCCTCACTACTCCTCCACTTCTTCTCACTTCTCTTTTGATGCAAACTTCTCCTCCTCCTCCTCCTCCTCCACCACCACCACCACCTCCTCCTCCGGCCGGCCTCCTCCTCCTCCTCCTCCACCACCACCACCACCACCACCACCACCTCCTCCGGGGCCGGCCTCCTACTCCGGCGACCTCCTCCTCTGGCCTCCTCCTCCTCCTCCTACTCCGGCGACCTACTCCGGCGACGACGACCTTCTCCTCCTCCTCCTCCTACTCCGGCGACCAACTCCGGCGACGACGACCTTCTCCTCCTCCTCCTCCGGCGACCACCTCATCCTCTTCCTCCATCACCTCCTCTTCCTCCACCACCACCTCCTCTTCCTCCACCACCTCCTCCACCACCACCTCCACCACCACCTCCACCACCACCACCACCACCACCACCACCACCACCACCTCCTCCTCCTCTTCCTCCACCACCACCTCCACCACCACCTCCATCACCACTACCACCACCTCCTCCTCCCGCCGTCCTCCTCCTTCACCCACCCACCCACCTCCGGCTACCTTTCAGCGAAATTTTAAAAAAATTTAAAAAATTCGGCGGCCCCAGATCTAGATCTAGATCTAGATCTGGCCGCCATTTTTTTTGAATTTCAAAAAAAAATCTGTGGCGCACCACCGCCTGTGCGCCACAGAAATAAGTTTCTGTGACGCACCACCGCCGGTGCGCCACAGAAATAAGACTTTCTGTGGCGCATGGCCGGTGCGCCACAGAAACCTTATTTTTGTGGCGAGAATTTTGTGGCGCACCGCCCATGCGCCACAGAGTTGATTTTTGGTGCGCCACTGATGAGCCTTTTCCTACTAGTGCACGAGAAAAGAACTGAATGGTTTGAAAAACAAGTGGAAATGGGAGACATAAGGAACATAGGCAGAGCTGGGGTTGCAGTGTGAGACATAAGTGTGATGCTTAACAGAGCTGGAAGATGAGTAGTGCCTACCTCGAAATTGAGCCACGCCTACTGAAGCCCATCAGTATATTAGATGTCAGTGGTTGCACCCTGGCATGCCGAGGGCTCCTACAGTTGTTGTTGGGCCTGCGGAGACGCAGCTCCTTTGTGGCTCTCTCACTCGCACGAACGAAGGTGGAAGAAGGGAGATAACACAGAATTTTTGCCAGCAACGAACGCTGCCACGGGCGCACCAACGCCCTAATATTTTCTATTTTCAGCTGGCTCAAAACCAGTACTTACAAGCAAGCACATACATGAGGTTTTATAGCTAACTAGGGAGCACGAACTCCACATCCTCCACTCTGCCACTGCGATCCAGCCGGCACGCACGACGCGCACATACGCGGCTGCTCTAACAGCTCTAAACAGCCTTGGTCAATCAGCTCTAAACGGCCCGTATTGCATGCTACGTACAGGAACTACACGAGCAGAAACTCGCGCACACACACGACAAACATAAATCGCGGTTTATCTTTTATCTCTAAATAGGAGCTCCCCACTAGGTGATTTCTCTCAACATGCAAGCATGCCACATCAACCTGCCACCTCACTAAATTCTTAAATTTAATTACTACTTTTCTTTAGAAAAAACTAGCATCTTTTATAATTAAGTAGAAGCCACACCATCAGCAGGCCCTCTTTTGTTTTACGGACATGGGTATGATTTTAATCCTCTCCTTACCAACCCATCGCTTCCCCTCCCCATCAAGAGAAATTGAACGGAGAATTGATGGAGCAGAAACTGAACGGGGCTTGACTGATGAAGGAAGCCAATCAATCGTTGCTTGCCTTTAAATAGCTGGCTGTATTTGAGCCGATCCACCCACATCATCCTTGGCAACAGTATACGCGCCTGTTAAGATCAGCATATCGGCGTCCTACTGATTGGTGAATCACCTTGCTCGGCTTAATTCTTCTTTACCTTCCCCAGTTTCACCATTTTTCTATTCCGATTTCACAAGATATAAACCTTCCACCGACGGCAACGATTGAATATTGTTGTGAATCCTGATAGTCAAGCACCTGTTTTCTTCCGCGTTTTAGTATGTTGTTATTTCAGGATGTGCTATTCTTCAGATGAGTAAGAATCTGACGGTGATTTGCTGCTTCACTCCTTCACCTCGAGATCATGTACATGCATCCATCAATATTTTGTAGGTATATAGGTTAGGCATCTGTTAACCAAATCTAGATTTTACTTGGTATCTTTGTCTGTAATCTGTAGTACCTTGCAAATGCAAAGCTCAAATTCCATTTCATAAAAGAATTTCATTGACCCTATGTTAAAAGATTTTCCAAATTGTTTAATCGAAGGTATATACTACTACATAAGCTGATTAAAGGTATACTTAGACCAGTTGTTTGTAAAGAGCTTTAAAAATATTTATACAGGAGAGTGGCTCTACGTTTTAGAGTGGAACATTTTGAATAAACTTGCGAAAAGATTGCTCTGTAATATTAAAGAGCCAACTCATGAACAAGTGAGCAGTAGGGGGCACATCAATATCTTTTGTATGAATGTCTCTGTAAGGGTCTCAGTAGAAATTCTTCTGCATATGTTTATTTTATTAACTATAGATTTGTTATGCAGATGTATACATCGCTAAAGACAAATTATGAATCTCATAAGTTTGATTAAGCCTTTCTTGCAGTGGTGCATATATCGGAGTTCATACTCAATATGCCAGAATCCAAAACAAAACCTTTCAGCTTGGTATTAAACATGATTCACACAACATTGTGTTTGATGCTTATTTTTTTGTACTTTGAAGTAATCTGGCCATTTTCTTGGCAATATGTTTTACGTATTTTTTTGTATTATCTATAAGCATTGTTGAAACAAGATTCCCGCAGTAACGCGCGGGGCATCTTCTAGTTTGCTAACAGTTGTCCTCTCACTCCTCCGTACTACCTCGGGTGTAGCAACTCTGTTGAAGCTTCAAGACCAGAACCAGCACAGGAACTAGTTGCAGAGGAAAGCTCATTCTAGCGTTGCGCCACGAGCCCAGAACCACCAGCCGGCACCATGTTGGAGGCCGCCACTACCATTACGCAGCAAGGCCCCTTCCAAGATATGAGCTAGCGTGCGCCTGGGCGAAGGACCTTTAGTCGCGGTTGGTGTCCTCAACCGCGACTAAAGGCTATTTCGTTAAAAAAAATTAATTCATTTGGGTTTCTAATTTTTTTTCACTCCGTTTTTTTTTTCTATTTTTTTCAGAATTTCTATTATTTTCAGTTATTTGCATAGCTTAGTCTCTATCTCTAACTACACTTATCTCTAGTCAAATTACTTACTCGTGGTCAAACTTTCCGCTCGGTCAACCATTCTCCCACTACTCCACCTCTAGCACGCTTAACTTCCGAGTTCCATTCCGTCCCGCATCCAAGTGCTACGCGCACATGTATGTGATACTAGTATCATATCAATCATATTAACATGTTGGTCGATGTCACATTTTTTTATTGTTTGAATTTCAAATAATTTTTTTCATAAACAAAAATAATGATGTAAGAATAATCGTGAATAAATAAATAAACATTAACTTTTCAATTTTTATTTTTTTTTATTTTTTTTAAATTTTTAAATATTTTTTTTGCCAAAACCTAAAAATTTGAAAATCTAAAATTTGGGTAAAAGTAATAGTAATCTTTATGCTGGATGCAATTATTAATTTTATTTTTTTGAAAAATTAAAAAAATATAAAATCCATAATTTATAGCAAAAACTAAAATCTTCCTGCTTTCGTATTTTCATTTGGAATTTTGAGAATCTCCTAGGATTTTTTTAATATATTATACGTTTTTTTTCGACGTCGTATGCAAAAGTTATTGCGGTTTTACCATTTTTTAAATTTTTTTGCAAAAAAAGTGAAAATTCGAATTTCTTAATTTCTCCGAATAGTAGATTGCATAACATACAAGAATCTGAAAACATTTTATTTTTTGAATTTTCTATCATTTTCTTTTCTATTTTACAAACCAAAAAAAGGCGATCCACAGGGGGGGGGGGGGTGCAGGGTGCGTGTGAGTAAAAAAAACTCGGAAAAACCTTTAGTCGCGGTTAGGGACACCAACCGGGACTAAAGGGGTACCTTTTAGTCGCGGTTGGTGTCCCCAACCGCGACTAAAGGTTTTTCCGCCGGCCGCATCCCTCCATAGCCTTTTAGTCCCGGTTGGTGTTACCAACCGCGACTAAAGGGGTACCCTTTCGTCGCGGATGGAGCATTAGTCGCAGGTCGCTTACCGAACCGTGACTAAAGCCCCCTTTAGTCGCGGTTCAAATATTTCCGGGACTAATGGGGGTGGACGGAAACCTCTTTTTCTACTAGTGATCAATATCATGTCAGCGCGGTATGATATGGTGTGGTTCTGTAGTTATTTACGGTGCAAAGTGGCTTTAGTTAAATAGCGCATTTGAATTTTATATCAATAGTTTACTATAGTCGTGTATGTCTAAATGAGCTAATTACAGTGTAAACTGGCTTTTGATTTTCATTTCGTGTAATCTATATGTTTTTTGTTGTAATCCTATCGATAAATCAGTCAAACCTTCCGGCAACTTCTTCTCTTAACAAGTGTCTTTTCCATGGCAACAATATTTTTATAATAGTGCCAATGTTCTTTCATGTGCACATGCCTTATTATGTAGCACTAGGACTCCTCCTTTCACGGTTTAACCTCTCTCTTTCATTTAAAAAATTATTGTTGTTATTATAGTTATCGACATCCACTCAATTGCAAATCTCATCCACTTTACCTTCTAACAAAAAACATCATAACACTAAGGATAAATTATGTGTGGTTCATTATATCCTTCATGCAAAGATGCCATTGTGATTATTTTTGTGCTATCAACATGATCTATTGCATGTGATATCATTTAGGTACGGTTACGATTATTTATCAGCTGTGGTCTAATTATAAGAGGGTCTACATAATTAGTCTTCCAATGGTTCGTTTTTGTCATAATTTTAACGGATGGATATTATTTTCCCTAGCATGCATTATTATTTAATACGAAAGAACCCTAGTGATCAGGTGTATACGTGAGCACCCCTTCTCTATTTTGTCAGAAATTTATCTTTTTGTATTTCCCAAAATAAAAAGTATTTTCAAACAAAAAAAATTGGCGCACAATCTCGAAGTGTATATCTAGGTACCTAATTTTCTGCATATTTTTTTAATACAGAAAAGTACAACTTTCAATTTTTTTTTTTGAAAAAACAGGCTCACTAGTGCCACTCACCGATGAGTTTTCGTTTGAAACATCTTTTTTTTTGTTCAAACAAAATACAGTGTTACTCCATGGAAAATTTTATCCGGCCAAAACGCTTGAAGCCATACAGGTTGTGTGCTCCCCCGAGAAATCAAAGATCTTTCCAAGGAAAGAGGAAACAATCCTAAATTCTTGAAGAACCACGGGACTTCTAGGGTACCAAAATATTAGAGCATGGTTACAGAAATATGCAACCTTCCTATCGTTTGTGTAATGCACAGAAGGCAAAGAATAACTGCCGCCCACCTTCGCTGAGGTTGCTACTCATCCGCCGGCAAGGATGGCGGGACAACAGCAGCAAGGTGGCTTTCATCCACCACGGGGTGCCGGCCTTGGCTCGGCCGGCCAGGGAGGGGCGATTCGGATGCCGGTACATGGAGGAGTTCCGCCCGTGCACCCTCCCTACGCCGGTCACTCGGCCCAGGGGTGCCCCGAGGCCTGCTGCCCCTGCTGCAGCCCCTCTCCGCTCGGCCGGGGTTGGTCCGCCGCACCATGCGGCTGCATCAATCGCAGGGCCGCTGCTATCATGGAGGCCTTATTTCCCTCAGCCTACGGGTCAAATTGAGTGGGGGCTGTCATGCCTCAGAGTCCGACGATGGCTCAACCGTTGGCCATGCCTCATGCACAGACTCAGAACGCTGCTAGGAAACATAAGAGTAAGAAGAAGAAGACGGTGCCGCCCGCGGCGGCCCAGGGAGGGGTTGTGCTCACCGCTGGAGCTCCGTCTCTTGGCCAGCCTTCATCGCAGCAGCAGGGCTATGTGTCTCACGGTTCGATGGCTCTGATTTTTCGATAAAGGGAATATATTAATATCAAGAGATACCAATTACACCCAGCCTCTGCAACAATGCACCACCCTAATGGCACTACGGATGCACACAGCCAAAAAAAGGAAAAGAAAACTAAGAAACAAAAGTTCCGCTACAGTATCTCGGGCCTAACAACAACAATTACAGTATTTCGATGGCTCTGATGCAGGGTCATCATCATATGTACCAGTTCTCCTATATTCCGTCTGGGTATGAGCAGCACGGACAGGTTTCTTCACAGTTTCAGCAGTTACCTATTCAATCTCAACTAGGGCAGGGTGTGTATGTATAGCCGCATCAGCCATCAGTGCCACAGCTACCTTTGGTTCAGCAGCCACAGTCTTTGGCGCCTCATATGGGTGCGGTTGTTTAGGCGGCGGAGGCTGCCAAACCAGCTGGTAAGTCAAAAAAGAATGTAAGGTGCTGGAAATGTGCTGATAATTCGCATGCTGTGAAGGACTGCAAGGTTGATCACTACTGTTATATTTGTCATAACAAGGCCCATCCCACAGCTCGTTGCCCTGTGCTTAAGTTGCCACGACCGTCTGTTTTTGTTTCTGGGTCTGGCCTTCTGGAGAATTATTTTACTGCTTTTCCGGACTCAGTGGTTAATGATGATCTTACCCCGGCTCAGTCGCCCATTGCTCTTGTGGTGGTTAATGGTGATGTGGTGCCTGCAGATGTGATTGCTAAGCAGGTGGCTCGCCGGTGTTCTGACCATCCCAATTGGAAGTGGGAGGCGGTTCCTCATATTGATATGCAGTTCTTGGTTTCAGTTCCTTCCTTCGATGACCTTGATAGACTTTATGGTAGTCAGGTGGGGGTGCCTTCCTTCAGCTCCTCTATCTCCATATCTGCTTGGCGGTCAGCAGAGGTTCCTCACAAGGCTGAACTCGAGAAGGTGTGGCTGCACGTGGATGGAGTGCCTCATATGCTGCGATACTTTCTGGGTTTGTGGGTGTTGGTTCTCTTGTTGGCAAGACTCTCGATGTGGATCTTGTTAGTCTGAGACGGAGGGCAGTGGTGCGTATTCAGGTGGCCATGCTTCAGGCTGGGGTTCTAGGGGATCCTTCTGATGAGGCACGCCCGATAGCTAAAGTTGATGATGTGGTTAAGTTTAAGGCTTTTGAATTCCGCTTCCACTGGGAGCCTGCCGATTATATTCCGGAACCGGATTTTGTTCCTTTGGTTTGGGTAAAGAGAGATGATCCCGACGAGGGTGATGAGGGTGCTCCAGATGGTGGGGATGATGCTATGGATATATACTTCTGAGCCGAGAGTGGGGCCTTCAGCTTCTGGGACTTCACAGGTTCAGCGGGGAGGATCTAGCTATTCAGCGCCTGGGGTTACTCATGCTATGGCCCCTGTGTTTGCTGTCACACCATTTAATCCTAACCCGCAGACACCGAATGCTATTGAGGCAGTGAAGAGACTGCGGGCAGTTAGTCCTTCTTTGGAGGCTCAGTCTTTTGCAATAGCTACTCCTCCTGTGTCGGCGGATGATTTGCGTATGGCGCTCGATGCAGTATCTTCTGGTTCTAGTCTCCTGGGCTTGCCGTGGACCACTCTTGCTCGGACAGGCCAGCCAGAGGCCGGGTGTGTACTCTCGCCCGTACTACTCCTTTGGTAGCGAGACGGGCTGCGGCTGCCTCGGGTGCTTGCGCGGGTGCGTATGCCAGAGTGGATGCAGATGTTGGTTCGAGTGTGGGAGAGGTGGTGCCACGAGGGGGGTCTTCTTCACCCTTACCCCCTCGTGCATCCTCACCTTCACCTCGTCGGGGGGAGGCCGAGGCGCTAGCTCCTCCTTCTTCGGTCGCTCGTGGGGGCTCTTCATCGACCCCGCCCCTACAGACGGCGCCTGCTCCACACGGGACTAACGAGACTCTCTTGGCCCGGTCGGCTAGCCCTCCCTCCGCTGGTGCTGCGGTAGCGGTGATCCCACCTCCGCCGTCGTCGAGCCTAGCGGGCCGGCCGCCGTTGCCTAGGGAGGCCATGGGCATGGACGGCGACATGGTGCCACCGCCCCAAGCTGTGGGCGCTGCTTGCCTCCCATGCGTGGAGCCTGCCAGGGGAGGGTCTACTTCGTCTACCACCTCCCCTAGGGCTGCCGCTGCTACGCGAGCCTCGGGCGCCTCGGTGATCGTCCCCATTCGCCGAAGTTCCCGCCATGGGGCCGGCATAGATGGGGCGACGACGACGGATGAAGACTCCATGGCAAAGGCCATGCGTCGCAAGGCGGAGTCAAACCTTGACTTTTCAGGTACTATTAATAGTTCTAAGTCTCTTTTAACTTTCCCAACACCGCTTATGGCTTCTAAGTTGCATAATGTGGGTCTTTCTTTGGGTTCTTCTATTAGTTATATTTCTGTTTTGGCTAATGCTCTGAGACGTATGGAGTTTGATAGACTCAAATTTACTCCTACGCTTTCGAGTAAGTCGGATACCTCTTTTTCTGACGAGGATGAGGAGGAAGCGTACGCCGTCTCAGACGGACAACTTCTTTCACACCTAGTTGGAGAGGTATCGGAGGTCGGTCTAGATGATACTGCTCTGGGCTCTTGTATTGAATTATAAGCGGCTGAGCGTAAATCAAAACTTTCATCCATTAAACGTAATTCATGGCCTAATAAAAAGGCTAAGGTGACTAAATCTCCAATTGTTTCCAAATGAATGGCATGTTTGAGAATAGCAGAGGTATGAAAGACTTGGGTAAACACTTACACATCGCTGAAAGCATTAGGGAACATGTTTTAGATTTTGTTGCTCTCTCCGAGACGGGCAAACGGAACTATTAAACAAGTTTTCTAAATCGCCTGTCAGGCGGGGAAGGCTTTGCTTGGGTATCCCGCCCGCCTCGGGGACGTTTTGGTGGCCTATTAGTTGGCATCCAAACTACAACCATGGAAATTTTGGATAATTCCGGAGGTGACTTTCATATTAAGCTTCACATCATGAATAAGTCCGATAATTTCATATGGTGTTTGGTGTCTGTCTATGGAGCTGCCCAGGATGTTCATAAGCCTTCCTTTCTCCGGGAGTTGGTTAATCTAGCGAAGGACAATCCGCACCCTATCATCATAGGCGGGGATTTTAATTTCCTTAGATACCCTCATGAGAAGAGTAGGGGCAGATTTGACACCCACTGGCCTTTCTTATTCAACGTTGTCATTGACAGTTTGGATTTGAGAGAGGTTTCCATGGGCGGGAGACAATTCACTTGGGCAAATAGTCTCCCCGAACCTACTTACGAGAAGTTGGATCGCGTATTGATGGACTCAGACTGGGAATTTGAATTCCCTCTAGTATCAGTACGGGTTCTTCCTCAGATTGAAGCTTTGTCAGATCACGCCCCAATTCTGTTATCTACTTGTACACCCTTGCCGTCAGTTAGACGTTCGTTCAAATTTGAACTTGGATGGCTTAATCCGGGATGGCTTTTCGGATATGGTAAAATTTATTTGGGACAAACCCGTCGCTGGGAGCACCCCAATCCAAAGGTGGAATAATAAATTACGCTCCATGCGTAGATACCTTGGAGGGTGGGCTAGGCAAATGTCGGGACAACTCAAAAAAGAGAAACTCACTCTATCATCAGATATTGATGCATTAGAGGCTCTTGCTGAAGTATGTATACTGACAATGCATGAGATTGAACTTAAAAGTCAGTACAATGCTAAGTTGATCGGCTTACTTCGTGAGCAGGAACTCAAATGGTACCAGAGATCTAAATCCCATTTCTTGTTAGAAGGAGATTCGAATACGAGATACTTTCATACTGATGCCAATGGCCGATGATGCGTGTAGCTGACACGTCCGTTGGGAACCCCAAGAGGAAGGTGTGATGCGCACAGCGGCAAGTTTCCCTCAGTAAGAAACCAAGGTTTAATCGAACCAGTAGGAGTCAAGAAGCACGTTGAAGGTTGATGGCGGCGGGATGTAGTGCGGCGCAACACCGGAGATTCCGGCGCCAACGTGGAACCTGCACAACACAACCAAAGTACTTTGCCCCAACGAAACGAGTGAGGTTGTCAATCTCACCGGCTTGCTGTAACAAAGGGTTAACCGTATTGTGTGGAAGATGATTGTTTGCAAGAAAACAAGTAAAACAAGTATTGCAAGTAGATTTGTATTTCAAGTATAAAAGAATGGACCGGGGTCCACAGTTCACTAGAGGTGTCTCTCCCATAAGATAAAAGCATGTTGGGTGAACAAATTACAGTCGGGCAATTGACAAATAGAGAGGGCATAACAATGCACATACATGTCATGATAAATATAGTGAGATTTAATTGGGCATTACGACAAAGTACATAGACCGCCATCCAAGCATGCATCTATGCCTAAAAAGTCCACCTTCAGGTTATCGTCCGAACCCCTTCCGAGTATTAAGTTGCAAAACAACAGACAATTGCATTAAGTATGGTGCGTAATGTAATCAATGACTACATCCTCGGACATAGCATCAATGTTTTATCCCTAGTGGCAACAAGCACATCCATAACCTTAGGGGTTTCTGTCACTCCCCGCATTCACGGAGACATGAACCCACTATCGAGCATAAATACTCCCTCTTGGAGTTAATAGCGAAAACTTGGCCGAGCCTCTACTAATAACGGAGAGCATGCAAGATCTTAAACAACACATAGGTAATAACTTGATAATTAACATAACATAGTATTCTCTATCCATCGGATCCCGACAAACACAACATATAGCATTACAGATAGATGATCTTGATCATGTTAGGCAGCTCACAAGATCCAACAATGAAGCACAATGAGGAGAAGACAACCATCTAGCTACTGCTATGGACCCATAGTCCAGGGGTGAACTACTCACTCATCACTCCGGAGGCGACCATGGCGGTGAAGAGTCCTCCGGGAGATGAATCCCCTCTCCGGCAGGGTGCCGGAGGAGATCTCCAGAATCCCCCGAGATGGGATTGGCGGCGGCGGCGTCTCGGGAAGGTTTTCCGTATCGTGGCTCTCGGTACTCGGGGGTTTCGCGACGGAGGCTATTGGTAGGCGGAAGGGCAAGTAAAGAGCGGCACGAGGGCCCACACCATAGGCCGGCGCGGCCGGGGCTCGGGCCGCGCCGCCCTGGTGTGTCGCCACCTCGTGGCCCCACTTCGACTCTCCTTCGGTCTTCCGGAAGCTTCGTGGCAAAATAGGACCCCGGGCGTTGATTTCGTCCAATTCCGAGAATATTTCGTTACTAGGATTTCTGAAACCAAAAACAGCGAGAAAACATCAAGCGGCTCTTCGGCATCTTGTTAATAGGTTAGTTCCGGAAAATGCACGAATATGACATAAAGTGTGCATAAAACATGTAGATATCATCAATAATGTGGCATGGAACATAAGAAATTATCGATACGTCGGAGACGTATCAGCATCCCCAAGCTTAGTTACTGCTCGTCCCGAGCGGGTAAAACGATAACAAAGATAATTTCTGAAGTGACATGCCATCATAACCTTGATCATACTATTTGTAAACATATGTAATGAATGCAGCGATCAAAACAATGGTAATGACATGAGTAAACAAGTGAATCATAAAGCAAAGACTTTTCATGAATAGTACTTCAAGACTAGCATCAATAAGTCTTGCATAAGAGTTAACTCATAAAGCAATAAATCAAAGTAAAGGTATTGAAGCAACACAAAGAAAGATTAAGTTTCAGCGGTTGCTTTCAACTTGTAACATGTATATCTCATGGATAATTGTCAACATAGAGTAATATAACAAGTGCAATATGCAAGTATGTAGGAATCAATGCACAGTTCACACAAGTGTTTGCTTCTTGAGGTGGAGAGAGATAGGTGAACTGACTCAACATAAAAGTAAAAAGAATGGTCCTTCAAAGAGAAAAGCATCGATTGCTATATTTGTGCTAGAGCTTTTATTTTGAAAACATGAAACAATTTTGTCAACGGTAGTAATAAAGCATATGAGTTATGTAAATTATATCTTACAAGTTGCAAGCCTCATGCATAGTATACTAATAGTGCCCGCACCTTGTCCTAATTAGCTTGGACTACCGGATCATCGCAATACACATGTTTTAACCAAGTGTCACAATGGGGTACCTCCATGCCGCCTGTACAAAGGTCTAAGGAGAAAGCTCGCATTTTGGATTTCTCGCTTTTGATTATTCTCAACTTAGACATCCATACCGGGAAAACATGGACAACAGATAATGGACTCCTCTTAAATGCATAAGCATGTGGCAACAATTATTATTCTCATATGAGATTGAGGATATATGTCCAAAACTGAAACTTCCACCATGAATCATGGCTTTAGTTAGCGGCCCAATGTTCTTCTCTAACAATATGCATGCTCCAACCATTAAAGTGGTAGATCTCTCTTACTTCGGACAAGACGGACATGCATAGCAACTCACATGATATTCAACAAAGAATAGTTGATGGCGTCCCCGAGAAAACATGGTTATCGCACAACAAGCAACTTAATAAGAGATAAAGTGCATAAGTACATATTCAATACCACAATAGTTTTTAAGCTATTTGTCCCATGAGCTATATATTGCAAAGGTGAATGATGGAATTTTAAAGGTAGCACTCAAGCAATTTACTTTGGAATGGCGGAGAAATACCATGTAGTAGGTAGGTATGGTGGACACAAATGGCTTAGTGGTTGGCTCAAGGATTTTGGATGCATGAGAAGTATTCCCTCTCGATACAAGGTTTAGGCTAGCAAGGTTATTTGAAACAAACACAAGGATGAACGGTGCAGCAAAACTCACATAAAAGACATATTGTAAACATTATAAGACTCTACACCGTCTTCCTTGTTGTTCAAAACTCAATACTAGGTATTATCTAGACTCTAGAGAAACCAAATATGCAAACCAAATTAGCAAGCTCTAAGTGTTTCTTCATTAATGGGTGCAAAGTATATGATGCAAGAGCTTAAACATGAGCACAACAATTGCCAAGTATCAAATTATTCAAGACATTTTAGAATTACTACATGTAGCATTTTCCAATTCCAACCATATAACAATTTAACGAAGAAGAAACTTCGCCATGAATACTATGAGTAAAGCCTAAGGACATACTTGTCCATATGCTACAGCGGAGCGTGTCTCTCTCCCATACAGTGAATGCTAGGATCCATTTTATTCAAACAAAACAAAAAACAAAAACAAACCGACGCTCCAAGCAAAGCACATAAGATGTGGCCGAATAAAAATATAGTTTCGGGGAGGAACCCGATAATGTTGTCGATGAAGAAGGGGATGCCTTGGGCATCCCCAAGCTTAGACGCTTGAGTCTTCTTAGAATATGCAGGGGTGAACCACCGGGGCATCCCCAAGCTTAGAGCTTTCACTCTTCTTGATCATATTGTATCATACTCCTCTCTTGATCCTTGAAAACTTCCTCCACACCAAACTCGAAACAACTCATTAGAGGGTTAGTGGACAATAAAAATTAACATGTTCAGAGGTGACACAATCATTCTTAACACTTCTGGACATTGCATAAAGCTGCTGGACATTAATGGATCAAAGAAATTCATCCAACATAGCAAAAGAGGCAATGCGAAATAAAAGGCAGAATCTGTCAAAACAGAACAGTCCGTAAAGATGGATTTTATTGAGGCACCATACTTGCTCAAATGAAAATGCCAAAATTTAATGAAAGTTGCGTACATATCTGAGGATCACTCACGTAAATTGGCATAATTTTCTGAGTTACCTACAGAGAATTAGACCCAGATTCGTGACAGCAAAGAAATCTGTTTCTGCGCAGTAATCCAAATCTAGTATTCACTTTACTATCAAAGACTTTACTTGGCACAACAAAACATAAAACTAAGATAAGGAGAGGTTGCTACAGTAGTAAACAACTTCCAAGACTCAAATATAAAACAAAAATACTGTAGTAAAAACATGGGTTGTCTCCCATAAGCGCTTTTCTTTAACGCCTTTCAGCTAGGCGCGAAAGTGTATATCAAGTAACATCGAGAGATGAAGCATCAACATCATAATTTGTTCTAATAATAGAATCATAAGGTAACTTCATTCTCTTTCTAGGGAAGTGTTCCATACCTTTCTTGAGAGGAAATTGATATTTAATATTACCTTCCTTCATATCAATAGTAGCACCAACGGTTCGAAGAAAAGGTCTTCCCAATATAATGGGCCAAGATGCATTGCATTCAATATCCAAGACAACAAAATCAACGGGGACAAGGTTATTGTTAACCATAATATGAACATTATCAACTCTCCCCAAAGGTTTCTTTTTAGCATTATCAGCGAGATTAACATCCAAATAACAATTTTTCAATGGTGGCAAGTCAAGCATATCATAGACTTTCTTAGGCATAACGAAATACTTGCACCAAGATCACATAAAGCATTACAATCAAAATCATTGACCCTCATTTTAATGATGGGCTCCCAACCATCTTCTAACTTCCTAGGAATAGAGGTTTCAAGTTTTAGTTTCTCTTCTCTAGCTTTTATGAGAGCATTTGTAATATGTTTTGTAAAGGCCAAATTTATAGCACTAGCATTCGGACTCTTAGCAAGTTTTTGTAAGAACTTTATAACTTCAGAGATGTGGCAATCATCAAAATCTAAATCATTATGAGCTACAGCAATGGGATCATTGTCCCCAAGGTTGGAAAAAATTTCAGCAGTTTTATCACAAGCAATTTCAGCAGCTTTAGCAATTTCAGCAGCTTTGTACGCTTTGCACTAGGAGCAGAAACATTGCCAACACCAATTATTTTACCATTGATAGTAGGAGGTGCAGCAACATGTGGAGCATTAGCATTACTAGTGGTGGTAATAGTCCAAACTTTAGCTACATTACTCTTTTTAGCTAGTTTTTCATTTTCTTCTCTATCCCACCTAGCACGCAGTTCAGCCATTAATCTTATATTCTCATTAATTCTAACTTGGATGGCATTTGCTGTAGTAACAATTTTATTTTCAATATCCCTATTAGGCATAACTTTCGATTTCAAAAGATCAACATCAGAGGCAAGACTATCAACCTTAGAAGCGAGAATATCAATTTTATTGAGCTTTTCCTCAACAGATTTGTTAAAGGCAGTTTGTGTACTAATAAATTCTTTAAGCATAGCTTCAAGTCCAGGGGGTGTATTCCTATTATTGTTGTAAGAATTCCCATAAGAATTAACATAACCGTTACCATTATTATAAGGATATGGCCTATAGTTATTACTAGAATTGTTCCGATAAGCATTGTTGTTGAAATTATTATTTTTAATGAAGTTTACATCAACATGTTCTTCTTGGGCAACCAATGAAGCTAACGGAACATTATTAGGATCAACATTAGTCCTATCATTCACAAGCATAGACATAATAGCATCAATCTTATCATTCAAGGAAGAGGATTCTTCAACAGAATTTACCTTCTTACCTTGTGGAGCTCTTTCCGTGTGCCATTCAGAGTAATTAATCATCATATTATCAAGGAGCTTTGTAGCCGCCCCCAAAGTGATGGACATAAAGGTACCTCCAGCAGCTGAATCCAATAAATTCCGCGAAGAAAAATTTAGTCCTCCATAGAAGGTTTGGATGATCATCCAAGTAGTCAGTCCATGGGTTGGGCAATTTTTAACCAAAGATTTCATTCTTTCCCAAGCTTGAGCAACATGTTCATTATCCAATTGTTTAAAATTCGTTATGCTACTCCTCAAAGATATAATTTTAGCAGGGGGATAATATCTACCAATAAAAGCATCCTTGCATTTAGTCCAGGAATCAATACTATTCTTAGGCAGAGATAGCAACCAATCTTTAGCTCTTCCTCTTAATGAGAAAGGAAACAATTTTAATTTTATAATATCACCATCTACATCTTTATACTTTTGCATTTCACATAGTTCAACAAAATTATTAAGATGGGCAGCAAGCATCATCGGAACTAACACTCAGAAAATTGCTCTCGCATAACAAGATTCAAGAAAGCAGGTTTAATTTCAAAGAATTCTGCTGTAGTAGCAGGTGGAGCAATAGGTGTGCATAGGAAATCATTATTATTTGTGGTTGTGAAGTCACACAACTTAGTATTTTCAGGAGTGGCCATTTTAGTAGT
This sequence comes from Lolium rigidum, assembly GCF_022539505.1. Classification (NCBI taxonomy): domain Eukaryota; kingdom Viridiplantae; phylum Streptophyta; class Magnoliopsida; order Poales; family Poaceae; genus Lolium; species Lolium rigidum. The sequence continues at coordinate 313,926,826 of NC_061513.1, forward strand.
AGTAAATAAAGCAAACTAGATAAAATAAATGCATGTAACTAATTTTTTTGTGTTTTGATATAATGCAGCAAACAAAGTAGTAAATAAAATAAAGCAAGACAAAAACAAAGTAAAGAGATTGGGAAGTGGAGACTCCCCTTGCAGCGTGTCTTGATCTCCCCGGCAACGGCACCAGAAATTTGCTTGATGCGTGTAGTTGACACGTCCGTTGGGAACCCCAAGAGGAAGGTGTGATGCGCACAGCGGCAAGTTTCCCTCAGTAAGAAACCAAGGTTTAATCGAACCAGTAGGAGTCAAGAAGCACGTTGAAGGTTGATGGCGGCGGGATGTAGTGCGGCGCAACACCGGAGATTCCGGCGCCAACGTGGAACCTGCACAACACAACCAAAGTACTTTGCCCCAACGAAACAGTGAGGTTGTCAATCTCACCGGCTTGCTGTAACAAAGGGTTAACCGTATTGTGTGGAAGATGATTGTTTGCAAGAAAACAGTAAAACAAGTATTGCAGTAGATTTGTATTTCAGTATAAAAGAATGGACCGGGGTCCACAGTTCACTAGAGGTGTCTCTCCCATAAGATAAAACCATGTTGGGTGAACAAATTACAGTCGGGCAATTGACAAATAGAGAGGGCATAACAATGCACATACATGTCATGATAAATATAGTGAGATTTAATTGGGCATTACGACAAAGTACATAGACCGCCATCCAAGCATGCATCTATGCCTAAAAAGTCCACCTTCAGAGTTATCGTCCGAACCCCTTCCAGTATTAAGTTGCAAAACAACGGACAATTGCATTAAGTATGGTGCGTAATGTAATCAATAACTACATCCTCGGACATAGCATCAATGTTTTATCCCTAGTGGCAACAAGCACATCCATAACCTTAGGGGTTTCTCGTCACTCCCCGCATTCACGGAGACATGAACCCACTATCGAGCATAAATACTCCCTCTTGGAGTTAATAGCGAAAACTTGGCCGAGCCTCTACTAATAACGGAGAGCATGCAAGATCTTAAACAACACATAGGTAATAACTTGATAATTAACATAACATAGTATTCTCTATCCATCGGATCCCGACAAACACAACATATAGCATTACGGATAGATGATCTTGATCATGTTAGGCAGCTCACAAGATCCAACAATGAAGCACAATGAGGAGAAGACAACCATCTAGCTACTGCTATGGACCCATAGTCCAGGGGTGAACTACTCACTCATCACTCCGGAGGCGACCATGGCGGTGAAGAGTCCTCCGGGAGATGAATCCCCTCTCCGGCGAGGTGCCGGAGGAGATCTCCGAATCCCCCGAGATGGGATTGGCGGCGGCGGCGTCTCCGGAAGGTTTTCCGTATCGTGGCTCTCGGTACCGGGGGTTTCGCGACGGAGGCTATTTGTAGGCGGAAGGGCAGGTAAAGAGGCGGCACGAGGGGCCCACACCACAGGCCGGCGCGGCCAGGGCCCGGGCCGCGCCGCCCTGGTGTCTGGCCACCTCGTGGCCCCACTTCGACTCTCCTTCGATCTTCTGGAAGCTTCGTGGCAAAATAGGACCCTGGGCGTTGATTTCGTCCAATTCCGAGAATATTTCGTTACTAGGATTTCTGAAACCAAAAACAGCAGAAAACAAGAATCGGCTCTTCGGCATCTTGTTAATAGGTTAGTTCCAGAAAATGCACGAATATGACATAAAGTGTGCATAAAACATGTAGATATCATCAATAATGTGGCATGGAACATAAGAAATTATCGATACGTCGGAGACGTATCAGTCGACATAGAAAGAAACTCATTCACTCTCTGGTTCAAGATGAGGGACTGGTCGAAGGTCAGGAGCAATTCAAGTCCTATATTACTTCTTACTCTAAAGGCCTTTTTGGTGCCGAGGAGAATTCAGATGTACCCATGGATGAATCCAGGATTGATGATATCCCCCAAGTGTCTCCTGAAGAAAACGCCATTCTCACTTCCCCTTATTCCGAGGAGGAGATAAGAAAAGCAGTATTTCAAATGGAACACGACAAGGCGCCAGGCCCCGATGGTTTCCCGACTGAGTTCTACCAAACCTTTTGGGACATTATCAAACTTGACCTATTGGACCTGTTTGTCAAATTACATAAGGGCCAACTGGATCTGTTCCGTATCAATTTTGGTGAAATTATTCTTTTACCAAAGGTTACTGACGCGGAACGGATCCAGCAATACAGACCAATATGCCTTCTAAATGTTTGTTTCAAGATCTTCACAAAAGTTGCTACCATTCGGCTAAATTTAGTGGCAGATAAAGTGGTGCGTCCTTCTCAGACCGCTTTTATGCAAGGAAGAAACATCCTAGATGGGGTGGTAACCTTACACAAGACAATTCATGAGATGCATCGTAAAAATTTGAACGGGGTAATACTCAAGATCGACTTTGAAAAAGCCTATGATAAAGTCAAGTGGTCCTTTCTTCAACAGACCCTTAGGATGAAAGGTTTCTCTGAGAATTGGTGTGCTCTTATTAATAACTTTATTTTTGGTGGTAGTGTTGCCATTAAGATCAATGATGACATTGGCAAATACTTCCAGAAAATGGTTGAGGCAAGGTGATCCGCTATCTCCAATGTTATTTAACATTGTGGCGGATATCTTGCAATTATAATAGAATGCGCTAAGATCGATGGTCAAATTGAAGGTGTAGTCCCCCACTTAGTTGATGGCGGCTTATCCATTCTTCAGTACGCTGATGACACAATTCTATTTATGGATCATGACTTGGAGAAGGCACGAAACCTAAAATTAATTTTTTCAGCTTTCGAGCAGTTGTCCGGTCTTAAGATTAATTTCAATAAGAGCGAATTGTTTTTTTCAGTGAAGCCGTCGATGTTGCCAACTCATATGCTGAATTGTTTGGCTGTGAGATTGGTTCTTTTCCAATTAGCTACCTGGGTATTCCGATACACTATCGGAGACTCACTTTGGCTGAATGGAAAATTGTTGAAGAAAGACTTCAAAAACGTCTTACTAGTTGGAAAGGAAAATTACTATCCCTTGGTGGAAGATTAGTTCTCATTAATTCGGTACTCACAAATATGGTACTGTATATGATTTCTTTCTTCCAGGAGTATTGCATAGATTGAATTATTTTTCGATCAAGATTCTTTTGGCAAGGGGATAGTGAGAAGAAAAAATACCGGTTAACTAAATGGAGTGATGTATGCCGTCCGAAAGATCAAGGTGGACTTGGTGTTCATGATCTTGAAGTTAAGAACATGACTTTGCTCGGTAAATGGCTAGCCAGGTTGTTGACGGAGGATGGGGTATGGCAACAATTGTTGAGGAAAAAGTATGTTGGATCAAAGGCGATCTCTCAGGTTCTTTGGAAACCAGGAGATTCACATTGTTTGGCCGAAATCATGGCAACTAATAAGTACTTTTTCCCATTTGGTTCTTTCTCCATTAAGAATGGGGCGGAGATATGGTTCTGGGAGGATCGCTGGTTGGGAACAACCACTCTTCGTGAACAGTATCCGGCCTTGTACAGTATTGTTCGTCACAAAGGGGATACTTTGCGGAAGGTGATGGAATCTTCTCCCCGCTCTATGACGTTCAGGCGTGATCTTGTTGGTCCTTGGCTAGATTCCTGGAATGAACTGCTTCAGCGGTTAGGTTCTATCCAGCTGGTTCAGGGGACGGATGAATTGCGTTGGAGTCTCACCAAAAATGGCATATTTTTTGTTAGCTCCATGTACGAAGCATTATGCCTATCTGCACAACCGGTTTTAAATAATAAATCCATCTGGAAGATGAAGATGCCTCTCAAAACAAAGGTCTTTGCATGGTATCTTCGTCGAGGTGTGATTCTCACTAAAGATAACCTTGTAAAGCGCAATTGGCATGGTTGTACGAAATGTGTGTTTCTGTCACGAGGAAGAGACAATAAAACATCTTTTGTTCAACTGTCGAGTTGCTAGATCTATATGGTCAATCATTCAGATAGGTTCTACCTTATACCCTCCCCGTAGCATTGCAAACATTTTTGGCAATTGGCTTAATTGGGTGGATTCTAGGTACAAAACGATTATCCGAGTGGGAGCGATTGCGGTTGCATGGTCGTTTTGGCTATGTAGGAATGACAAGATTTTTAATGAGAAAAATTCTTCTCTTATGCAGGTCATCTACCGGTGTACGGCTTTGCTCGGTTCATGGTCGCCACTTCAGCATTCGGAGGATCGCGACCTCTTTATGGAGGTGTCTACACGATTGGAGAACACGGTCACAGAGTTTATTTCCCAACATGGGTGGCTGCATAGTCGGAGGACTGAAGCCAACGGAGTGTCATAGTAGTTGACTTTTCTCTTTTTTGTATCGTATTTTGATGGATCCTAGACTTCTGAACGGCTGTGTGCATTTGGTTATGCAGAGGCTAGGTGTAATGCTTAAAACATTTTAAGTAATAAAGCGCCCCTTATCAGAAAAAAAACCGTGTCCAACATATTACCATCACCAACTGAAGAATTAAGTGTTACATCTACAACAGCTCTCAGATCAAATACTAGTACTATGATATTCATCTTACTAACTGGTCATACTTGAGAAATAGTACAGTTCTGAGTTGCAAGAGCTTCAATTGGTACTTCTATGACACTCATGAATTTGGGTAGATAACTTCTACCATGACACTCATGAGTTTCGAGTTTGGATAGATAACTTCTACCATTACAGACAACAAGCTAGATAACGAAACAATTTTCTTCCAAAATCAGCCTACTTACTTCAGTCCGTGCTGATTAAAGAGCATAGAACTACTTGCTGAGATTAGTTGCAAGGAGCCCATATGTGAGACCCAGATTTCCCATGTCCACGACTTCTTGCTGAGAGATCTCTATGGCGCCAGTCTGTCGACGCGGATGTGTACGGTGAGTTCACCAGATGAGCTATCAGCGAGTTCAGGGGGAACCAGCAGGAAGAACTTGCCCAACTGAACTCCACCAACCAGCGAGCTGCTCGACACAAGAGGATCCTTCTGGAACACAAGCCTCCCTTCGGCTCTTCCACCAGCAACAACGTGAGCTGCCGATATGTTGCATGAATAGCTCGGTTCAGATTCATGAGGCCGGACACAAACCATGGTGATAGCGCTGCCGATTTCCGTCAGAGTATTGGTCAGGAGGAACATGGTTTGGTCCTCCCCAACGAGAAGCATGAACCGGTGGTCGCGAGCAACGGATATCTTCAGTGGTTTGTTGTAGCTGAAGTTGGTCGGCGACCAGCCGTGGGCAGTGACGAAGTGGTCCAGAAGACAGCATGTTGCCCCTCTGAAATCGCAGTCATTCTCTGGGCAGTAGCATGGAGCATGTGTACATTCAGTTTCATGCTTCTCTTTCTCGTGGTAGATGATGGACGTATTGCAGCCATATGTCTGGTTTGAGCATGGCACTTTGATGGCGTCGATGAATTGCTCGAGTTCGACGCAACGGCAGTAGCTAGTGTTTTTGCGACACACATCACAAAAGATGCCCAATCCTAAAACACACCCAACCTCGCCGAGCTTTTCCATGCACAGAGAACACAAAAGATGTCCAGCCTCACACTGAAGAAATACAAGAATATTAGTATATTGTTTGGCAGCAACAAAGAACCAATAATAAACTGAAGAAATACACAACAGTGAATAGACTGTGACGCAAGCAGAAACAGAAGGATATCGATCATCTACTTCATCGTAAGAGATCACCCAACCTAGACTTTCACCTGTACACGCTACATTGAAAATAGAATATTACTCTGCTGTGTACTGGAAAACTATATTCATATTTTGAGACACCAACAGTTAAGACTCTACATAATAAGACATCAGCCAAACTGGCATTTAAAGACTACACACTAGATTGACAACTAAGTGCTATCTGCATTCAGCTTTGGGACACCAAGAAGTAAGATCCTACAAGGTACCGATTTAGTAATGTAGCAAGAACACGAGGAGTTGAGCAAGCATAATTATGTTTCAGAGAAAATGCAGGCAACTTTACCTCCTGAATGCTATCATACGTGCAAAACTAACATTTCAGTACTACGTACCCGCGATAGTGTGCAATGGCTCTCCTCGGTTCGTCCATCAGTTCATAAATAGAAGAGTACCAGTCATCTAGTGTACTGTAAGAGACCAAATGACCTAATTTAAAAAAAAAAACTGAGCGACCTAAAATTTCACCAACTACTAGACTGAAAACAGGCTGCTAACAGTTGTGCAACGCAAAATTACTTACGGTTTGGAGACATGAGCAGTTTAGATCCTAATGGCATTTGACTACTACCCACAAGATTGGAAACTGAGTCGTAGTTGCATTCAGCTTTGAGACAGCAACAAGTGAGATCCTACAAGGTGCCAATTTAGTAATCCTAGCAAGAACACCAGAAGTCGACTAGCATAATTAAATTTCAGAGAAAATGGCACGCAACTTCACCTCCTGACTGCTGTCTATACGCAATATATGCTAAATCAGCATTTCAGTCCTACCCACCAGATTGGGAATCGAGCACTAACCGCTACATTCAGTTTTCACACACCAACAGTAACAGTAAAGATGCTACAAGGGGGCATTTGGTCATCCTAGCAAGAAGAGCAGCAGCCAAACAGAGAAATGTTAAATTGTTGATCCACTGACATATATTATATCAATTTCGGAGGAAACGGCAGAAATTTTTCGCTTTGCCGAAGTGCATTATGTGCTACAGCGCTACAGTGACAACCAGGGAGTTGATTTTACTCCTAACATCTATCAGAAAGAAACATCTACATCGATCTACTCTTGGTAAGAAGAAACAACAGAGGCATTCATCCACGGACAGTAAAAAAATCAATCGCAGTGACAGGAACCGAATGCGGCGGGTGGCTGGCCACCGATGATTACCTTGAAGACGGGTGGCTTGAGGGGTTCGAGGCAGATCCTGCAGTGGAGGACCTCGGACTGTATCTTGACGAATATCTCGCCATCCGACCTGCCCCCTTCCGCCGCCGCCCGTTCTGGCCCCGTTCCATGGTCTTTCTCCGTCTTGATCCTCTTGCTCACTACTTCTTCCGCCATGGGAGAGCTGCTCTTGGTGGGACGCGGAACTGACGAGGAAGGGAGGTGGCTCTGTGGGAAGGAGGGAAGAGGAGTGTCCAAGTTGAGATTTTGCAGAGGGTGCCTGCCAGGTGGTTGCGCCCGAGTAAATGCCTGTCTAAATGTCAGCTGTGAGAAAGAAAGACGAACGAGGCTCGTGAAGAAATGCATTTCGTATCATTTTGTTCACAAGTCGCTCATGCATATACACATTTATGATCTGAAGCATATTGAAAGAAGAAACCGAGCAATGCTTGAAAGAAATTGGCAACCTTCCACATTGATCATTTTGGGCCACCTACCTCGTTGGCTTGGTTAGTTGACAGATAAATCTACTCCCTCCGTTATCAAATAAATAAGCATTTAGCTTAAAAGTTAAAACTTGGTCTGTACTTCTATTTTTCCAACTAGCATGGTGGCCCTCTCAAATGCGAGAGCATAAACTCAAATATGCAGAGAAATAAATTAATAGTCCATATTGTGTGTTCTAAAGTAGTACACTTACATAATCATGGTAAATGATATGCTAATTGTTAGATGTATATATCTGTCTATTGTAGTTTCCCCATATGTTAGGGGGCTTTCTGCATATGTGCACCTGTACATGTACTATATATTGTGTCCTTTGCCCCCTGGTAATACAACAAGTATATTGCTCTAACATGGTATCAGAGCCCCAGGTCTCAAGTTCAAATCCTGGCTTTCACATGGTTTTCGCAATTAAGCCTAAAAATTGTTGTTGTAGTGGTTTTCGCAGTTAAGCCTAAAAATTGTTGTTGTCCCCCTCTTTAGCCACCGCTGATGCCCTGTTTCGGTGTGCTCTTCTTCTTTCACGTGTTGACTTTCTCTTCTCCCGTCACACCCGAGTGGGGGTGTTGTGAAGTGTACAAGTAGATTGCCTAGCCCTTTCCATCAGTTCGGACTTTTGGTTCAAGTGGCTAGTGCATGAAGCTTAAATGTCATGTGTGAAATAAAATTTTGAAATCTCTCTTCATTTTGTATTCAATGGTATTCTGTAAAGAAAAATAGTACTCCCTCCAACCTAAGATACTTGTACCATATTTTTTAAAATCTCTAATGCATTTGAAACATTGCAAAATTGGCCTGCAAATTTAAATTACAAATTTAAATCTTCTCCTCCTCCATCTCCGTCCTCCCCGCCGTCCACTGTCTACCTCTCCCGGCAATCCCCGTGGTGGTCGCCCCACCTGACCTTGCTCACTGTCGGAGGGCTCCTGCCGGGTGCGCGCCGCCCTACTCCCGCTCTGGCCTCCCCGCGGGAAGTAGGGGATCTGTATTCATATTTTTGTATGTCCCAATTCTACGATGCGGTCTACACGTACTTGCCCGGTCACGTCCATGTATTTCCTTTGTAAGAGTCCATATTCAACACTACATATTTTGAGTAGGAAAATAAATGCCCTACAAATCATTTGTAGTAGACTGTATATTCTGATGTGCCATACGACCGTATATGGTAATGACTCTTCATGACCTAAAGACCTTGACACGCTAGTCCAAATCGTGTGAAGGCTTTGATCGTTGAAACAGCTTGAGCTGCATGCATCTCAAAAAAAAAAAAAAAAAAACACTACGTGAGTCATCTGAGTCATCTAGTCTAGCTTTTAAACGTGATGGAGATGGACTCAATGTAACATATCCACAAAACAGAATTATACGTGACTTGGACTTATTTTGTATGTGGTAGGCACAATATTTTTTACGCATTAACTTTTAAATGTCAACTGTTAAAATTTAAAATCAATGGTTAAATTTTTTCCAGTATATGTGGAAGTACCCGACGCCTCTAAGTTAGACCCCGTATTGTGCTTTTAGTATATAAATAGATGTATTTTAAAGTAGTAAAAATTGTTTATATCCCATCATACGGAAATCAAACCGAATAATATTTAGGACATGTTCTACTTGTTTTCTACATGCACTTAGCTTACTGGAGATGAAAGAATTAATAAGGAATTAGATGTTAGTTTACATCTTCTCAATAATTTTTTTCAGTTCACTTGAAAATTTATCTTGAAAAATCTACATATACGCTTACTTGTGGATGGAGGGAGTTTAATCTTTGGTGGGCCGACCCGCTGCTCTACTAAGCATATAAAAGCAAGTACAATAGATGGTTATAAGCAGGCTATAAGAATTAAAATAGTATATATTTGCTTAGTTGAAGGAGAGAAGAAGAGTGAGCTCTCGTGTAAGAGCATCTCCACTCTTCCTCTCCAAATGGGCTCCGGCGTTGCCGGGTTTTGGCCCATATGGGGGTGCCGACAGAAATGGGAAAATGGGGGCCGCTTGGCTCCCAATCGTTACCCCAATACAAATTGCTCTAAAATTTAAATAACGATTTATTATTACATATAAATATCAAAAAACTAGTCATACTCATGCCTTGCCCTATAGTACATGTTTTCGTAGTCGCCGAAGTCACCGGAGTCGTCGTCGCTAGCTAGGCGTGGCTGGAACCTATGTGGCAGTGGTGGTTGTATCCGCAGTGTTTGTGGTTGCGCATGCTGCGGGGACCGGTGGCCACAACTGCTGCAGCCTTGGCCGTAGTCGCCACGGCGTGCACGGTAGGCGTCCTCCTTCTTCTTCCACCAGGACTGGATGTAGTCCACCGGCTCCGGTGAACGGGGGTTCCAGGTAGGAGAGGATAGCTGCACGCAGGCCCGGGTAGTCCTCCGGGTCGCCTGGGCGCCTAAATTCATTTGTGGCCATGTCGTATTCCGGTGGCACATTCCATTCTAGCCTCGGTTGCACGAGACGAAGATGACCACACGGGGTAGAGGGCTCGTAGATGACGACGCATCTGCGCCCGTTGCCGCCCCTTTTCGGCGGCTGGAAGTGAGGGCATCACATGCGGGGTAGTCGCCGGCCAAGATGTGATGCATCACACACTCGACGGTTCTACCACCCCAACATATATAGCCGTCGGCCGGACTTGTTGTTGTCCACGGAAGCCAGCCCATCCTCCTTGTACCTGGCGAGCTCCATCTCCCGCCAATTGAAGAAGAAGGCGTGCCAAGTGGCGGCGTTGTCATGATCCTAGCGGCAATCCATGCATTGTTCAGGGGTAAACTCAACGTAGTAGTCGTGGGTGATGGCCGCACGGCGAGCTGCACCTTGGCGGCCGGGTGAGACCGGCACACCCCCGGCACTTAGCCTCCTCGGGTGGGGGGGCAATGGTAACCCGGCGAGCAGGGGTAGTTGGAGGCGCCTCCGCCTCTGCGTAGGCCAGGGCGAGATCAACGTGCGCATGGGAGAGGAATTTGCAGATGTGGAGTAGAGATGCGTAGTGGTAATGGCCGAGCGGTGGAAAGGGCGAGAAGATGTAGGCGGGAAGCGGTGGAAGGGTGGGAAGGAAAATGCGGGAACGCAGCCACATCTCGCGGCCAAGGCTAGCCCGCGTCAATTTTCCATCCATCCAACGCGCCCGCTAGCCTCCCTGTAGGTAGGGTTCGGTTTAGGCGCGCCGGATAACTCCTTGGCCCGCACCGACGCAAAAAAAAAATTTGAGGACTACAGCTGGGCGTGATAATTTGCGCCGGCACCCGTTACGGTTTTATAAGGCCTTTGGGGAGGACTAGTGAAGATGCTATAAGAGCTAGCTTTAGTACGTGTTTCTAGGCATTTTGTGAAAATGGAAGATGGCCACATGTTGATGTAGTAGCATATCTTTGTAGCTAATTATTGTACATATCAACTATAGAGATTGTTAAGCTTCATGCACTAGCCACTTGAACCAAAAGTCCGAACTGATGGAAAGGGCTAGGTAATCTACTTGTACACTTCACAACACCCCCACTCGCGTGTGACGGGAGAAGAGAAAGTCAACACGTGAAAGAAGAAGAGCACACCGAAACAGCGGTGGCTAAAGAGGGGGGCAACAGCAATTTTTAGGCTTAATTGTGAAAACCATGTAAGAGGGGGGCAACAACAATTTTTAGGCTTAATTGCGAAAACCATGTGAAAGCCAGGATTTGAACTCGAGACCTGGGGCTCTGATACCATGTTAAGCTTCATGCACTAGCCACTTGAACCAAAAGTCCGAACTGATGGAAAGGGCCGGCTAGACAATCTACTTGTACACTTCACAACAGAGATGACTATAACTGACATGGCAAAGCCTTATAGCGAGTGTACTACTATTAAATTTGATCTAACCAGTAACCACAGGTTGTCGATTAAAGAGATAATTAAGAGCATGTACATCACAAATCTCACACGCGCTTAAGGAGTTGAAGTCGGGAGCATACACAAGCATGAGCGCTAGAAGCTGTCATTTTGTATGCGTTTTGCAAGCGTCGGGATCCTCTTCATCGTCGCCGCGAAGAAAGAAGCTGGGATCGACTTGCAAACTGCCAAAGGAATTTATTCCTAGCCCCACTAAGTTAACACCTGCACTGTACATGCACTAAATGGCAAAGGTTAGCAATAATCTTTAGAGACTTGCTCCAGTACAACCCCCTCCCCCAAACTCAGTTTGGGCTTACGGGTAATTTGCCTATTAATAAATTAAGCCCATATCCAAACCAGCGGTACGACGTATAATAATTTGCGTCCGACTCCTGTACAATCCTACAACCGCGCGGGCGTCGTTCATCTACCAACTAGCTAATGCGCACCTGCAGCCGAACCAAGCTGCTGGCCGAGGCAGCGAGCACGACCGCAGCAGGGCAACACCGTCGAGTAAACCATCACGTACACGCCTGTTCGGTAGCGCGTAGAGAACTGCGGCCTATCCCATCCTTCAATTCAGCATCTCCGCGGCGTTGTCCTTGTGGCCGCCTGCAGAAAAGATGGATACGGTAAGCCGGGCAGCGGCGTTCATGGAGGCGACATGATGGAACAGTGAGCTGGACTGGGGAGTCCACTGAAGGAGGTGAGCAGTGAGCTGGTTGGCCTCGGGCTACAATGGGCACCAGCAGGCAAAGCAACAGCCGATCGCTGGAAGAACGATGGTGCCATGGAGGGCATGCGATCTTCTTCCAGTCCCATGTTCTCCCAAGCGATGCCAGCCACAAGACCAAAATCAAGGTTGATCGATCGGAGTCGGTAGATGGTAGGTTTGGGTTTGACTTGATCATGGGTGAGAGGATAAATTAGCATAGAGCCATAACTATCATAAGGTGAAGCCGTGCAGAAAACATCGTACAAAGACGAGGCATGAATTGTCGTGTGTGAAGCGCTTTCATATCCAAGTATAGATATACCGTATACTGCAGTCATTCGGGTTTTGTACAGGGCTACGTATACCCATTTAGTTTTTTAAAAGAACATCATGCCATTAATTATGAAGGGGTATCGAGCAATCTCAGCCGTCTTTATGTTCGAGTTTATCTGAGTTTCGGGGGAGGGGTTGTACCGGAGCAAACGCCTAATCTTTATACTATTTTTTTTTGAGAGGAAATCTTTATACTATTTAAAAGAAATAAGCTGTTCGGCTCCTCATATCTTTAAAGATACTTTTCTAAGGAAAGAGGGCAACAATCCCAAATTCTTGAAGAGCCTGAGGACTTCTATGGTACCAAAATATTAGGTTACAGAAATATGCAATTCGGAGAAGGCAAAGGAAACGTGTATCCAACATCCCTAAGTGAAGATTATAGTGGTAAATCATATCTACAACAATACCTGACAAACAGTATAGTTTTCAGTTGCAAATAATATTTCATCTTACTAACTGACCATACCTGACAAACAGTATAATTTTCAGTTGCAAGATATAGATCTCAATTGGTACATTAAGCAACCTGTACATTTGAAGCTATTCTTCATAACCAAGAGCAGCCAGCCATTCATGACACTCATGAGTTTGGGGTCTGGATAGGTAACTTCTACCATTACAGACAACAAATCTACATAGCAAAACAATTTTCTTCTGCAGTCACTCCTAGTGATGTTAATTGCAAGGACGGCGACCCAGAATTCTCTGAACTTCTAGCTGAGATCCCTAAGCCACGAGTCTGTCGACACGGATGTGTACCGTGAGTTCACCAGATGGGTTATCAGCGAGTTCCGGGGGAACCAGCAGGAAGAATTTGCCCAACTGAACTCCACCTGACAGCGAGCTGCTCGACACAAGTGGATCCTTCTGGAACACGAGCCTCCCCTCAGCTTTTCCACTAACAACATTGTTAGTGGCCGAGATGTTGCATGAATAGTTTGGTCCAGATTCATGAGGCCTGACACAGACCATGGATAGAGCATTGCCGATTCCCGTCAGAGTGTTAGTCAGGAGGAACATGGACTGGTCTTCCCCGACGAGGAGCGTGAAACGGTGGTCGCGAGCAACTGATACCTTCAGTGGCTTGTTGTAGCTGAAGTTGGTCGGCGACCATCCATGCGCGGTGATGAAGTGCTCCAGAAGGCAACATATTGCCCCTCTGAAAGTGCAGTCAGTCTCTGGGCAGTGGCATGGAGCATGTGTACATTCGCTTTCATGCTTCACTTTCTCATGGTATCTGATGGACTCATTGCAGCCATAAGTTTGGTTTGAGCATGGAACTTTGATGGCGTTGATGAATTGCTCTAGTTCGACACAACGACGGTAGCTCATGGTTTTGCAACACAGATCACAGAAAATGTCTAACTTCGAAGCGTGCCCGACCACACGGAGCTTTTCCAGGCACAGAGAACACAAAACATGCCCAGCCTCGCACTGAAGAAATATAAGGAAATTAGCATAACCTTCAGCAGCAATACATAATGGATATTAAAGTGGAAAAACAAAAGGTGTGGAGAAACGCACAACAGTGTGCAATGTCTCTCCTCGGCCATTTCATCAGTTCATAGCAACAGTATACAGGGTACAACGCGAGAAGAAACAAAAGGATACCGATCATCTAGTGCATTGTAAGAGATCAGCCGACCTAGAATCTACTCCCCGATAGATTAAAAACAGGCTGCTGGTCAGTTGTGCTATGGAAAATTGTTCAGTTTGGAAACAAACAGTTAAGACTCGGGGTGCATAGTAAGACAGCAGCTAAACTAGCATTTGACTACTACCTACTAGATTGGAGACTGGGTCCTAATTGTATTCAGCTTTGACCTTTGAGACACAAACAAGATCCTGCAATGTGCCAATTTAGTAATCCTAGCAAAAACACCAGCAGCCAGGCTATTGATCAGACAACTCAAACTGCTGGGGGTTGGGGCTGAATATTTAATCAAGGATAATATGGGGGATTTGTCAATTCAGGCTACGCTTTCTCAATGAATTGCTGGGATGTACGGAAGGTATAAAAAGTGCAGTTAGGCTTGGACTTCATAATGTCATACTCCAAACAGACTGCATGTCAGACATCTGGAATAATAGAAGGATCGTATTCATATTTTGAAAGAACTGAAGATGTTATGCAACTCATTGCAGAGATTCAAGCTTCTATATATTAATGTTGATGCCAATCCTGGTGTTCATTGCAAAACAAGCTCTTAGCATAGACTCTAGTGTTTGCGTTGATGTCACTCCTAGCTTTTCTGATTGAAACTGTTCAAGAAGAATGGAATTTTTTTTGGTCGTAATAAAAATTAAATTACTCCCAAAATAAAAACACAATGATTGATGTCTATATTGAGTATCTGATAAAGTAGCATTTCATTACAATCCACCAGATTGGAAACTGAGTTCTAACAATAAAGATCCTACAAGGGTGACTTGGTCATCGTAGCAAGAACAGCACAAGTAAATGGAACATTTTTTTTCTTGAAAAGCAAAAAAAAGGAGCAACTGAAATTTATGCCATCTAAATGTTGATCCACTGGCATTCCTAAATTTCAATGAGAATGGCAGGAAATTTTCACCTTCACCCGCACAAACTATGTGTGCTGCTGCTACTATCCAGGGAGAAAAGGTTCTTGTTTTTACTACCAGCAAGTGTTTACATTGATTTGCTCTTGGGAAGAGGAAAGAACAAAGGCATCCATCCATGCACACAGAGTAAGGAGTAAGTGGTGAACTAATCAGTGGTAAACTAGCATCTACATACATAGTAAGATAGATAAGCTATAATTCCACTACCGCCCACTGGACAGAACTTAAGCTACTCCTCTGTTGTGTCTGTAAAAAACTGAAAACTATATTCAGTCTTTAGACACCATCAATTAAGATCCTACATGGTAAAAGACCAGCTAAACTAGCATTTTGCTACTACCCGCTAGATTGGAAACTGAGTCCAAACTGCTAAATTCAGTTTTCACAACAACAGAGATTGGCCATTTGGTCATCCTAGCAGGAACAGCAGCAACCGATTAAGTAAATCGAACAATCTTTTTCTTTGAAAGGGAAAATGGAACAACTGGATGAAGTGAATTGCTAGTTTAGCACGTATTGCACGTAGACAGCAGTTAAAGTTGTCCATTTCCTCTTAGATTTAAATATAATTGCTCGGCTCCTGGAGTTCTTGCTAGGTTTAGTATATTGGCACCATGTAAGATCTTGTTAATGTCTCAAAGCTGAATGCAGTTAGGACTCCGTTCCAATCTAGTAGGCAAATGCTAGTTTAGCTGCTGTCTTACTACGTAGGATCTTAACTGTTGGTATCTCCAAACTGAAGATAAATCAGATGTTTTTTTCTGATTGTGTATGCAGTATTAACAAATAACAATAACCTTTTCTCCCTGGTAGTAGCTGTAAGGCCGTGACACATACTATTATAATGTGTATTTCTGTGGAATAACATTTTGGCAGCCTAAAATGCATTAGATTGGAAAAAGAGCCCTAACTGCTGCATTCAGTTTACACCAACCAACAATATACTGGATCTTACAAGGGGACATTTGGTCATCTAGCAAGAACAACATTAGCCGAACAAGTAAATGGAAGGGAAAAACTCGTTCTTTGAAACGCAAAACTGGAATAACTGCACTTTATGCCACCAAAATGTCAATTCACCGATGAATTTCAGAGAAAACGGCGGTACATATTCAGTTTGCTGGCTCACGTACATTATGTCTACAGCTTACAGCTACTACCAGGAGGAAAAGCTCTCGCTTTTACTCCCAACAACAATCAGGAAAAGAAGCCATTTGAATCGATCTAATCTTTGGAAGAAGAACGGACAGAGGCATTCAAGAATCAACAACAGAAAGTAAACGCAGAAACAGGAATCGAATGCGGGCACGCGGCTATCGACCGACGATTACCTTGAAGATGGGTGGCTTGAGGGGCTCGAGGCAGATCCTACAGCGGAGGGCCTCGGAGTTTATCTTGACTAATATCTCGCCATCCGGCCTCCCGTCTTCCGCCGCCGCCCCGTCTGGCTTCACTCCAACCTCCGTCTCCGTCTTGAACCTCTTGCACGCTGCTACTTCCGCCATGGAGAGATGCTCTTGCCGCGGCGCGGGACTGATGCCTCGAAGCAGACGAGGAGAGGGAGGGTGTGCCTTTGTGGGTGGGGAGGGAAGAAGGCAAGTGCAGAGATTTTGCTGAGCGTGGTTGTGCGTAAATGACCGCCTGGTTCTCAATATGTCACTGGTGAAAGTGAAAGAGAGGGGACAGTGAATAATGCATCTCGTGTATTGCGTTTATTTGGGAACAAAATCCGTCAATAATTTTAGTTGATGGAGTGAGTGTATGCGTGTATGGTAAAAAACAACTTCGGCTTCCACGCTCAAATAATCAGATGAATATGGTCATAGGCGGCTCAACCTCGATGACGTCGTCATTGTCGGCGAGCCACGGCGGCAGCTCCATCGCCGCAATCGGATCCACGGTGGCCGGGGAGGCATGAACGTCGACAATGCTAGGTGAGGCATGAACATCGACGGTGCCGGGAGAGTCATGGACGCCGACGTAGCTCGCGCCGCCAGCACCTCTTGGCCGATGCGCTCGCGGTACATCTCATGTCATGCCCTCGCCAATGGGTCCATCTTCGTCATGTCCGCCATGAAGAACTTGGATTCTTGAGTCATCTTGGCCAACGAAAGCTGCGTCGCTTGGTTGATGGCCTTCACGCTGGCGGCGTGAGCTTCCATCTTCGCCGCCTCCATCTTCTGCCTCTCCAACTCAATCTTCATATCTTGCTTCTTTAGTATTGCCTTCCACATAACGGTGGCCCTATCCGTCTTCCGCCGCCGCCCCGTCTGGCTTCACTCCAACCTCTGTCTCCGTCTTGAACCTCTTGCACGCTGCTACTTCCGCCATGGAGAGATGCTCTTGCCGCGGCGCGGGACTGATGCCTCGAAGCAGACGAGGAGAGGGAGGGTGTGCCTTTGTGGGTGGGGAGGGAAGAAGGCAAGTGCAGAGATTTTGCTGAGCGTGGTTGTGCGTAAATGACCGCCTGGTTCTCAATATGTCACCGGTGAAAGTGAAAGAGAGGGGACAGTGAATAATGCATCTCGTGTATTGCGTTTATTTGGGAACAAAATCCGTCAATAATTTTAGTTGATGGAGTGAGTGTATGCGTGTATGGTAAAAAACAACTTCGGCTTCCACGCTCAAATAATCAGATGAATATGGTCATAGGCGGCTCAACCTCGATGACGTCGTCATTGTCGGCGAGCCCTGGCGGTAGCTCCATCGCTGCAATCGGATCCACGGTGGCCGGGGAGGCATGAACGTCGACAATGCTAGGTGAGGCATGAACATCGACGGTGCCGGGAGAGTCATGGACGCCGACGTAGCTCGCGCCGCCAGCACCTCTTGGCCGATGCGCTCGCGGTACATCTCATGTCATGCCCTCGCCAATGGGTCCATCTTCGTCATGTCCGCCATGAAGAACTTGGATTCTTGAGTCATCTTGGCCAACGAAAGCTGCGTCGCTTGGTTGATGGCCTTCACGCTGGCGGCGTGAGCTTCCATCTTCGCCGCCTCCACCTTCTGCCTCTCCAACTCAATCTTCATATCTTGCTTCTTTAGTATTGCCTTCCACATAACGGTGGCCCTATCCGGTCTCGAGAACCCGCCGCCCCAGTTGCGATCGGCGAGCTGCTGGCTCCCTTTGGGATGACCGCCGCCCAGGCTGAGGCACACTTCGGCGGTAGACGCTGCTTTCGCGGCTTCGAGAGCGGCAATGCGGCGCCATTTAAGATTGGCCGTCACCGTGGAGCAGTGGAGTCTCTCCTCGTCCCACGCCTCCTGCAACACGTGCGTCGACTTCTCCTTCGGCAGCACGGTGTGCGGCTTCGGCGGCGCCTTCGCTACCTTCGCTGGAGCCTTTTTCTTCAGCGGCATGGCGGCGGCGATGGTTTTTTGGGTTGGAGTCTGGATGGGAGATGGAACGGTGTGTGGGAGAAGTGAACGGGCGGACGGGAAGAGGTTTTAGGGGAAAGATGTATATTTTTGAGATGTGTGGCTGACAGGCCGCTCCCACGCCCAAGAAAATTCGTGCTGAGGTGCCGGTGCACCCGATTCGTGCCCTTCGCCGGTAAGGCCGGCACGGGATTGCCGGTGCTTCTATTGGGCTCTAAATTGCGCCGAAGATTTTTAGAGTGCGCCAGTGTGAGTCCATTTTCAATTCCACCCCTCAAAATGCTTTCGGAGGCCTGATGGAGATGCTCAAACTCCTAGCCGGCTCATGACTTGTGAGTCGTGATGGACTAAGGGCATCTCTAACAGGGCGACGGAGCGACCGTTTGCGTCCGCCGTGACCGAAAATGCGTCTGGGCCTGCTCCAGCGAGGCGACGCAAAGTGACCGGGCCATCCGCGGCGACGCAAACCTGTCCCAAATATGCGCCAGGTTTGCGTCTCCGCGGAAGCTCCGCGGTCGCGCAAAGTGTCCGCGTTGGGTGCATCCGGGCCCGGTCGGCGGTGACTAGGTAAGCAAAATATTTTTTAATTACTATTGATTGGCCAAACGGAACATCTTTACAGAGATGGTTAGTCGAGTTAACCTAAAACTACAATGGCCGTACCTACTCGCCGTCGCGCGAATACTACACCGGCCTCGGTTACTCGCAATTGCGCGGCCTACTACTGGCCGCCGGAAGGGCTGGCGCCATCGTTGAAGCGGGAGCGCTTCACGCACTCCGCGCGCCACGCACGGCGGCGAACGGACATCTCGTCCTGGCGCCTGCGGCGTTCGAGGGCCTCGGCCAGAGAGGAGTCCCACGGGACTGCCCTGGCCATAGAGCTGGCCTCCGCCTCCGCCGCCGCCGCCTGGGCCGCCGTCGCCTCCGCCTCCGCCGCCGCCACCGCCTCCAACCCCACCAGCTGGGCATGGAAGCGGGCCCTGTACCTAGACGCTTCCGCCACCGCTTCGTCCCTGGCGACGATGGCGCCCGCCAGCTCCCGGTTCTCCTGCTCGACCCGCGCAGGAGAAGGGCCCCTCCGCTGGAGCGAGTTCAGGTCGGAGCACATGTACCCCCGAGCCATGGCGATCGCATAGTTGTGAGCTTCCTCCTCCGCCAACCAAGCCTGATGGCGCAGGGCATCCCCAGCAAGGGTTTCGAAGGACGCGACCAGAACGAACTGGTCACCGGCGCACTCGAAGCGGCCGGGCACGGGGAGGGGGGTCATCGTCCGTTGGTGGGGCCGCCGGAGGGGCCGCCATCGCCGCCCGTGCCTCCGCGAGCTCCGCCCTGGCGTCGGCGAGGTCGGCCATGGCGTTAGCGATCTCCGCCCTGGTCGCCGCGAGGCGCCCTTCCGCGCGCTCTGCCGCCTCCGCCTCCACCTCCGCCGCCGCCTCCAGGTCCAGCTGCTTGACCTGAACGCCGGCAGCGACTACCTCCTCGTCCTCCTCAGGGTGAAGGTGGCGGCACATCTGAACAACGTGTTCCCAACTAAGGTTGTGGTCGACCATGGATGGATGATATAGCTTGAGGTGTGCCCGTCACCCCCGCCGGTGTCCACCATATATAGCCACGGCGGGGCGGGAAACGGCGTTGCCGCGTGATACGTCTCCGACGTATCGATAATTTCTTATGTTCCATGCCACATTATTGATGATATCTACATGTTTTATGCACACTTTATGTCATATTCGTGCATTTTCTGGAACTAACCTATTAACAAGATGCCGAAGTGCCGGCTTGTCGTTTTCCGTTGTTTTTGGTTTCGTAAATCCTAGTAAGGAAATATTCTCGAATTGGACAAAATCAACGCCCAGGGTCCTATTTTGCCACGAAGCTTCCGGAAGACCGAAGAGTCAACGAAGTGGGGCCACGAGGTGGCCGGGAGGGTAGGCGGCGCGGCCCCACCCTTGGCCGCGCCGGCCCGTCTCCCGGGCCCCTCGCGACGCCCCCGACCTACCCTTCCGCCTACAAATAGCCTTCATCGCGAAACCCCCGGCACCGAGAGCCACGATACGGAAAACCTTCCGCAGATGCCGCCGCCGCCAATCCCATCTCGGGGATTCGGGAGATCGCCTCCGGCACCCCGCCGGAGAGGGGAATCATCTCCCGGAGGACTCTACGCCGCCATGGTCGCCTCCGGAGTGATGTGTGAGTAGTCTTCCCCTGGACTATGGGTCCATAGCTGTAGCTAGATGGTTGTCTTCTCCTCATTGTGCTTAATTGTCGGGTCTTGTGAGCTGCCGAACATGATCAAGATCATCTATCTGTAATTCTATATGTTGTGTTTGTTGGGATCCGATGAATAGAGAATACTATGTTATGTTGATTATCAATCTATTACCTATGTGTTGTTTATGATCTTGCATGCTCTCTGTTATTAGTAGAGGCTCTGGCCAAGTTTTTGCTCTTAACTCCAAGAGGGAGTATTTATGTTCGATAGTGGGTTCATGCCTCCATTAAATCTGGGACGATGGACGTAAAGTTCTAAGGTTGTGGATGTGCTCGTTGCCACTAGGGATAAAACATTGATGCTATGTCTAAGGATGTAGTTATTGATTACATTACGCACCATACTTAATGCAATTGTCTGTTGTTTACAACTTAATACTGGAAGGGGTTCGGATGATAACCTGAAGGTGGACTTTTTAGGCCTAGATGCATGCTGGATAGCGGTCTATGTACTTTGTCATAATGCCCAATTAAATCTCACAATACTCATCATATCATGTATGTGCATGGTCATGCCCTCTCTATTTGTCAATTGCCCGACTGTAATTTGTTCACCCAACATGCTATTTATCTTATGGGAGAGACACCTCTAGTGAACCGTGGACCCCGGTCCATTCTTTTACATCGAATACAATCTCGCGCAATACTTGTTCTCATCGTTTTCTCGCAAACAATCATCATCCACACTATACATCTAATCCTTTGTTACAGCAAGCCGGTGAGATTGACAACCTCACTCGTTTCGTTGGGGCAAAGTACTTTGGTTGTGTTGTGCGGGTTCCACGTTGGCGCCGGAATCCCTGGTGTTGCGCCGCACTACATCTCGCCGCCATCAACCTTCAACGTGCTTCTTGGCTCCTCCTGGTTCGATAAACCTTGGTTTCTTTCTGAGGGAAAACTTGCTGCTGTGCGCATCATACCTTCCTCTTGGGGTTCCCAACGGACGTGTTAATTACGCGCAATCAAGCTCATTTTTCTGGCGCCGTTGCCGGGGAGATCAAGACACGCTGTAAGGGGAGTCTCCACAATCCAATCTCTTTACTTTGTTTTTGTCTTGCTTTATTTTATTTACTACTTTGTTTGCTGCATTATATTAAAACACAAAAAAAATTAGTTGCTAGTTTTACTTTATTTATTATCTCGTTTGCATTCTCATTATATCAAAACACAAAAAAATTAGTTATTTGCATTTGCTTTACTTATTTCAACATGTTTCCTTTTAATTTTACCGCAAAAGATATACCTGTGGGACAAGGGTCTATAATTGGAAGAGATAATATAGAAGAATTTTTCACCCATGTTAGTATGCATGAAGATCTTAAAGATACACCCCTTGCAAAAGCTGTCCCTACTTATGAAGATGCCTCTGTTTGTTTGGTACGCATGATGGAAGCTAGATTTATTAGTCTCAACCCCATGATACAACACATGTTTCTTACACTTTCTGATATGGAGCGGGGAGAGAAGAGAGATTTTGTTCTAAAAGTCTTAGTGCGAGAATTTGAAGTTATAGCTAAAGAAGTTAGAAAAGTTTTTAGTAAGCATAATAGGCTTGGCTTTTATACCGACTTTAAAAGAACACTTGAAAAAATGGATATGGATAGAATTAAGTATACTAATAATGTTAATGATAGTGGAAAGATTAAGGCACCAATACCATGTAAGCTCCTAGCGATGCATGAAGCTCTAGATGATGATTATGCTTGGCTTGTTCCTGAAAATTTGTTTGATGAGAGTAGCAGGCCCAAGACTAATGAAAAGGGAGCCGCTGAAACTTATGTATCCAACATACTATGCATGGTTGAGAAAACTCCCAACACCCCTGGTAATGATGTCAATGCTTCATCTCTTCATAATACTTGATACACACTTTCTGCGTCTAGCTGAAAGGCGCTAAAGAAAAGCGCTTATGGGAGACAACCCATGTTTTTACTACAGTACTTTTATTTTATATTTGAGTCTTGGAAGTTGTTTACTACTGTAGCAACCTCTCTTTATCTTAGTTTTATGCATTGTTGTGCCAAGTAAAGTCTTTGATAGTAAGGTTGATACTAGATTTGGATTACTGCGCAGTAACAGATTTCTTTGCTGTCACGAATTTCGACCTGCCGCTCTGTAGGTAGCTCAGAAAAATATGCCAATTTACATGCGTGATCCTCAGATATGTACGCAACTTTCATTCAATTTGGGAATTTTCATTTGAGCAAGTCTGGTGCCATTTTAAAATTCGTCTTTACGAACTGTTCTGTTTTGACAGATTCTGCCTTTTATTTCGCATTGCCTCTTTTGCTATGTTGGATGAATTTCTTTGATCCATTAATGTCCAGTAGCTTTATGCAATATCCAGAAGTGTTAAGAATGATTATTTCACCTCTGAACATATAAATTTTTATTGTGCACTAACCCTCTAATGAGTTGTTTCGAGTTTGGTGTGGAGGAAGTTTTCAAGGATCAAGAGAGGGAGATGATACACTATGATCAAGGAGAGTGAAAGCTCTAAGCTTGGGGATGCCCCGGTGGTTCACCCCTGCATATATTAAGAAGACTCAAGCGTCTAAGCTTGGGGATGCCTTGGGCATCCCCTTCTTCATCGACAACATTATCAGGTTCCTCCTCTGAAACTATATTTTTATTCCATCACATCTTATGTACTTTGCTTGGAGCGTCGATTTGTTTTTGTTTTTGTTTTTGTTTGAATAAATGGATCCTAGCATTCATTGTGTGGGAGAGAGACACGCTCCGTCGTTGCATATGGACAAATATGTCCTTAGGCTTTACTCATAGTATTCATGGCGAAGGTTGAATCTTCTTCGTTAAATTGTTATATGGTTGGAATCGGGAAATGCTACATGTAGTAATTCTAAAATGTCTTGAATAATTTGATACTTGGCAATTGTTGTGCTCATGTTTAAGCTCTTGCATCATATACTTTGCACCCATTAATGAAGAAATACGAAGAGCTTGCTAAAATTTGGTTTGCATATTTGGTCTCTCTAAAGTCTAGATAATTTCTAGTACTCCCTCCGATCCTAAAAAAGTGTCAGGAGACTAATACAAATACGTTTTACGTTTAAGCCCTTCTAAATTCAGGAAAAGAATGTCCAGCGTGGCTCAAAGCGGCCATGGCAGAGAGCGCATGTCGAGCACGGATTTGATGTTCCAGAGCGAGACGGGGAGCGGGAGAAGGCGTGAGCGACGAAGACCTTCACATGGAACCTGGAGCGGACGGACTTGGCGCTGGACGTCCACCGGAGAGCCACCGACGGCGACCATCTGCGAGGGAGAAAGGAGGCTAACGCCGGCGGGGCGATTGGGAAGGGAAGCAGACGGAGAAGTGGACTGAGCGGACGGGGAACTCACGAGGAAGGTCAAGGGAGGATCCACGAGGCAAGGGAACGCTCGGAGCTCATGAAATCGAAGAAATTGACCGGCGGCCGGAGTTGGGAATCGGCAAAACTAGGGGCGATTTGGAGAGCCATAGCTCGATTCCTCGCACCAGATCCTAGAGGTCGAAGAGGCGGATCTTCCGGTGCTCTTGGATGAACAGGGAGTGGTTGGAAGCGACGGCACAGTCAAATTTTCAAGCTCCCAGTCATGGCCTGAGGAAAAGCGGCGAGGCAAGAATCGTGGCCGTGGCGTGCGGAACTGTGGGTGAGAGGAGACAGTGCCTGGAGTGCGGGTTAGGAGAAAATAAAACCTGAGGGTCGTTGTGTAAAATTTCCTATCCGACACTTATTTCGGATCAGAGGGAGTATTGAGTTTGAACAACAAGGAAGACGGTGTAGAGTCTTATAATATTTACAATATGTCTTTTATGTGAGTTTTGCTGCACCGTTCATCCTTGTGTTTGTTTCAAATAACCTTGCTAGCCCAAACCTTGTATCGAGAGGAAATACTTCTCATGCATCCAAAATCCTTGAGCCAACCACTATGCCACTTGTGTCCACCATACCTACCTATTACATGGTATTTCTCCGCCATTCCAAAGTAAATTGCTTGAGTGCTACCTTTAAAATTTCCATCATTCGCCTTTGCAATATATAGCTCATGGGACAAAATAGCCTTAAAAACTATTGTGGTATTGAATATGTACTTCTGCACTTTATCTCTTATTAAGTTGCTTGTTGTGCGATAACCATGTTCCCGGGGACGCCATCAACTACTCTTTGTTGAATATCATGTGAGTTGCTATGCATGTCCGTCTTGTCTGAATTAAGGGAGATTTACCACTCATTTAATGGTTAGAGCATGCATATTGTTAGAGAAGAACATTGGGCCGCTAACTAAAGCCATGAATCATGGTGGAAGTTTCGAGCTTTGGACATATATCCTCAATCTCATATGAGAACATTAATTGTTGCTACATGCTTATGCATTAAAGAGGAGTCCATTATCTGTTGTCTATGTTGTCCCGGTATGGATGTCTAAGTTGAGAATAATCAAAAGCGAGAAATCCAATGCGAACTTTCTCCTTAGACCTTTGTACGAGCGGCATAGAGGTACCCCTTTGTGACACTTGGTTAAAACATGTGTATTGCAATGATAATCCTGGTAATCCGAGCTAATTAGGACAAGGTGCGGGCACTATTAGTACACTATGCATGAGGCTTGCAACTTGTAAGATATAATTTACATAACACATATGCTTTATTACTACCGTTGACAAAATTGTTTCATGTTTTCAAAATAAAAGCTCTAGCACAAATATAGCAATCGATGCTTTCCTCTTTGAAGGACCATTCTTTTACCTTTTATGTTGAGTCAGTTCACCTATTTCTCTCCACCTCAATAAGCAAACACTTGTGTGAACTGTGCATTGATTCTTACATACTTGCATATTGCATTTGTTATATTATTCTATGTTGACAATATCCATGAGATATATATGTTATAAGTTGAAAGCAACCGCTGAAACTTAATCTTCTTTTGTGTTGCTTCAATACCTTTACTTTGATTTATTGCTTTTTGAGTTAACTCTTATGCAAGACTTATTGATGCTTGTCTTGAAGTACTATTCATGAAAAGTCTTTGCTTTATGATTCAGTTGTTTACTCATGTCATTACCATTGTTTTGATCGCTGCATTCATTACATATGCTTACAATAGTATTGTAATATCCCAGGTTTAGAGGCAATAAAATGAGAGAACACCAAAGTGTGCATTGCATTCATGCATAGAAAATCCAGGGGATTTTCGCGCTTTCAAATAAAACTTACCACGATGAGTCGAAGTTTCACTTGACTTGCTTGGAACTGAAGTAGATCATCAAGTCAAGCGCTATAAACTTCACTGTGATCTTTGTTAAAACCTTGTTTTGGGTAGAGATGATTTGATCTATGGATTAGATCAAATGGAATTAGATTTACAACAACACATTCTTTAGGAATCAAACCCTAACTTATTAACACTTAAAAGTTAGCAACTACCTTTGTGTGTAATTTAATTCACTTATAAATAAGGTAAACCACAGGGTCTAAAGTGCATAAAAGCCACACATTCTTATTTAAATCATAACTTATTAAGTATATGGAATATCATAAAACTAAATCCATTTACATTACGAATTATAGTTCAAACTATTTGAATAAAACTAACTATGAGTATTTTGAAACTCATATGATCATGCCTAGATGAATTCAAACACCAACTATCCAAACTTGAGAAATAACCCTCAACCTTAACCTTTTTACCAATATTATAATGTAAATCCAATCAAAGATGGTATGATAACTCATCCACAATAATAAAACCATCCACATGATATTTAGTAGCAAATGCCACTTGGCTATCCAAAAATAAATCATATGAGAGGATAAAGATCTTGCCACATGGGATGAAAATATCTACATGACTTGCTTTCCAAGCTTTGCCACCTCATGCTCAAAGGATTGCTATGGATGAGGGCATGACAACCAAGCACCTTACTCATCAAACCAAAACAAGAGTCACCCACCTAGGTGTCATGACACTAGAGCTTGCCCAAGCCTATAAATAGAGCCACACCCTTCATCCATTTGATCACTTGTAGCATGAAACAAGGGAGCACACACATAGAGCCACTCCATGCATTAGCTAGGATCAAGATGAAGAAGCTAGGAGGTGGAGGCATACCACAAGATGCAGGTTTATCAGATTTCATGAAGAACAAGCTACAGAAGATTGCAAGGTAGAATTCCTAGGCAAACCATATATGTAGAGGATCATATCATCATCTCTTGAGTAGGACCTTAGGATATTCCAAGACATTGAGAAGTGAGAGAAGCTATAATACTAATCATAGCCATGCCCATACAAGAATACTAGAGTAGTACTAATTCTAGTTGTTCAAGTCAATATTTGATCTTAGAAGTGAGAACCCTATTTCAATAACAATACCTTAGCAAACCAATTCTATAATCATCACAACTTGGTATTAATTATAAACCTAAGAATCTAGGATGAGTGTGATGAGAGGAATATTAAAGAGGGATTAATGAGGAATGAGTAGATCTTGTCTAATGCATGATTATACCTTGTAGATTTAGATCATAAGTTAAACCATATGATTATTAGATCTCATCTATTACATAAAATAATAAGCATATCACTAGTAGTTAACCCTGCCATGCCTCATGCCTATTTATACTTCAACTAGTGAAGCATTACCAAAACCCTAAACCTTTTCACATAGGATCCAATCCACATAAAATATTATGTCCTGACTTGTGTACCATGAATCACAAGTATAAGCCAAGCCATAAATACTTTAGAACTAAATGTCATTTAGTGAGTAGAGTGAAACCAATATCCAAATCATCTTCTTAAAACTTAAGAACTATCATTCACATAAAATCATAACACAATTCCATTTCCTTTACCATTTGTTAAACCCTAGTCATACCTAAATTATATATGAATAATCAATAGGCTAAGCACTTGCAAAATAGAATATGTTCACCATTCACATGTTCTCAATTTCAGATCTTTTAAAACATAATTGATTTCTAAATTTAAAAGGGTAATTGAGATGAACCCTAAAATTCATATTTATTTGCATTTTTAATTTGTGCCTTCCAACAACACCAATTTAATCAATTAATGAATGTTGTTTAAAAACAAAACAATGCAGTAAGCATCATTATCAAATTATACTAATGTTCAAATATTTTAGAACCTGTAAAACAAAACAGAATTCAAATTTGAATTCAAACAAGAAAATAGAAAACAGTAAATAAAACAGAAATAGAAAAGAGAGAGAGAGGAGCTTACCTGCCGGGCCATAGCAGGCCAACACAGCAACCACCGCAGCCCATCACCACCACATCGACCTGGCCCAGCTCAGCCCAACCCACGAACAACCAGCCCACCATACCGTTTCGGCAAAGAGAAGAAAAGGAGCTTCGTCTTCCTCCCCGGCGTCGACAGCGCACAGGAGCTTCCCGGCCACGTCGTCGCTGCCGATAGGGACGCCCTGGACGTCGTCAGAAATCTCAGAACCACGCCCAAATCCTCTCGCGTCCGAGCCTATCTAATTGCGTCCCGATTCGTGCTCATTTGCAGTAACAATGACACCGCCACATCTCGGCCGTCGCCGGCGGTGAACTTCCTATTTTGACCTCGCCGAGCTCTATAAATATGCCTGGAGATTCTCCAGGGAACCCTAGAACCTTGCCGCCCATCCATTCTTCCTCAATCGTTCTCTATCTCTCTCAATCAAACAAACTCACCGGCAGTCCTTCTCCGGCTAACCGTCGATTGAGACCACCCCGGAGCTCACCGTTTGGTCGAGGAGATGCGCCTCGACGTCGCCGTTCTACTGGCAAAGCTACGCATCCAGGGGAGCTCGGAGCGACGCCAATTTTGGGTTTTCCCCTTGCAGCAGATCGCCGGGAATGGCGAGGTCCTCGCCGTCTCCGTCATCCATCGTCGTCACCGACCACGCCATCACATTCAGGGTGAGTTTGCGCGTCGTCAGAGCCTCGCTCTCGCATCCTATTGACATCTGTAGCTTCATTTAGCCACTTCGCCGGATAGCACCGCCGCGGACATGATTGCCGGCGAAGCTCTGGTGAGCTATTCGAGTAGACAACCACACCATCGGGTTCAGTAGATCGAGAAGAATCGAAATCATCCAGTAATCCGTCCTGGGAGGCCCTAAATCGGCGGCGCCGTCGTGCTCTGCCTCGCCGGCGTTGAGCCGCCGGTAGGGTGACGTGGAGATGGACCCGCTGGTCGTGTTGACTCGGTCAGCTGCCAACGAGGCAGATGACTAGGACTTGGCCCCACTCGTCAGTGTCTATAGCTAGGTATGAACCGGTACGTTTATTATTTTTGTTTAAATTCAAATTCCAGTAAATAACTGAAACTTTGCAAAATTATATAAAATCCATTGCAGCTCAGAAAAATATGAATAATATATCAAAATGCTCACAAAAATAAACTCTATTCAAATAAAATATAAAACAAAAATGTGTGTCAAAATAAAAATTCATTTATTTTTAAACTTCTTTAATTATGCCATTCCATTTGTTTTAAATACAATTTGAAATTCAATAATTAGTGACACTTAAAAATTAAATTTTAACTATTCAGTAACTAAGTAAAATGTTAAGATTAATTTTATTTATCATATCTGCATTGACTTAATTATTAGTAGTAATTCATAAACCTTAATTTGCAAATTACCATTTACCATTTTCTTTAAATAGTAATAACTCAAGAAAATATTAAAAGCCAATATTATTTTGGTAGCCCCACAATTGTTTACTTAAACATCTTTAGTTAACAAGTTATTATTTTAAAACCTAATAATAATTAGGAAACCCTGATTTCCAATTAAACCATAATTAGTACTTATTTTAATTGTTAAACCCTTATCTCTGAATTAAACCTAATTAGGAGTTACCCTAATTATTAATTCTTGTGGAAGTTAATAAATGTCAAACCATCACTAATTTTAATTCAAAGTAGTTAGTAACCACAACTATATTATCAATTATCATTTTAGGAGTTGTACCATAATTTAGAAACCCTAGTTTCATATTGAGTAGGACCCGGATCCCATTATTTCATGTGATCATTCCACCTTAGAACCAACTCTAAAACCCTAGATATGTGTCACATATGATCATGGGAGATTTACTTGACATATAGAACCCTAATTAGTAACAATTGAATACATGCTTAGGATCCACTAGCATAAAACCAAGTCACATGAGATTATCATTTCATGTTCCTATTCTTAATTAAAACCTACATGATGCACTAGTATCACCTAGATATAAACCCTAACTTGTTAATTGAATTAGTACTATTGATCCCTACTACTATATACCATACCATTAGGATCAACCTCAACCATCAAACCCTAGTTAAACCATGATGATAAACCCTAATACCAACCTTGTGTAGCAAATCACATCACATGTTCCTATCCAACTAAACCTTACTTAGGAAATGATAAACCACTTAGCTTAGAAACAATTAGAGATTATTTAGTAAAGCAATTGTGAAACCATAGTAAACCCTAATAGCTAATTTATAGAACCATCTTAAATAACCATCCTTTGATATAATGCTTAGAAGAAACCATAGCAATAAACCTACCAATACTTGCTATATAGAAATCCATTCCAAGTTAAAAACCCAACTAGTTCCTATCCAAGAACTAAATGAATTCAATAGTAAACCCTAGAAAGCCATAACACCTATATATAATAGTTCATGTTCTTAATTAACCTCGTTCTTCAACAGTTATTCTTTTGAAGTACAAATACCAATCAAACCTTAGAAACCCTAATCCTTCTTTGAAATACTCAATATTTCTTAAACAACATGTTCTTCAAAAGTTATTCTTTTGAAGTATAATATCAGTAATCATCAACCATGTCCTGTAGAACTTAAAATTGACAATTGTTCTTCACATATTATTCCACTACTATTCTTTATGTGTATGATTGTTATGATGTCTTATATCACTTGATTTTGATGCTAATATAACCAAACCCTAATAAGAACCTTGTTTGAGAACCATTCTAAAAGTGCAACCAACCTAAAGAAATCTTTACAACTCATACATCCTAAATCATTGAGGTTAGGTTACGCTCGGGACGATTGCATCTCATACTATGCATTATAGCATCTTTGCCAGCTTCTTTAAACATTGTCCTTACCGGACGATGATGGTATTTCAGCATTTGGAGATCTCACGTATCGAAGCTTTTGCCCGCATAATCTTGCAGATCAAGAAAGGCAAGTTCATCGCTTGCTCATGTCATTTGATTATTTTTATCAAACTATATGCAAAGTACTATACTTATCACTCATGCATTGAAAAGCAAATATTATTTTACAATTATGAATATGACTATGTGGTGGGCAATGGAACCATGGTATGTGTTGATATGGTGGAGGTTCCATTGCAATGGGTTATATCACCCTAGGATTAATTACCAATGCCGTCCAGTGATTCTAGCGCCGTACATATCGCGTTATCCATAAGATCTATAATGGCTCTGGGGAAGTCAGCTGTATCTTTTCCCTCTCGCACGCCAACGGATTGGTAGAGCCGGCGGGGTGTTGGAGGCACTGCCGTAGGTTGGGATAGCCTTTTAAATCCCCATCCATTAGTGATGATGGCTCTACGATCTATGAAGGATTGTCCAAAGTACACCATGAGTAAAGCCGTATTATCGGGGAAGTCTACTGGAGGTGTGCGGGTGGACAAAAGGGTGGGTTTGCAGTCGCGGAGAAGGCAGTGATTGGCTTGGATCTTATACTAGGCCTCACACCAAAGGAAGTGTGGACGGGGACATACTCTCGGCCGGCAACATGGTTAAGATCTCTTGTGGGGTAAAGTAACGCACCTCTGCAGAGGGTATCAAGAATTGTGACCGTCACTCCCTGTTCGGGAAGGGAACTGCGAACGCGGCAGGAAAGGAACTCCACGAAGTTCTAGTCAACTCCGTGAAGACCGACGGGCATAGTTTTCAGAATAAAATAAACCTTTTGAAGAAATGTTTATGAAAACTTGCATTGGCCTATGACTTTCCGGTCTATGGCTGTAGCTAGTGCATGATACACCTATTTCCTAATATGAACTTGCCGAGTACGCTCGTACTCATTCTATCCCATTTGAACCCCCTTCTTAGATCAAGGCACCGAAGGAGAAACTACCGTGGAACTCGAAGACAAAGGAGTCAACTGCAACAATATGAAGAATCCAGTCAAAGAAGTCAATGGAGTCAACTTCTACATCAGCTATGATGGAAACCTAGACTAGTAATAAAAGGGAACCTTTCCCTAATCCTAGCACCTAAGTAGCTAGATTTCTATAGCAAGCCAAGTAGCTCTTAAGCTTGAGTTAGCAATCAGATAGACTACGAGTCGTTCTTCCGGAGCTTTATTTGAAGTTTTACCTCACTCGTAAAGTAGGAGGTTGTGTTGATCTTATGTAAACAGCTCGTGTGTACTTCTATAGACATACCTTGGACTCGCATATGTTTCTGTTGTACCACTCTGAGAGATGTAATATGAGTGGAACGGTGTTTCACTTGTGTTATGTCAACGACTTGTGTACTACATCATGCAGTGGTACGCTGGGTCACCACAGCTGGTATCAGAGCAAATGCTTTGACCTTAGGATTAAAACCCTTTAAAGGAGACCTATAGGTTTGGTAGTGTCTATAGGAAGTGGTATTAGCTAAGGCAACTATGCCAAACCAATTATTTTTCTGACTTGAGATGGGTATTCACTTGAGAATAATCCTGACACACTTGAGTCAATTTTTCTTATCTATCTTTCTTGAGTACAGTGGGTTAGTTATCTTGCTTCATTCCCAAATAACTAGAACACCATTGGAGCTTAAGATAATGGGTGGTAGTAGACCACAGTTGGTATACAACACATGGTAGTCCAAAGAGAGGATACAACCATAAGGAAGATATCCTATTGGAAGGTGTATACCAAGTCATGTTATGGTTAGGTAAGAGTCATTTAAAATGTCAAATGACTGATGTTAAGTAAGGGAGATAAGTTATATAATGCAGTATATGTCTATGATGAGTCAATCATAGGAGGTAAGGAAGAGTGATAGGAGTATTTAAGTCTACTTTTCATGGTAAAGTTGGTAATCATATATGATTCACTTGGGAATCATGGTATGATGGAGTAGAACATCATAAGTACGATAATAAAAGGATGATAAGGAGTAGGATTTAAGGAATAGTTCGAAAGCTTAGGCCTTAAAATCCTGGAAACTGTGTCAAGAATGTTAGAACCATAGTCCTTAATTTAAAGAAGGCTTATTTAGAGCATATCACATAGAGAAATCCTAGAGTTATAGGTGGTATATTCTAAACAATCATGTGTTTACTGAGAGACATGTTAGAACTAATTGTATTATAGGAAGTAGTCCTCAATAGCACATATATATGGTATACTACTTTGTTAGTACTTCCAAAGAAAACTAGGTTAACTTTAACTATCCCAGGCCATTTTGTTTCAAGTTGTCTCATTGCAAATGTGCAATTGAGATAAATGTTGAGACAAATAGTAGAAATTCACGTATTTGTGCTAAGTATCACAACCTAAACCTATCTTATGTGGTGCTATATACTACACATCTGATCCTGATGATTAGGGATGTCTTACCCAACTAGTATATTCAGGCATATAAGGATGTGTATTATAAGCACAAAGCTGGATTTTCTTGGATTTTATTGGATTTTCATTGATTGACTAGATCCATACATGAAGTTTGACCTTGATATGCAAATGCATGTTGCAATATCAAGCTCTTACTTGATGTTATAGGTCTAGAGGGTAAAGGTATTCGTGTGAGGAAGTGACGAATTCTGAAGATTTTGAAGATAAGATGAAGGTTCACTTGAAGAAGGAAGTGAAGTTGTGGGAAGTAACCACAATACTCCGAAGGAAGGACCAATCAAAACTCACTTTTATCCTTAATCAAGGAGTACTTCAACATGGAAGTATCATGAAAGTGAGGAAAATAGTGAATATGGAGTAGTAGAAGTGGAGCCATATGCATTATGGAAGAAGGGAATGCAAGCGAAGTCACTTACAATACTATTTTCATAGTGTCAACAAGTGGTTTTCTTGCAAAACAAACCCTGGAAGAAGGAAAATAGACAAGTGAAGTCGTAGCTGGTATAATAAGACCGTAGATTGATATAGGATAACCATGAAGAGAAAGTATGTGAAGTGAGGTATATCTTAACTAAAACTAGGTAAGTAGCCACAGCTGGTAAGTAGATATTGACTAGAACCATAACATAGCCACAGCTGGTACCAGATAGCCCACAACCTGAATATTTCTTTACCCTAAAAGAAAGGGGGATTCCGCAGCTAGTATTTCGCAGCTGGTATTCCATAGCTGGTAACTATTTAGTTGGAGGATTCACATCTGATATCCACAACTGTGTGGATACACCGGAAAGAATTCTTCGTGAGACTCTTGAAAAGTACAAACTATAAGCCAGACCAAGACTAAACTTCTAACCATGGAGTTTAATGATTAGAAGAAAGGAAGTTTGAAGATCATTAGTAAACTCCAAGGGGGAGAGGAAGGCTGAAGGAGAAATATTAAGATATTATTTGGAGTATGAAAGATGAAGAAAAAGGTCTGAACTGAGAGGAAGTCCAATCTTATTTTTATAAGGTTGTTGGGATGTATCCATACCAAAGTACTCTCAGGAGGATGTCAGACCAGAAGCCGATGTTTATATATTGAAGAAGTAAGGGTTAGACCTTAACTTAAGTGGGTAATTGTAATTACTCAAAACCAAGAGAACTTAAGTAAGTATTAGAAAATGAAGTTGGATGAAGAAGATATCGGAGGACAATCAAAGCCTAAGAAAACAAAAGATCGAAGGGTTTGACTATACCAAAACTAATGATTATTAGAAAGATTCCTTTCATGGAACCTAAAGAACCCAAAAGGAAGATAACTAGCTTAAAACTAGAAGCCATGATTGGATGGACTAAATGAGTCTAATCCATTCGTAGGACTAAACAACCAGGACCATGCCTATCGTAATACCTTACCAAGTACCATTACTTTCGTTATGGTAGTAAGGGAAAACAATACCCTACCTTAAATAAATCTCTTAAAATTAAGGTTTGAGTATCGCAGCTGGTAAATCGTAGTGCCATATTACACCGCAGCTGGATTACCGCAGCTGGTAGAACCAAGCTTTGAGTACCCAAATAAGAAGATGTCACCACAACCATTGGTAAAGTCTATTAACACAATAAGATGTCCTAATCCAATAATCTTTGGAGAGTAAGCCTATAAGCTTAGAGTGTTGGAGGAAAACATAGAATTGAAGAAAGTATCAGTGTCAGACATCAGAAGACTTCATAAAGGATCTGGACAAGGGATATATTCAATTATATCTAATGAGATCACTAGGGAGTTTGAAAGGATTGTGATCTGTTCAAGTCCGTTCTACATTCCGAAACATGAGAGCGTTCGAACTTCGGGACGAAGTTCGGCTTTAAGGGGAGAGGTCGTAATATCCCAGGTTTAGAGGCAATAAAATGAGAGAACACCAAAGTGTGCATTGCATTCATGCATAGAAAATCCAGGGGATTTTCGCGCTTTCAAATAAAACTTACCACGATGAATCGAAGTTTCACTTGACTTGCTCGGAACTCGAAGTAGATCATCAAGTCAAGCGCTATAAACTTCATCGTGATCTTTGTTAAAACCTTGTTTTGGGTAGAGATGATTTGATCTATGGATTAGATCAAATGGAATTAGATTTACAACAACACATTCTTTAAGAATCAAACCCTAACTTATTAACACTTAAAAGTTAGCAACTACCTTTGTGTGTAATTTAATTCACTTATAAATAAGGTAAACCACAGGGTCTAAAGTGCATAAAAGCCACACATTCTTATTTAAATCATAACTTATTAAGTATATGGAATATCATAAAACTAAATCCATTTACATTACGAATTATAGTTCAAACTATTTGAATAAAACTAACTATGAGTATTTTGAAACTCATATGATCATGCCTAGATGAATTCAAACACCAACTATCCAAACTTGAGAAATAACCCTCAACCTTAACCTTTTTACCAATATTATAATGTAAATCCAATCAAAGATGGTATGATAACTCATCCACAATAATAAAACCATCCACATGATATTTAGTAGCAAATGCCACTTGGCTATCCAAAAATAAATCATATGAGAGGATAAAGATCTTGCCACATGGGATGAAAATATCTACATGACTTGCTTTCCAAGCTTTGCCACCTCATGCTCAAAGGATTGCTATGGATGAGGGCATGACAACCAAGCACCTTACTCATCAAACCAAAACAAGAGTCACCCACCTAGGTGTCATGACACTAGAGCTTGCCCAAGCCTATAAATAGAGCCACACCCTTCATCCATTTGATCACTTGTAGCATGAAACAAGGGAGCACACACATAGAGCCACTCCATGCATTAGCTAGGATCAAGATGAAGAAGCTAGGAGGTGGAGGCATACCACAAGATGCAGGTTTATCGGATTTCATGAAGAACAAGCTACAGAAGATTGCAAGGTAGAATTCCTAGGCAAACCATATATGTAGAGGATCATATCATCATCTCTTGAGTAGGACCTTAGGATATTCCAAGACATTGAGAAGTGAGAGAAGCTATAATACTAATCATAGCCATGCCCATACAAGAATACTAGAGTAGTACTAATTCTAGTTGTTCAAGTCAATATTTGATCTTAGAAGTGAGAACCCTATTTCAATAACAATACCTTAGCAAACCAATTCTATAATCATCACAACTTGGTATTAATTATAAACCTAAGAATCTAGGATGAGTGTGATGAGAGGAATATTAAAGAGGGATTAATGAGGAATGAGTAGATCTTGTCTAATGCATGATTATACCTTGTAGATTTAGATCATAAGTTAAACCATATGATTATTAGATCTCATCTATTACATAAAATAATAAGCATATCACTAGTAGTTAACCCTGCCATGCCTCATGCCTATTTATACTTCAACTAGTGAAGCATTACCAAAACCCTAAACCTTTTCACATAGGATCCAATCCACATAAAATATTATGTCCTGACTTGTGTACCATGAATCACAAGTATAAGCCAAGCCATAAATACTTTAGAACTAAATGTCATTTAGTGAGTAGAGTGAAACCAATATCCAAATCATCTTCTTAAAACTTAAGAACTATCATTCACATAAAATCATAACACAATTCCATTTCCTTTACCATTTGTTAAACCCTAGTCATACCTAAATTATATATGAATAATCAATAGGCTAAGCACTTGCAAAATAGAATATGTTCACCATTCACATGTTCTCAATTTCAGATCTTTTAAAACATAATTGATTTCTAAATTTA
The DNA here is from genome assembly GCF_022539505.1 of Lolium rigidum. Taxonomy (NCBI): domain Eukaryota; kingdom Viridiplantae; phylum Streptophyta; class Magnoliopsida; order Poales; family Poaceae; genus Lolium; species Lolium rigidum. Next base: position 313,963,790 of record NC_061513.1, read on the forward strand.
AAAGGGTAATTGAGATGAACCCTAAAATTCATATTTATTTGCATTTTTAATTTGTGCCTTCCAACAACACCAATTTAATCAATTAATGAATGTTGTTTAAAAACAAAACAATGCAGTAAGCATCATTATCAAATTATACTAATGTTCAAATATTTTAGAACCTGTAAAACAAAACAGAATTCAAATTTGAATTCAAACAAGAAAATAGAAAACAGTAAATAAAACAGAAATAGAAAAGAGAGAGAGAGGAGCTTACCTGCCGGGCCATAGCAGGCCAACACAGCAACCACCGCAGCCCATCACCACCACATCGACCTGGCCCAGCTCAGCCCAACCCACGAACAACCAGCCCACCATACCGTTTCGGCAAAGAGAAGAAAAGGAGCTTCGTCTTCCTCCCCGGCGTCGACAGCGCACGACGGAGCTTCTCGGCCACGTCGTCGCCGCCGATAGGGACGCCACGGACGTCGTCGAAATCTCAGAACCACGCCCAAATCCTCTCGCGTCCGAGCCTATCTAATTGCGTCCCGATTCGTGCTCATTTGCGATAACAATGACACCGCCACATCTCGGCCGTCGCCGGCGGTGAACTTCCTATTTTGACCTCGCCGAGCTCTATAAATATGCCTGGAGATTCTCCAGGGAACCCTAGAACCTTGCCGCCCATCCATTCTTCCTCAATCGTTCTCTATCTCTCTCAATCAAACAAACTCACCGGCAGTCCTTCTCCGGCTAGCCGTCGATTGAGACCACCCCGGAGCTCACCGTTTGGTCGAGGAGATGCGCCTCGACGTCGCCGTTCTACTGGCAAAGCTACGCATCCAGGGGAGCTCGGAGCGACGCCAATTTTGGGTTTTCCCCTTGCAGCGGATCGCCGGGAATGGCGAGGTCCTCGCCGTCTCCGTCATCCATCGTCGTCACCGACCACGCCATCACATTCGGGGTGAGTTTGCGCGTACGTAGAGCCTGCTCTCGCATCCTATCGACATCTGTAGCTTCATTTAGCCACTTCGCCGGATAGCACCGCCGCGGACATGATTGCCGGCGAAGCTCTGGTGAGCTATTCGAGTAGACAACCACACCATCGGGTTCAGTAGATCAAGAGGAATCGAAATCATCCAGTGAGTCCGATCCCGGGGGCCTTAAATCGGCGTCTCCGTCGTGCCTCGCCTCGCCGGCGTTGAGCCGCCGGTAGGGTGACGTGGAGATGGACCCGCTGGTCGTGTTGACTCGGTCAGCTGCCAACGAGGCAGATGACTAGGACTTGGCCCCACTCGTCAGTGTCTATAGCTAGGTATGAACCGGTACGTTTAGTATTTTTGTTTAAATTCAAATTCCAGTAAATAACTGAAACTTTGCAAAATTATATAAAATCCATTTCAGCTCAGAAAAATATGAATAATATATCAAAATGCTCACAAAAATAAACTCTATTCAAATAAAATATAAAACAAAAATGTGTGTCAAAATAAAAATTCATTTATTTTTAAACTTCTTTAATTATGCCATTCCATTTGTTTTAAATACAATTTGAAATTCAATAATTAGTGACACTTAAAAATTAAATTTTAACTATTCAGTAACTAAGTAAAATGTTAAGATTAATTTTATTTATCATATCTGCATTGACTTAATTATTAGTAGTAATTCATAAACCTTAATTTGCAAATTACCATTTACCATTTTCTTTAAATAGTAATAACTCAAGAAAATATTAAAAGCCAATATTATTTTGGTAGCCCCACAATTGTTTACTTAAACATCTTTAGTTAACAAGTTATTATTTTAAAACCTAATAATAATTAGGAAACCCTGATTTCCAATTAAACCATAATTAGTACTTATTTTAATTGTTAAACCCTTATCTCTGAATTAAACCTAATTAGGAGTTACCCTAATTATTAATTCTTGTGGAAGTTAATAAATGTCAAACCATCACTAATTTTAATTCAAAGTAGTTAGTAACCACAACTATATTATCAATTATCATTTTAGGAGTTGTACCATAATTTAGAAACCCTAGTTTCATATTGAGTAGGACCTGGATCCCATTATTTCATGTGATCATTCCACCTTAGAACCAACTCTAAAACCCTAGATATGTGTCACATATGATCATGGGAGATTTACTTGACATATAGAACCCTAATTAGCAACAATTGAATACATGCTTAGGATCCACTAGCATAAAACCAAGTCACATGAGATTATCATTTCATGTTCCTATTCTTAATTAAAACCTACATGATGCACTAGTATCACCTAGATATAAACCCTAACTTGTTAATTGAATTAGTACTATTGATCCCTACTACTATATACCATACCATTAGGATCAACCTCAACCATCAAACCCTAGTTAAACCATGATGATAAACCCTAATACCAACCTTGTGTAGCAAATCACATCACATGTTCCTATCCAACTAAACCTTACTTAGGAAATGATAAACCACTTAGCTTAGAAACAATTAGAGATTATTTAGTAAAGCAATTGTGAAACCATAGTAAACCCTAATAGCTAATTTATAGAACCATCTTAAATAACCATCCTTTGATATAATGCTTAGAAGAAACCATAGCAATAAACCTACCAATACTTGCTATATAGAAATCCATTCCAAGTTAAAAACCCAACTAGTTCCTATCCAAGAACTAAATGAATTCAATAGTAAACCCTAGAAAGCCATAACACCTATATATAATAGTTCATGTTCTTAATTAACCTGTTCTTCAACAGTTATTCTTTTGAAGTACAAATACCAATCAAACCTTAGAAACCCTAATCCTTCTTTGAAATACTCAATATTTCTTAAACAACATGTTCTTCAAAAGTTATTCTTTTGAAGTATAATATCGATAATCATCAACCATGTCCTGTAGAACTTAAAATTGACAACTGTTCTTCACATATTATTCCACTACTATTCTTTATGTGTATGATTGTTATGATGTCTTATATCACTTGATTTTGATGCTAATATAACCAAACCCTAATAAGAATCTTGTTTGAGAACCATTCTAAAAGTGCAACCAACCTAAAGAAATCTTTACAACTCATACATCCTAAATCATTGAGGTTAGGTTACGCTCGGGACGATTGCATCTCATACTATGCATTATAGCATCTTTGCCGAGTTCTTTAAACATTGTCCTTACCGGACGATGATGGTATTTCAGCATTTGGAGATCTCACGTATCGAAGCTTTTGCTCGCATAATCTTGCGAGTCAAGAAAGGCAAGTTCATCGCTTGCTCATGTCATTTGATTATTTTTATCAAACTATATGCAAAGTACTATACTTATCACTCATGCATTGAAAAGCAAATATTATTTTACAATTATGAATATGACTATGTGGTGGGCAATGGAACCATGGTATGTGTTGATATGGTGGAGGTTCCATTGCAATGGGTTATATCACCCTAGGATTAATTACCAATGCCGTCCAGTGATTCTAGCGCCGTACATATCGCGTTATCCATAAGATCTATAATGGCTCTGGGGAAGTCGGCTGTATCTTTTCCCTTACGCACGCCAACGGATTGGTAGAGCCGGCGGGGTGTTGGAGGCACCTGCCGTAGGTTGGGATAGCCTTTTAAATCCCCATCCATTAGTGATGATGGCTCTACGATCTATGAAGGATTGTCCAAAGTACACCATGAGTAAAGCCGTATTATCGGGGAAGTCTACGGAGGTGTGCGGGTGGACAAAAGGGTGGGTTTGCGGTCGCGGAGAAGGCGAGTGATTGGCTTGGATCTTATACTTGGGCCTCACACCAAAGGAAGTGTGGACGGGGACATACTCTCGGCCGGCAACATGGTTAAGATCTCTTGTGGGGTAAAGTAACGCACCTCTGCGAGAGGGTATCAAGAATTGTGACTGTCACTCCTTTGTTCCGGGAAGGGAACTGCGAACGCGGCAGGAAAGGAACTCCACGAAGTTCTAGTCAACTCGTGAAGACCGACGGGCATAGTTTTCAGAATAAAATAAACCTTTTGAAGAAATGTTTATGAAAACTTGCATTGGCCTATGACTTTCACGGTCTATGGTCTGTAGCTAGTGCATGATACACCTATTTCCTAATATGAACTTGCTGAGTACGCTCGTACTCATTCTATCCCATTTGAACCCCCTTCTTAGATCAAGGCACCGAAGGAGAAACTACCGTGGAACTCGAAGACAAAGGAGTCAACTGCAACAATATGAAGAATCCAGTCAAAGAAGTCAATGGAGTCAACTTCTACATCAGCTATGATGGAAACCTAGACTAGTAATAAAGGGAACCTTTCCCTAATCCTAGCACCTAAGTAGCTAGATTTCTATAGCAAGCCAAGTAGCTCTTAAGCTTGAGTTAGCAATCGAGATAGACTACGAGTCGTTCTTCTGGAGCTTTATTTGAAGTTTTACCTCACTTGTAAAGTAGGAGGTTGTGTTGATCTTATGTAAACAGCTCGTGTGTACTTCTATAGACATACCTTGGACTCGCATATGTTTCTGTTGTACCACTCTGAGAGATGTAATATGAGTGGAACGGTGTTTCACTTGTGTTATGTCAACGACTTGTGTACTACATCATGCAGTGGTACGCTGGGTCACCACAAGTATGATCAAGGTTATGATGGCATGTCACTCCAGAAATTATCTTTGTTATCGTTTACCTGCTCGGGACGAGCTGGAACTAAGCTTGGGGATGCTGATACGTCTCCGACGTATCGATAATTTCTTATGTTCCATGCCACATTATTGATGATATCTACATGTTTTATACACATTATATGTCGTATTTATGCATTTTCCGGCACTAACCTATTAACGAGATGCCGAAGAGCCAGTTGCTGTTTTCTGCTGTTTTTGGTTTCAGAAATCCTAGTAAGGAAATATTCTCGGAATTGGACGAAATTAACGCCCAGGGTCCTATTTTTGCACGAAGCTTCCAGAAGACCGAGGGGGAAAGGAAGTGGGGCCACGAGGCGCCGCCACAACAGGGCGGCGCGGCCCGGACCCCGGCCGCGCGGCCACCGGCGTGTGGGGCCCTCGTGTGGCCCCCGCGTTGCCCTTCCGCCTACTTAAAGCCTCCGTCGCGAAACCCCCGCATGCGAGAGCCACGATACGGAAAACCTTACCGAGACGCCGCCGCCGCCAATCCCATCTCGGGGGATTCAGGAGATCGCCTCCGGCACCCTCGCCGGAGAGGGGAATCATCTCCCGGAGGACTCTTCACCGCCATGGTCGCTCCTCGGAGTGATGAGTGAGTAGTTCACCCCCGGACTATGGGTCCATAGCAGTAGCTAGATGGTTGTCTTCTCCTCATGTGCTTCATTGTTGGATCTTGTGAGCTGCCTAACATGATCAAGATCATCTATCTGTAATGCTATATGTTGTGTTTGTCGGGATCCGATAGATAGAGAATACTATGTTATGTTGATTATCAATCTATTACCTACTCCCTCCGTCCACGAATAAGTGTACATCTAGGTTTTGTGTTTAGTCAAACTCTTTAAACTTTGACCAAATATATAGGAAAAAGTAGTAGCATTTATGACACTAATTTGGTATCCCGAGATTCGTTTTAAAATGTAGTTTCAAATTATACCAAAATCTCATTATATATGTTTCTACTTTTTTTTCCACGGTTGGTCAAAACTTAAAATGTTTGACTTAGTACAAAAGCTAGAAGTACACTTATTTGTGGACGGAGGGAGTATGTGTTGTTTATGATCTTGCATGCTCTCCGTTATTAGTAGAGGCTCTGGCCAAGTTTTTGCTCTTAACTCCAAGAGGGAGTATTTATGCTCGATAGTGGGTTCATGCCTCCATTAAATCTGGGATAGTGACGAAAGTTCTAAGGTTGTGGATGTGCTTGTTGCCACTAGGGATAAAACATTGATGCTATGTCTAAGGATGTAGTTATTGATTACATTACGCTCCATACTTAATGCAATTGTCTCGTTGTTTACAACTTAATACTGGAAGGGGTTCGGATGATAACCTGAAGGTGGACTTTATAGGCATAGATGCATGCTTTGGATAGCGGTCTATGTACTTTGTCGTAATGCCCAATTAAATCTCACAATACTCATCATATCATGTATGTGCATGGTCATGTCCTCTCTATTTGTCAATTGCCCGACTGTAATTTGTTCACCCAACATGCTATTTATCTTATGGGAGAGACACCTCTAGTGAACTGTGGACCCCGGTCCATTCTTTTACATCGAATACAATCTGCTGCAATACTTGTTCTACTGTTTTCTGCAAACAATCATCATCCACACTATACATCTAATCATTTGTTACAGCAAGCCGGTGAGATTGACAACCTCACTGTTTCGTTGGGGCAAAGTACTTTCGTTGTGTTGTGCAGGTTCCACGTTGGCGCCGGAATCCCTGGTGTTGCGCCGCACTATATCTCGCCGCCATCAACCTTCAACGTGCTTCTTGGCTCCTCCTGGTTCGATAAACCTTGGTTTCTTTCTGAGGGAAAACTTGCTGCTGTGCGCATCATACCTTCCTCTTGGGGTTCCCAACGGACGTGTTAATTACGCGCAATCAAGCGCGCAGGTCGTTTCCCCCGCGCGCGAAACGCCGGCGAAACTTGCCAATGTATTGGGCGCGCACGGGAACGACCGTCGTCGCGCGGGAACAGTTAATCGCCGACGGCAGTCCTCGACGGGACGTAAAACGCCATTAACGAGTTTGACGCTATCTCCGCTAAAAAAATGCGTCGGTGCCGCTGGAGGTACCCGACACAAACGGTCGCCCTTGCATGGCGTTCGTGGGCCGACGCAAACGGACACAATCGGACATTTCGAACGTCTAAAATGTGTCCAGCCGTGATGGTGATGGTGCATTTTTTCCCATGGATATTGGGTTGCAAGATGCCATGCCAAGGCCATGCGGCTGCAGCCACTGTTCATAACGTTGCAGGGTCAAGTTTTCATAAGAAATATTCAAAAGTTCAAAAGAGAAATGGAAAGCTTCACTGCTTCCGTCTGATCATTCACATCATCACGTGAGGCTACTCCTCTCCGCCCATGCCTCTCCGATTTTAGGCAAAAGGCTCGTATGCAAAGCGCTCTGCAGAACCATTTGCTCCGTCTGGACGTACCCAATCCGGGAAGCACCTCTCGGCAGGCCCATAAGTATGCGCCAGTCTCGTCTGGACAAAGAGCTGCTGACCAAAACTCTGTCTTCGGATGGGACCTCGGCAGCTTTGCTTGGAAGGTGGACAGTGGTGATTTTGCTTTTGAAAATGAAGACTTCATTTATTTTCCACCGGGGGCACGCCAAACTCTGCTGCACTCAATGACTCAACACTCTAGGTAGTACCAGACAAGCAGAGGTTCAGAAAAAGTGGTTGATACACTATATGCCGCGAGAGGAAATAAACTGGTATCTCCGTTTTTATATCGAGTGTCGTGGTTTTAATTTAAATTGAACTAAACCAACGAAATTTATTGTGGATCAGAGGAAGTAGCAACAAAGTGGCAGTGGTTATGCGAAGGTAAAAGATATTTGATGGCAATGATTATACTAATAAAGTTCAAGAAGCAATTGGGGGGCTTAAAATTTTCAAGAGCAAATCCTAGTCGGCATTTTTAAGGGCATAAAACAATTTCTTCCCAAATATAGGGGCTTCTTAGGATTGTACCTTACCTTAAGGTTGTGATCCAGAGTAGTAATAAGGAGTGAAGGTGAAGATAAACCTACCATAATAATGTGGCTCACGAATTAGCACATTTAAGATTAGCCATGAAGAAAACATATACTACTATAGTAGTTCCACAGTTAGCTGCACTGAATAGCTATTTGTTGACTATTAGGCTTATACCGTGATCATGAGATCTAGTACAGTATATCCAACAACGTATTCTTGCCATCCTTTTGCGAGTAAGGATAGGAGTAACAACTAAAAGATGAAAAAAAAAATTGTGCAAATGTATCTCACATTTCAAATGTACTAACTTTGTCAAACTTGTCTAATTTGTGGTGGGGTAAAGTATGTCATAGTTAGTGCATCCCCACCAATGGCAGCACCCCCCCCCCCCCCTCCCTCCCTCCCTCCCCAAACAAGCTTTCAAGGTGCCTGACAAAAAAATCTGGTACCACAAATTAGACAAGTTTGACAAATTAGTTTAACCCTCTATAATTTATAATTTGCCACACATTACTTTAACCCTCTATAATTTGCCACACATTACTTTCTGTTTTACTATTTGCCACACATTACACCAATTTCTTTATAATTTGCCCTATTCCTCCCTTTAGAGATCTTTTAATTTTTTTGACCCCAAAATACGTTGTGTAATACCGTACTGTACCCCTATGGCTGAAACTCTGAACCAAACATAGTAGATCCATCGAGTCAACCAAATCAGCAAAACAAGGAAATTGTGGGCATCATTCGTTCCTGGCGGAGAAACGGGGATCCAAGAAACAAAGAAACTGGGCGGGCTTGGCGAGATCACCGCCGGCGGCAGCGGCCGGACCACGGGTGGCGCAACCATGATCGGAGACCATGAAAGGCAGCCACGATCCATGTACAACAGCTCTCCCAAACTTCCCTCTTTCCCATCTTTATTTGCCACGATCTGTGGTAGATAACTGACTAAATATGAATCTCATCATCTTGCCGGGATCTCCATCTTGCTTTTGTTTCTGCCGGGATCCCCATCTTGCTTTTGTTTCTGCACTACACCACGCGGGATCCCACACCATATTGGCCTGTGTTCCTGTGTGTGCATATTAGATGTCAGTATCAGTACCATAATATTGACTTATGTTTCCTCACAAACAAATAAATTGCTATTTTGTTTTCGACAACTATCTCATTTATATCAAATATTACATTCAATGCTCACTTATGTTTCCTCACAAACTAATAAATTGCTATTTTGTTTTCGACTAGGGTATCGACGACAGATACTACCAACTTGTCTACTTTGAATATTACCCAATCCAATGATGGAAGTAGTTCAGTTGATAGAGTCATTGATTGGTCTCAAATTGAGATAGCACCTGCAAATGAAAATAAAATTGAAGTTCCTACAGGTTAACAAAATAGTAAAGCCTCATAATTGTTCATCAACAGCTGAAGTGGTCTCAAGCATGGCAGATCAAGCATGGGTGGTAGAAAAGTCAATTGGCATACTTCGGACTGAACCAAATATAGGTGCTACTGATCTCCAAAAAAGGTTTAAAGAGGACAAGGTGTTTCTACACCCAGGTGCATATGCACCCTTTATTTGAAATGCATGTTAAACATATTTAAAAATGTTAGAAAAATACAAATAAAAATTTCTTGTGTATACTTTGACATGTTACATGCTTACAAGTTATTTCAGCAAAAATCGATATGTTTCGTGCCTTGTGCGAAAAAGACAAATCTTTGGTGCTAAAATAGTCTATATTTCGAGTCATTATTTGTCTTTTTTACACAGGGTACAAAAATTGTTGGTTTTATGTGAAACTTTACGTGCACACATAGAACATGTCCCTCTACATGCTAAATTTTTTTTCTTATTTTTTTTACATTTTGGAAATATGTTTTATACATACCGGGTGCATATGCACCCGGGATTAGATTTGGTTTTCCGGTTAAAAGACGAGTACAAAGTTACTACTGGGTATCAGACTGTTTGGAGGGCCAAAGAAAAGACCATGGATAAATTATATGGTACATGGGGAGAGAGCTTTCAGAATCTCTGGAACTTCAAAGCTGAGATTGAGAAGAGATCTCCGGGTAGCATTGTAGAGGTTGATGTGAAGAGCGAAGGAGGTAAAGTGTATTTCTGCAGATTTTTTATGGCACTCAAGCCAAGCATTGACGGGTTTTTGAACGGTTGTAGACCATATGTTAGTATAGACTCCACCTTCATGAATGAAAAGTAGAATGGTCAGTTAGCAGCATGTACAGCACTAGATGGACATAACTGGATGTTTCCTTTGGCATTTGGGTTCTTTGCTTCAGAGACGGAGGATAATTGGACTTGGTTTATGCAACAATTGCATAGGGCAATAGGACATCTTCAAAATCTAGCTATCTGTACAGATGCATGCAAAGGGTTAGAGAATGCAGTTAAAAAAGTTTTTCCTCAAGCTGAGCAAAGGGAATGCTTTAGGCATCTGATGGAAAACTTTAAAAAAAAGTTTCACGAAGACGTTTTTGGTCGGATGTGGCCAGCAGCCAAGGCTTATCGCGTAGAAACATTTAACTACCATATGCTTTCATATTTCTTTGGGGGCTCCTAGTAGGAATGTTCTTAGTACGCGAACCAAATAGGCCCATCTCTCCAATGTTTTCTCATAGTTAATAATATTGAGTTCTTTGTATGCATACTCATAAGTTATTGTTGAGAACACATGCCTCTCTTAGGCGGCTCTAGAAATCCTCCAACACCCCGCCCCCACACACCTCTCCCATTGTTTTCTTCTCCTTTATACCACCAAAAGAAAACATTGCATCAAGAATGATAGCGGCGAGGCTCTTCATTCCTTCCCCAGAGCTAGGGTCACCAGTTTTTCGTAAGGCTCTTTGAGAGCAGGTGGTTCACTTTGTCATGTGATGGTTGAAATTAGCTTCGCCACCTTGAATGCCTAAGAAAATACAATCTAGTGAGACATATCGGACTAATGAAAGCCCACGATCTTACTTTTGAAGTCTTGACATTTTTCATAGAAAGAATATATTAAATAATACTATCTCTATCTATAAATAGGCGTTATGAGATTTATCTAAATCTGAATGTATCTAATTTAAACAAACTCAGACATCTATTTATAGACGGAGGGAGTATACTAATATTAAGAATATAGTCTCTACAACAATGAAATGACCAGATCCGAAAAGGAAAAACAAAAAAAAGGAGAAAATGAAAAAGAAAGAATAATTTGTTCACTTACGATTTGTGTATATCGGCATATGTGTAATCAACGATGTAATGAAGTTGTAGATTATAAGATTCTATGATATATAGTATTGTAAATAGTACTGACAAGAAGTCCAGCGCTAGTTAGCGCCGGATGGATGTAATTTTCGGTCTGGGAGGGGAGATTCCCAGCGGCGAATCCACGGCCGATCCCTAGGCTGGGCGAATTCGGTCAAAAATATACCAGTTTTTGGCAAATTTTCGGCACAATTTCAGAATACAACACAAAATGTATAAAATTATGAGATTGTTCGCCGAGATTTGGCATTATTTCAACAAAGTAAATAGTTCAACAAACACAACATGAACAACACAACAAACACAACAAATCATGGTGCATCAACTCTTGCTACACCCTTGCGAGCCCAATGTTGGCCGACCAGATCGTTCTACATCTTTTGATGCACATGTGAGTCTCGAATCTCCTGGCGCATAGCTAGGAAGAAATCCCATGATGTCGACACATGATCATCAAGCTATGCAAGAGGACCCTGTCGGTGATATGGCTACAACAACTCGACCTCAGGACTGGATGTTTTCGCTCATTCTCTATAATCATGTTGTGCAATATCACACAACACTTCATCACCTCCCACATATGATTGTGTGACCAAGTCATAGCTGGGAACCAAACAACTGAAAATCTATGCTGAAGGATAACAAATACTCGCTTGACGTCCTTCCTGGCAGCTTCTTGCTCCTAGGCAAACCGCACTTCTTTTGGCAACTTCAGGCTTAAAATCATCTTCACAAATGTTGACCATTTAGGATAGATGCCATCTGCAAGGTAGTATCCTTTGTTATAGTGGCGCACACTAACCTCAAAGTTCACCGAGGGAGCATGGCCCTCAACAAGCTTCGCAAAGACAGGCGAGCACTGCAAGATGTTGATGTTGTTGTTTGAGTCTGCCATTCCAAAAAAGGAGTGCCATATCCAGGTATCATATGTAGCCATTGCCTCAAGTACCACACTACATCCTCCTTTGTGGCTTTTGTACATGTCCTTCCAAGCCATTGGACAATTCGTCCACTTCCAATGCATGCAGTCGATACTTCCAAGCATCACAGGAAATCCACTTGCTGCATTGATTGCAAGTATCCGCTCAGTATCTTGAGCAGTGGGCGATATCAAGTATAGTTCCCCGAACACTATGATTGCCCTGCAAAATTTATATAAGCAATCAATGATGGTGCTCTCGGCCATGCGTAGATAGTCATCGGCATTGTCACCTGGAGCTCCACATGCAAGCAATCTCATAGTGACCATGCACTTCTGTAGCGAGGAAAACCCAATCATGTCGGTGCAGTCCGGTTTGCATCGGAAGTAGAGGTCCAAGTTCCGGATGGCATACATAATCTTCAGAAAGAGACCCCGTCTCATCCCGAACCGGCGCCTGAATACTGCCTCAAGGTGCAACGGTTCATCTGTAAAGTAATCAGCATACAGCATGATGTACCCTTCCAGGTGCTGCCTCGCCTTGGCCTTCTGGCGACCCGACGCAGAGCCACCACGCTGCGGCTTTGAGTTCCGCTCTGCGTATAGGCTGGCCAGAGACGCCGGGATCCTCATGTGCTCTTCATCTTCGGCGGCAGAGGGTTTCTCCTCCTCCAACAGCAAACAAACATTTGCTCGACCTCGTGGTCGGAGTCCATGGCCGAGCAATCAAAATGCCAAACACCTCACGGGTGTGGTGCTATAGAGGTCGTCACAGGGATCGGCAATGGAACGCCGGTGAGGTGATGAACGGCGGCGAGCTCGGCAGTAGCTAGGGAGTGGGTGCGGCCTTTCTACCGGCGTATACACGACGGTAGAGGGTGGTGGTGGTGCCGACGTCGAGGTGGCAGCAACGAGGTGGTTTGTGCAACGCGAGTGGAGTGGTGGAATCTTTGTGGGTGTGATGACGACAGTCCTGGCCCACGCCTTTTCTCTTCATCCGGCGCTCTCCGGGGTGTTGGGTTGGGCCTGCGATCGCCGGATGAAAATAGAACCAATCCCGCAAAAAATTGGGCTCCTGGGGCACGAATTTTCGTCCATCCAGCGATAGCTTTTGGCCTGGGGATGGGGTGCTGGGAGCCGAGCGGAGATGATCTTAGTTATCTGAGAAATAATGACAACCATTTGAATCAATATGATGAGATAATATATTGTTTTTATTTTATTTTGGGCACGCTATTGCTTACTCCACGTGGCTTCAGTTTTCAGTTCTGCTCTACGGTGCCTTTGCCCTCTCCGCTTCGATTTCTTTCACACACCCTCCAGTCTGCCCAAGTGAATAGGAGGAGTTGGCCAATGGAGTTCGAGCAGCACCGCAGCAAGAAGGTGAGAGCATCTCCGGTCGCATCCCCCAAACGACGTCCGTCAATAGCGCCGGATTAGTCGTTTGGGGGACATCCGGACGAAATTTTCGTTTGGAGGAGGTCCCTTTCCTAGCCATGTCCCCCAATCGCGACCTCCAAACAAAAAGCAAGTGTAAAAGTCGTGTCTGGCATCCCTGATGGAGCATCTATACACAGGGGATGGGCTAGGGACGCTGGACAATATTTGAGGGACGTCCGGAGCGAAGCGGCCTTTGGGGCATGCGACTGGAACGTTTTTTTTGCCGGCGCCTTTGGGGGACGCGACTGGAGATGCTCTAAGAGGGGCAGAGTTGAAGCCGGAGGAAGGGGGCGTGATGCAGGACGGAGGCAGCGCCGCGATGGCGCTGGAAGACATGCGGAGCTCCAGACCGATGACGAAGACTACACGGTCTTCTACCGGCTGGTATAGCTACCTCGCTGGTTTATGTTTATGTTTTATGATTTTTTTCAAATATGTAAAAAATTGCCTATGCATGAAGTACCTTCGTCTAATTTTTCTTAAATTTAACTGTTTGCGTTAAATTGTGACAATAAATAAATAAATGATGCCGGTCATCCAACATTCTCCTCTAACATTTTTCACTCCTCTTCTGGAGCAATCCGAGGAATGTTCTGCAATCTTGTAAACAAACAAAGTAATTTTTTTTCATAGATATGCAATCCTCTGAAATTCCTACAATGATTTTTCAAGAATGCATACAATTTAGATGATTGCAACTTAATAAACCGATGATGCCGGTCATGCAACATTCTGCTCTACATGCTTGACCCATGACTAGTCTAGTTCAACACCAATCAATGCTGCAGCTGCCTCGGCACCTCTTCTTTGTACGGCTCTCACTTTTCCTCGCTCTCTTGTCCTCACTCCTCCCCTTCTTAAAAAGCTCACCAGAGACTAGACAACAAAGAGATTCCTATCCCACAACTCCTGTTCATTGTGATCTGGACTGGAGAGGAAGAAGAAGGTAGATGCTCTACTCAACAAATCTGCCCTTTCTCACAAGTCGTGTGTTTCTCTTCTGTTTTCTCCCGCCATCGAGTGGTTTCTTTTCACCGTCGCCTTGAGCTGCCATCTACGGAGTACTTTGTTTCAAGGCAGGATGATGCAGGGTGCTAGCGCCGAGAGGAGGAACGGGGGCTCCCCGTCGGCCATGGACGAGAGCAGCGCCAAGAAGGCGAGGCACGAGCTTCCCAACGGCCACGTGAAGCAAGAGGTCGCCGTGCAGGAGGACGCCGGAGAGGGAGGCGCGGTCGTCACGGCGGAGTACGGCTCGCCGGTGGAGCTCACCGTGAGGATCGACGTGCGCGTGCTCCACTGCCCTCTCTGCACCCGCCCCTTCAAGCCTCCCGTCCTCCAGGTTAGTTCCATCCGATTCTTTCGTGGAAGAAGAAAGACTGCAGATTTGTTTTGTCGTTGCCAACTCCGGCTGGTTTGCTCCTGTGTGCAGTGCAAAGGCGGGCACTTGGCGTGTGGCGTCTGCGTGGCCGCGCTCCCACGCTGCCTGTGCGAGGCGTGCGAGGAGGCCGACGGCGTCTTCGGCCTCTGCCCCGCGCTGGACGCGGTGGTGTCGTCGGCCAAGGTCGCGTGCCCCCACGACGGCTGCGGGCGTCCGTGCCGCGTCTCCTGCTCGTGGCCGAGGACGACGGGCGCGTGTTCCTGCTGACTGTGGGCGCGCTCGGCGGTGCCGGCACCACGGCCGTGTCGGCGGTCTGCGTCCGTGCGAGCGCGGCGGCGAGGCCAAGGTTCACGTGCAAGATGTGGGTCAACCTGCCGCCACCGGCGGCCGAGAACGGCAGCGGCAAGTCGGACGTGGTCCTGGTGGAGATGATGGTGCGCAGCAGCACGTCGCCTGGCGCTGTGGTCGCCGCCGACCAGCCAACGTTCCTGTCGGTGCCGCCGATGTACCTGGTTCCGGGTCAGGGCGACGACGGGCCGTCCAGGGAGGTGCCTCTCAGCATCCGCATCGACAAGGGCTCCCCGTGGTCGTCCTGATGCTGCAGGTTTGGGACGTACGTGTTCATCCTTATCTTGGGGATCCTACTGAAACTATCTGTGTCACTGTCACCTGAACCTACCTGTGACAGCTCAACTCAACTCAAATTAAGTGTCACATTAGGGAGGTGTTTATGAAGGCGGATGTTGCATGCTACTCCTGTGAAGACATGCACTCTGCCAGTCTAGGTGTTCTTGCGCTGCGACTTAGCTTGGTCTAGTTAAGCATTTCATTTGGATCTCTTGCAACTTGTGATGCACTGCTAAATGTTTAAAGCTTGAGCTTGATGCCCGGCCTAGCATTTCTGCTAGTAGATCAAAATTTATAAATATTCCAACGTCGAAATTTGGTTATGGCAACTAGGGAAATTCCAATCCGGAAGGTGCACTTTTTTTTCTTTGCCACTCTTTCAAGTTTCCGAAAATACAAACTAAAATTATTTGCACTCTTTGCACCCCGGCTAAACCCATTTTTAGAACATTTTGTTCACACCAAAACAACCGTACTATAAAATTGCACATTGCAGGGGTCAAGGCCCAGAAATATAAGGAAACGCGGCAAACTTAACACGGAGGCTGAGCTACACGCCGCTTTTATTTGCAAACACTCAAATTTCTTATTTTAAAATTTCAAAATAATCCGAAATAAGATCCTGGGGATAGCCAATAATATATACTACAATGGTGTAAAATCTCAATACAAACTACTCCCTATTCTTGGTTACGCAAAAATCACAAATTCTGGAAAAAACATTATAATGGGTAATGCACGTTTCAAGACTATAAATTTTATCAGATTTTGTCAATTTCGTGTAGGCTAAAATATAAATTATTTTGCTTTAAGATTTTACACCATTGTAGCATAAATCATTGGCTACCTCAAGAATTTTGTGTGAATTTTTAGAACTTTAAAATACAAATTTTGTCTATTTGAAAATAAAACTAGCTCGGTTTCCAAAACGTCACACTCAAGGAAATGTTGGCTACTCCGACCGCTACTCCCCTTCCCTCCCTCTACCAATGCCTTGCCGATTTGCACTACAGAAATGGCATGAGGTGCCAACAGCCGCGGGCCCTCGGTGTCCACCTCGGCGAGACCATGCAGCCCTCGGTGTAGCGGCGGCCGTCGCTGTAGACGCAAGATGCCGACGATGGGTCCCATTCCTCGGCGTAGCATGCCTAGCGGCGCCGTCCATTTGACGGATGTCAGGCCTACAACGACGGCCTCCCCCTCGACATACCTCCACATGTGTCGCTTGTCGATGCGCTCGAGCACGTCCTGGGCGACCTCTACGCCGACGGCCTCCCCCTCGGCGTACCTCCACATGTGTCGCTCGCCAATGCACTCGAGCGCGTCCTGGGCGACCTCTACGCCGGCGAACACCCCTTGGCCTAGAGCTTGCTACACCGACTGCCTCCCCCTTGGCGTACGTACCTGCGTGTTTTGTGTCTACGCCACCGCTACGCCGATGGCAGGCCGTCGGCATAGGCCAACCATTTGGTCCTAGGACCTGCCTATGCCGACGGCAAGGCCCTCGGCATAGTGGCTGACTATTTTTTTCCTGTTTTTCTGTTTTGCTCGTTTGGCAGCAACAAAAATCACATGAGTTCGCATAAAAATTCATAGAAACTGCACACAAGCAAATACACATAACATGAAGTGCAAATAGCAAATAGATATGGTAGTATCACAACATCATCCAAAATGTACATAGTAGTGTCATAGCATGAACTAGAGATACACATCGGACTACATGTCTATCTCGAGGCCCAAAGCCCTAATGATCTCCTGGGAATAGAGGGCCAGAACCGAGCTCGTCACTCGTTGAACTAAGGCATAGGAGGGCGATATTGCGCTGCAGATAGAAGCTGCAGAAGAACCATCGAAGAAGTACCGGGAGAAGCACCAAAAGAATTGTTAGGAGAAGGACCACCATGATCAACCGGTGTGATCTCAGCCCACAATCCGAGGCATGACCAAATTGATGGCCGGTGTAATACTCGAGCTTCGTTAAGGATGCCTTGTGAGTCCAGTTGTATGTTACACCATATCTCTCAAATTGATGGCCAGTTTCCGATGCCACTAGCACGAGAGCACGTAGGCCGGCATCACTAGCTACAACATCGAACTTTGGCACCTCTTTTACTGCATGCACAACTTTTCCCTTCTTGAAGTTCTTTTTGTCTTCTCTGAACGGATGCTCCTTTTGAGGTACTGTCGATTCGTGACAAATGCAACATAATTGCGACCCTTATTTAGCCATAGGAACTCAAGTCGATGCTTGCACACTGGGCATGACCACTTACCAACTGTCCACCATCCGCATGTTAGGGCGTACCTGGGCATGTCATGCATTGTATACTGCAACCAAAATTTCATGTAGAAGTTTGTCTTCGATGCTCGGTCGTACGTCAACATCCCGTGGTGCCAAGAGTGGTTCAAATCATCCACAATCGGCTGCATGTAGACACTCAAATTCTTCCCCGGGTAATCGGGCCCTGGAATGATGAGCGACAGAAACATGGTATTCCTCGTCATTAGGACTCCAGGAGGGAGATTGAGCGGAATTACAAACACGGCCCAGCAATTGTAATTGGCAGCCAACATACCATATGGATTGAAGTCATCTGTTGCTTTCGCAATTCTGACATTCCAAGCCTCTGCTGTCCTATGGGGGTATTTTCTTTCGAAGTTTTTCAATGCATTACCATCGGATGGATGTCCCATCTTCGCCCGCCCTTGCTTGCCCTTTATTCGAATCCCCTTGTTTTGCCACGCCATATGTTTGGTGGTCGCCTCGATCAAGTAAAGCCGATATTCTTTTTTATAAATGGGAAATACCGAAGAATCGACTTTGCGATCTTTGATTGCCTCACCCGACCATCCTTTTCCGTTACCTCTTCATACCTACAGGCCTAACAAATGACACATTACTTGTCCTTCGCAACCTGTTTCCAGAAGAGAACGCAACATTTTGGACAACAGTCTATCTTTTGATAATCCATGTTGAGCTCCTTCATGAGTTTCCTCGTCTCGTGCAGGCTAGGCAGACAATGCCCTTTGGGCAACATGTTACCAGTTGTTCTCAGACTTGCTTCGAAGCCGTCAAGGGTGGTGTTGTACCAGGTCTTGTCGGGTAGACATTGAGAGATGGCATCGAGCTGAAAAATCAACGCGCCCTCATATAGAGGCTTCTTAGCCGTGGCCATCATATCATAGAATGCCTTCACGATCGGCTCCGGTTCCTCCCGGTTACGGCGGTTCCTCCCGTGAAGGTGGCGAATCCGGCATGCTGGCATCGTTTAGATTATCTAGAAACTCTCTAATCCCATCATACTCATTGCCATTGAGCCGATGCCGCATCACCTCACCTCTGTCACGTTCGTGCTCAGAAAAGTCGATCTGCATGACGTAACGAGGCATATACCCATATTGCAGGAATGTGTTTATACATTTCATCCTTACCACCACGGTGATGCTTAAAGCAGCGATCACAGGGGTAAAGTGCCTGATCCAACGCCTTTGTGCCACGTGCCAACTCCTTCACTAAAATCTGAGTCTTATTTATCCACTCATATATTTTATTAGTCGCACTAACACAGGTGTTGTACATCCATCCATTATCAGCCATACTCTGCTTTATTGGGAGCCAACCCGCAACCATAGCATTTATATTAAATAGGAAAATAAATGCATCATATTTTATTTTTTTACATGGCAAAACGAATGCATCAATCTCAATATCTACTACGTGGGCTCCTAGCAACTACCGGATCCGTAGATTGAGTACATTCTCCATGCTCTACCTCGGTCCGAGTCAGAATTTCGACAACACCTCCCCGCTGCTCTCCTGATACACGTCTCGGCAATAAGCCGTGACGATGTGCATCTGGAGAACAATGGGGATGCGCTACCAAAATTTTGACCCGGACTAGAGTAGAACATGGAAAACGTACCCAACTACACATCCGCCGACTGTCCCGTAAATGCAGCAAGCGTTACGGTTGAAAATATGCCGACCACTAATGCATATTTATCCGTGTAACGCTTACGGATGGGAAATGACAAGGTTACGCGACTTGACAAGGAAATTAAATCTAGTGACATTAAAAATGCAGAGATGGAGTCGGATATTTAGCTCACCCTCGGTTGTAGAGGAAGTAGTCGAACATCGAGTGGTGTGGTCACGACGACACGATGGTCACGACTACGCGGACACGACGACGCCTATTTCCATTTTAATAAAAAATCAAATTATTAAAATCATTTCACATTTCCATCTTTATTTCCATTTTATTCCATTCCTATGAATAAATTCCAATTTTTCTATTTGCTCTATTTGTATTTCTAAATCCTCTACAACAATAGAAATATTTTTTTGAAAAAACATGGAAAAATTGCTTACATGGAGGAGGCATGGGGCGGTGGGGTCAGGCACAGGGGCAGGAGGCAGGGGCCGCCGACTGCTGCGGGAGCTCGGGGTGGGGGGAGGCGCGCGGCTGCTGCGGGAGCTCAGGGTGGGGGGAGGCCTGCAGCTGCTACTATGGGGGCTCGGGGTGGAGGGAGTCGGTGGCACGTGGGGCAGGTGGCACGCCTGAGGTGGAGGGAAGCGCGCAGCCGCTGCTAGTAGTGGCACGGGAGCTCGGGGGAGGTGGAGGGGAGCTCGGGCATGCAGAGGGGAAGTACGGGGGAGGCGTGAGGCTGCAGAAGTTGAGAGGGAGGTCGGGGGAGGCGCGGAGCAAGGGGCTCGGGAGGAGGGCGGTGGGGAGGTGGCGGCGGGGAGGTGGTTACAGAGGTGGAGGGGGAGCAGGGGGCTCGGGAGGAGGGCGGCGGGGAGGTGGTGATGCATGTAAAATGCATACATGACCTTTGCACTCTATTGCAACATATTACTATATATTTCCATCTTATATAATGTTATTCCCATGTTTTATGATGTTTTAGGGGATTTTCTAAAGAATGCCCCTCCTCCGGTTCTAATTATGTCTGGCAGAAAACGCCATTTTTAGTGTATTTGAAATTATAGGAGTTACGGGACTCTAAAAAGGGCAAGGTCAGGAGCCATGCTTCGGAATTTTTGAGACGAACAAAATGAGCTAAAGTGGGCCACCAGGAGGTTAGCAGTCTGGGAAAGAGAGGGGGTGGCACGCCCTCCCACTTTGGGCGCGCCACCTGGCCTCTTTCGGGCCTCGAACATCCGTTTCGCCTCATCTTTTCGCGAACCAACTTGTTTTGCCCTAAAAACTACTATATATACGACCCGGGGGTTTCTTCGAGGCTATGGTGGCGTAGATCAAAAACATAGAAATAGAGAGTCAGCATGGCGCCGCCGCGGAGATCGGAGGGGGAAACGCTGCCGGAATCACCTCCGGTGAAGGCATCGACACCATTTTCATCATCTTCATCAACATATACAACAACTCTTCATCATCCCCCTCAGTAGTCTATTGGCAAACGTGATGTATGATGCAATATATTGTTTTCCCATGATCTATTATATTTCTATGTCGATGTTTGACTAGTGAATTGTTCATGACAATTGTTATATATAATTTGTTGTTGGTTACATACAACTATTTGTTATCTTCTATGATGTTCTTATGTATCGATATATGAGTGCACACATATGTCAAGGAGATGCATAAGGTTATCATTGTTGCATGTTGATAGGGAGCGGGACTGCTAGAGTTGACAAAAACCTAGTCCTAATTTTTAGATGCATGTTGTATTCATTCATGGTTAATCAAACGAGGGGTCCAATTATGGGAACCTTTAAACTTACAGCGGTGATTGGACTTCATGTCTTAATAAGTCCTTTGTTTGCTCATGAAAATGGCCTTAGGATCATCCACTAGGGGTGTACTTGCTCAGTTACATGGCTAGACCTATCGATGACTCCTCTCTAGAAGAAACACTAAAAAGACTATAATAAGCTTCACTAATTATGAAAACCACAAATGAAATAGTAATTTCCTGAACATTTGCTCTCTTGAGTTACTCCACTTAACTTCACTTCATCTCATTGCATTTTACTTTATTGCACTTTACTTTCCTTTCATTTGTTTTACTTGCATTTTATTATCAGCACTTACGGTTTCTAGTAAAACCTCTACACATACACACACACACACACCATAGCTACTACCTTTGAATAGAAGGTCATATAAGTGGGTTATAGGGCTTTAGAGAATAGATAGTTTACCTTCAGCTCCTCGAGGGTTCGAGACTCAAATACTTATCGAATTGTACTGCGGTGGTCCCCTGCACTTGGGGGTTATCAAGATACTTTTCTGGCTCCGTTGCCGGGGAGCATAGCGCTAGGATTCTATTCTTGTTTGTATTGCTAGTTTACTTTTAGTACCTTTATTTATAAAATCAAAAATACCAAAAATACTCCTGTCATGAGCAAAAGTATGAATATCAATGACATTTTGCTTATGTACTTGAATGCTACTGAGATTGCTAAAAAAACGTAGAGAGTCACAAGAAGGGTTATTATTAGAACATTGCTCAAAAAATTTAAATTATATTGCTCTTGAGCAGTGGGCGATATCAAGTATAGTTCCCCGAACACTGCTATGATTGCCCTGCAAAATTTATATAAGCAATCAATGACGGTGCTCTCGGCCATGCGCAGATAGTCATCGGCATTGTCACCCGGAGCTCCACATGCAAGCAATCTCATAGCGACCGTGCACTTCTGTAGCGAGGAAAACCCAATCATGTCGGTGCAGTCCGGTTTGCATCGGAAGTAGAGGTCCAAGTTCTGGATGGCATACATAATCTTCATAAAGAGATCCCGTCTCATCCCGAACCGGCGCCCGAATCACCGCCTCAAGGTGCAACGGTTCATCTTTAAAGTAATCGGCATACAGCATGATGTACCCTTCCAGGTGCTGCCTCGCCTTGTCCTTCTAGCGACCCGATGCAGAGCCACCACGCTGTGGCTTTGAGTTCCGCTATGCGTATAGGCTGGCCAGAGACGCCAGGATCCTCATGTGCTCTTCATCTTCGGCGGCGAGGGTTTCTCCTCCTCCAACAGCAAACAAACATTTGCTCGCCCTCGTGGTCGGAGTCCATGGCCGAGCAATCAAAACGCCAAACACCTCACGGGCGTGGTGCTATAGAGGTCGTCACAGGGATCGGCAACGGAACGCCGGTGAGGTGATGAACGGCGGCGAGCTCGGCAGTAGCTAGGGAGTGGGTGCGGCCTTTCTACCGGCGTATACACGACGGTAGAGGGTGGTGGTGGTGCCGACGTCGAGGTGGCAGCAACGAGGTGGTTTGTGCAACGCGAGTGGAGTGGTGGAATCTTTGTGGGTGTGATGACGACAGTCCTGGCCCACGCCTTTTCTCTTCATCCGGCGCTCTCCGGGGTGTTGGGTTGGGCCTGCGATCACCGGATAAAAAATAGAACCAATCCGGCAAAAAATGGGCTCCTGGGGCGTGAATTTTAGTCCATCCAGCGATAGCTTTTGGCCTGGGGATGGGGTGCTGGGAGCCGAGCGGAGATGATCTTAGTTATCTGAGAAATAATGACTCCCATTTGAATCAATATGATGAGATAATATATTATTTTATTTTATTTTGGGCACGCTATTGCTTAATCCATGTGGCTTCAGTTTTCAGTTCTACTCTACGGTGCCTTTGCCCTCTCCGCTTCGATTTCTTTCACACACCCTCCAGTCTGCCCAAGTGAATAGGAGGAGTTGGCCAATGGAGTTCGAGCAGCACCGCAGCAAGAAGGTGAGAGGGGCAGAGTTGAAGCCGGAGGAAGAGGGCGTGATGCAGGACGGAGGCAGCGCCGCGATGGCGCTCGGAAGACATGGCGGAGCTCCAGACCGATGACGAAGACTACACGGTCTTCTACCGGCTGGTATAGCTACCTCGCTGGTTTATATTTATGTTTTATGATTTTTTTTCAAATATGTAAAAAATTGCCTATGCATGAAGTACCTTCGTCTAATTTCTCTTAAATTTAACTGTTTGCGTTAAATTGTGACAATAAATAAATAAATGATGCCGGTCATCCAACATTCCCCTCTAACATTTTTCACTCCTCTTCTGGAGCAATCCGAGGAATGTTCTGCAATCTTGTAAACAAACAAAGTAATTTTTTTTCATAGATATGCAATCCTCTGAAATTCCTACAATGATTTTCCAAGAATGCATACAATTTAGATGATTGCAACTTAATAAACCGATGATGCCGGTCATGCAACATTCTGCTCTACATGCTTGACCCATGTTCAACACCAATCAATGCTGCAGCTGCCTCGGCACCTCTTCTTTATACGGCTCTCACTTTTCGTCGCTCTCTGTCCTCACTCCTCCCCTTGTTAAAAAGCTCACCAGAGACTAGACAACAAAGAGATTCCTATCCCACAACTCCTGTTCATTGTGATCTGGACTGGAGAGGAAGTAGAAGAAGGTAGATGCTCTACTCAACATATCTGCCCTTTCTCACAAGTCGTGTGTTTCTCTTCTGTTTTCTCCCGCCATCGAGTGGTTTCTTTTCACCGTCGACTTGAGCTGCCATCTACTTTGTTTCAAGGCAGGATGATGCAGGGTGCTAGCGCCGAGAGGAGGAACGGGGGCTCCCCGTTGGCCATGGACGAGAGCAGCGCCAAGAAGGCGAGGCACGAGCTTCCCAACGGCCACGTGAAGCAAGAGGTCGCCGTGCAGGAGGACGCCGGAGAGGGAGGCGCGGTCGTCACGGCGGAGTACGGCTCGCCGGTGGAGCTCGCCGTGAGGATCGACGTGCGCGTGCTCCACTGCCCTCTGTGCGCCCGCCCCTTCAAGCCTCCCGTCCTCCAGGTTAGTTCCGTCCGTTTCTTTCATGGAAGAAGACTGGCCGAGGGGCGCGCAGTACGTTGCTGCAGGTGAATCGGGCCACACCTCCCTGCTGCCCACAGATCAAAGTCTAAGTCCGGTTGGTTTGCTCCTGTGTGCAGTGCAAAGGCGGGCACTTGGCGTGTGGCGTCTGCGTGGCCGCGCTCCCACGCTGCCTGTGCGAGGCGTGCGAGGAGGCCGACGGCGTCTTCGGCCTCTGCCCCGCGCTGGACGCGGTGGTGTCGTCGGCCAAGGTCGCGTGCCCCCACGACGGCTGCGGGCGGTTCGTCGTCTACCACGAGTCCGGCGAGCACCAGAACGCGTGCGCGCACGCGCCCTGCCACTGCACGGAGCCCGGCTGCGCCGGCTTCGCGGCCTCGCCTGAGGCGCTCGCCGGCCACCTCACGTCCGTCCATGCTGTGCCCCTGCACACCGTCAAGTACGGCAAGGTGAGCCGGCTCCAGGTGCCGGCGTCTCCTGCTCGTGGCCGAGGACGACGGGCGCGTGTTCCTGCTGACTGTGGGCGCGCTCGGCGGTGCCGGCACCACGGCCGTGTCGGCGGTCTGCGTCCGTGCGACCGGCGCGGCAAGGCCAAGGTTCACGTGCAAGATGTGGGTCAACCGGCCGCCGCCGGCGGCCGAGAACGGCAGCGGCAAGTCGGACGTGGTCCTGGTGGAGATGACGGTGCGCAGCAGCACGTCCCCTGGCGCTGTGGTCGCCGCCGACCAGCCAACGTTCCTGTCGGTGCCGCCGATGTACCTGGTTCCGGGTCAGGGCGACGACGGGCCGTCCAGGGAGGTGCCTCTCAGCATCCGCATCGACAAGGGCTCCCCGTGGTCGTCCTGATGCTGCAGGTTTGGGACGTACCTGTTCATCCTTATCTTGGGGATCCTACTGAAACTATCTGTGACTGTGACCTGAACCTACCTGTGACAGCTCAACTCAAATTAAGTGTCACGTTAGAGAGGTGTTTATGAAGGCAGATGTTGCATGCTACTCCTGCCATTCTAGGTGTTCTTGCGCTCGATTAATGTTTGGTGTGGCTTTTTTTGGCTTTTGGCTTTGGCAAAAGCCACCAAAAGCACCTAAATAGGTGCTTTTTTTGGCTTTTGGATTTTGGAAGCCAAAAACAAAGATCCTATTCTTTTGGCTTCCAAAATCCAAAAGCCAAAAAAAGCACCTATTTAGGTGCTTTTGGTGGCTTTTGCCAAAGCCAAAAGCCAAAAAAAGCCACACCAAACACCCCAGCTTGGTCTAGTTAAGCATTTCATTTGGACCTCTTGCAACTTGTGATGCACTGCTAAATGTTTAAAGCTTGAGCTTGATGCCCGGCCTAGCATTTCTGCTACTAGTACATCGAAATTTCTAAATGTTCCAACGTCGAAATTTGGTTATGGCAACTAGGGAAACTCCGATCCGAAACTAATTGCGGGTGCACCTCTTTTTTCCCTGACACTTCCAAGTTTCCGAAAAATACAAACTAAAATTATTTGCACTCATTACACCACGGCTAAACCAATTTTTAGAACATTTTGTTCACACCAAAACAACCGTACTATAAAATTGCACATTGCAGGGGGTCAAGGCCCAAAAATATCAGGAAACGCGGCAAACTTAAAACGAAGGCTGAGCTACACGCAGCTTTTATTTGCAAACACTCAAATTTCTTATTTTAAAATTTCAAAATAATCCAAAATAAAATCCCGGGATAGGCAATAATATATACTACAATGGTGTAAAATCTCAATACAAACTACGTCCTATTCTTGGTTACGCAAAAATCACAAATTCTGAAGAAAAAAATTTATAGTGGGTAATGCACGTTTCAAGACTATAAATTTTATCAGATTTTGTCAATTTCGTGTAGGCTAAAATATGAATTATTTTGCTTTGAGATTTTACACCATTGTAGCATAAATCATTGGTAACTCAAAAATTTTGTGTGAATTTTTAAAACTTTAAAATACAAATTTTGACTATTTGAAAATAAAACTAGCTCAGTTTCCAAAACGTCACACTCAAGGAAACGCTGGCTACTCCGATAGAGCACTACTCGCCTCCCCTCCCTCTACCAATGCCTTGCCGATTTGCACTACAGGAATGGCACGAGGTGCCGAAGGCCGCGGGCCCTCGGCGTAGACTGTCGTCAGCGTAGCTCCTCGGGCAAGGTCTGCCTCGGCGAGAGACCACGCAGCCCTCGGCGTAGCGGCGGCCGTCGACGTAGATGCAAGACGCCGACGACGGGTTCCATCCCTCGGCGTACGGGCACTCGGCGTAGCATGCCTAGCGGCTCCGTCCGTCTGACGGACGTCAGGCCTACGCCGACGGCCTCCCCCTCGGTGTACCTCCACACGTGTCGCGCGTCGATGCAGTCAAGCTTGTCCTGGGAGACCTCTACGTCGAGGCCTCCCCCTCGGCGTACCTCCACACGTGTCGCTCGTCGATGCATTCGAGCGTGTCTTGGGCCTAGAGCATGAAGAAGAACCACTAGGAGAAGTACCAGGAGAAGCGCCAAAAGAATGGCCAGGAGAAGGACCACCATGATGAACCAGAGTGATCTCACGCCCACCATCCGAGGCGTGACCAAAACCCTGGTTCCCGGAACGTCCCGTTCCCCACATACATGTTCCCTAGATGTTAGCAACTTGCGAGGCAACGGAAAGCCATAACCAATGGTTTTGCGAACAACTTACCGGTGTCGCTTCATAGTATGTCGTAGCAAAATTTTGGCGAACAACAAAGGATTAACCATGAATTAATAAAACATGAATCTAAGAATTGAGACATGGTTTCTGTCAGGCTCCAGTTGTCTCTCCTCCTATCATCATGCAACGGTGACAACCTCATGCATTCCCCAACATATGTGTGCACATATATATCAGTAAAAGAGATCATCATAGAAGATATAACAAATACTTATATACAACCAGCAAAAAATTATCTCACAATTGCCAAGAACAAGTCATTACTCAAACAAAGACATAGAGGTACAATACAACATGGGAAACTGATAGATTGCCTCACACATCATGTTTTCCAAGGGACTACAAGGGTCGATCAAGATGGTGTTGACGATGTTGATGAAGATGCAAATGATGACCACGCCGGAGCGGGTGGAGTCCACCGGAGGCGATTCCGGCAGCGTTTCCCTCCTTCAATCTCTGCCGGTGACGGCCTGCTGACTCTCTGTTTATGTGTTGTTGACCTCTGATGTCGTAGCATCGAGGAAACCCTGGGGGTCATATATATAGGGATTTTTAGGTCAAACGAAGTCCGTGGGCGCAAGATTGAGGCGAATCGGACGATCAAGGGGGAAACGACACCAGGTGGCGCGCCCATAGGGGGAGGGGGCGCCACTGGGTCTATTTCCCAGCCCCTTGACCTCGTAGTGTTACACTTTAGCTCATTTTGTTCGTCTCGAAGTTTCCAAAGTGTTGCCCATGACCTTGCCCTTTTTCATGTCACGTAGCTCCTGGAAATTGAAAAATACTAAGAGAAGGTGTTTTCTGCAGATAGAGTTAGAACCAGAGGAGATAGGATTGTTAAGAAAATCCCCGAAGACAATATATAACATGCAAACAACATTATATAAGATGCAAATATGTGGTAATATGTGGTAATAAACTACAAAGTTCATGTATGTATTTTACATAAATCACCCGCGTGTACATCGACACGGCGATGTCACACCTCTACACCGACATCAAAGTGTCTTTCTCGTGGCCAGCTGCGCACCTTTCGCCTGGGTTGCATCTCAACATGGCTCGGGTGCCAGTGCCTGCGATCCCGAGGAGCAGCCCTGCGCGCAGCCGATGTGGACATCGACTACGAGGAGCCGAGGCGGCCTTCCAGCCTACTTCGATCCCACCGCCACTGTCGAGGAAGGCGCCTCCGCCACCGGTGCCAATAAGGTGGAGGAATACGAGCTCCCGCTGCGGGGGTACACATCCCCCACAGTGTGCGTAGGCCATGGAGACTGGTCCCAATATATGAGGGCCAACCCCGAGTACATCGAGCCCTTCCCATGGATGTCGGTGTTTGTGGGGGCCGTCTACCAGCAGGTGGCGGCTGAGGACCCGCATGAATACGACCGGAACCTCAACTACAAGCCAATGGAGGCGGAGGATGCTGAGTTGACAGAGGAAGAGGCCATTGCGCGCATGGATGCCATCTCCTTGGCAGAGGAGCGCGCCAAATGGCCTCTCCTTGACGCCTTCAATCTGGCCTCCCAGGAGGAAGCGGCGGCACCGGCGCCACCGCCGGCACTAGATTTTCTGCCGCCGTCGCCTCCGACGGCCAATGTGTGGCCACCGCCGCAGGTCTTCATCGATCACGGCGACAAGGACTAGGATGCAGCTGGCTAGCATCCCACGGCGGGATACTGTTTTTATTATATTTTTCTTCTATTTATGTGTAAAACTGGGGGGCTTTTGAGCCCCAAATATATGTGAACTAAGTTAAGTTTTATTTCCACACTTTTTTTACGTTTTTGAAGCCATTGGGGCTGCCTCCGGTTGCAAAGGGACCGAGGCTTATTTTATGTCGCGGATCGTCACATCGCAACCTAAACGAACCGACAAGATATCCGTTATGCGGCAACCGTTGAACTTGGCCTCATTGTGCATGGTGATCTTTTTTTTTTGAGTAACAGCAGGAGAACTGATGTGTTCATTACATTATAGAAGAAAAAGATACAGAGATCCAAACTGCTTCGTTTATTGAAGGAAAACCGAGTGAAAACGTTTACATCAACAAGAGCACCGCTAAACATAAAAAGCGTCAGGAGGCTAGGAGCGACACAAACGAAGAAGCACACCACCGGGGCAAGCAGCGTCACCGAAAATCATCCATCGTGCTTACGGTGGGACGACTTCGACTTCATTGCAACAGCACCAAGGTCACTCTAACCAAGTCGCATCGATCACATTTGCCACCAGCTTGTTTGCCGGCTTCCACAACACCGGAGAGAGAAGACATAAACGAAGGGAGGCGGCATGTGCCGCTCCGGTCTTGACAGGGCGGAAAACATGTCGCGGCGAGCTCCGACTCCGGCAAGGGGCGGCCGCGACAGGCTGCGGCGAGCTCCGGCTTGGGCAGGGGCAGGCGCGTCGCGGCGAGCTCCGGCTCCTGCAAGGGGCGGTCGCGACCGGCTGCGGCCAGCTCCGGTTCCGGCAAGGGGCGGGCGGGTGAGCTTCTGCTCCGGCAAGGGGCGGGCGGGTGAGCTTCTGCTCCGGCAAGGGGACTGAGGAAGGGACGGAGCTGGGGGTCGCGAGGCGCGGCGCTGTTGCCGGAGACGGAATTGGAGATCCTGGTTTTGTGATTTAGAGAACTAGAATTAAAAGAAAAGGGAAAACTGAAAAAAGGATAGAGCAGAGCACGGCGGTGAGCATAGCACCATCTGCTTTTTTAGAGAGAAGAGGATAGAGGATATGTTTTGACAAGTGGGTCCTTCCAAATTTAACAGAAAAACCCAGAACAGGAACAAGTCTAATATGTGTCTCTCTTGACCGTTTTCGACAGCCACGTCAGCCTGACAATGGGCCCCACATGTCATTTTCGTCATTAGACCAATATTAGACAAGGATTAGTGCTTTTTTTACTTGTTAGTAGAGTGGTGGTTTTTGAAACATTTTCGTATAGTGGTGGTTTTTTAAAACATCTACCTGATATGTGATGATTTTTTGTAATTTTCTCAACTGAACCACACCAGTTTGGGGGAATACTCCTTTGAAAAGTCACCCATCTCCAGCTTTCCCCATGTTTTTTTTCTAAGGAGCTAGAGCTTAGTTTTATGCAGGTTGGAAAAAAAATCATACCTTTGCTGTTTGACAGAACAATTTCAGCTACATCAGCATTTCTAGATTTTCCGAGGGTCATGTGGTTAAAACAAAATCACAATCTTAGCATGCATGCTACTGGAGGATTGCTACAGTTTTTTCTCTCTAGGAACATATAGACGGATATTGCAATATTTTCTGGAACAATCACGCTACAACACTGTGTATGTGTAAGAGCATCTCCACTCGTCTCCTCGTATGGCTTTGGTGTAGCTGTTTTAGGGCCCATATAGGGGTGATGGCGGTAAAAACAAAAATAGGCGCCGGACGGCTGTCAGTCGCAGCCCCTATACTAAAAAAATTCAAATTTTCAAAATATAACAAAATTCGTAGAAATAGTAGATTCATAGATAGTTCGGCTATACTTTGCCAATATTTGTACAAATTTAAAAACATAGGCATAAAAACCCCGTAAAAATCTAATAACCGCCATCGTTGCCACCACGGCCTAGCCCTAGGCCGCGTAGTCCTCCTCCTCGTCGGTGGGCTCCTCATTCTTCGGCCGCGGGAGGTAGCTGCTGCCCTGGCCGGCATCCCCGTGCCTCCTGTGTGGCCTGCTGGACTGGCCAGCGTCGTCGTCGTCGTCCAGGTTGATGACGAGGCCGAGGCGACGGCGGCGCTCCTCCTCAGTGCGGCGTTGATTGGCCACGCTTCACACCTCGGCGAACTCATCCATTGGGGTGAAGGACTCGAGATGGGCTTAGCGCAGCCCAGGGAATTCCTCCGGGTCATCCTCCTCCTTGACGATTGAGGCCGCTACCTTGTACTCCGGCGGTGGCGTCCACTCGCGCTCGCGCGGCGGAGATGGCGAGCGCCACTCGCGGATGACGACGCCTCCACCGCCATGGCAGCGCCTACAAGCAGGAGCCTCCTCCGGCTCGTCCTTCACCGTCTCCAAGAAGCGTGGCGATGGTGTTTGTAGGGGGGAGCACATGGCCAAGGACCCACACGACGAGGAGGATCAGGAGGAAGAGGAGCGCGAGGAGGAGGACTCCTGGCGCCGCGCCGCCCACTAGCCGTTTTCGCGCGGGGCCGATAGCTGCAGCTATCGTGGCGCCATTTGCAGCGGCGGGTCGTTCTCGTCGGCGATGTAGCCGAGGACCCACGCAAGGGTCCTCCCGGGTGCGCTCCACCATCGCCGCCGCCCGCTGGCGTTGTAGTTCACCAGAGGATCACCGCTGCCGTCGTAGGCAGTGAGGCGGTCTTCGCGCTCGCGCAGGAAGAATGTCGTCGATGCTTGGTCGGTGTCCGGAGACCACCGCACATCGTTCTTCTCCTTCGGCGTTAGGCGCTCCCAAAAATGATCGTAGATCGCCACGGCGCGCTCCATCCCGTTGGCACTAGTGGGACCGGTAGGCTGCCGCGGCTGAGCGCCCCTCCTCCCCGGACATCGCATGTCTGGCGGGACGGGGTAGCGCATGTTCCAGAGGGCGCGAGCCTCGGCGACTTGAAGCCACCGGCGGCCGAAGCCGTTGGTGGTGACACCTTCTCTCTCTTGGCGGTCCATGGCTAGGGCATTGGAGAACACTTGGAGGAGGAGATGGTGAGGGTGCTGGCTGGATTGTGCGGCGAGGGAGCATGTGCGGGGCTTTATATGGCGCCGAGGGAGCGTTGACGAGCATTAACGCCACCGCTGAAGACGAGCATGCGCTGAAGATGAGCCCTGGGGATGAGCAGCATTAACGCCGACACGATGCAGAAGGAGAGCATGCGCTGAAGGCGAGCATCCTTTGACGGGTGCGGAAGGCGAGGAGGAAGACAATTCCGCCGATATTGACGGGGCGGGTCTGCAACCAGTAGGCATTTCCCGTGCATTCTTCACGCGTTGTTCCCGCCAACACGTGATGCACCGACGCCCCCACTAGCCTCCCTTTCTACTGGGTTCGGCCTTGGGGCGCCGGATGGATAGTTGGGTCGCGTCGGGTGAAAATATATTTTAAGGGCCACAGCTTGGGGTGATTTTTGTTGATAATGGTTGTTTTTATTATTTGAACAAGCAATTACACCCGACCTCTGCATAACCAGGATGCACACAGCCGTTAAAAGGTCCTCTAAGTATTCATGAAATAAAGAAAAATGGTGGAATACATGTGGTAACGAGAAAATGTAAAACGTCTATATATGAAACAGGAGGAGCTCCAATCCGTAGATTATGCGGCCACCCATGTAGGGAAAAATATCCCTCGTTGTAGCCTCCAATCGTGTACAAACATTCGTAAACATGTCGCAATTCTCCACCCCCGCTGAAAAGGCAACCACAAATGGAGAATACTGGTACATTTGTAGATAACCTGCAAAATAAAACAATTTTTATCATCAAAGATTTTATCATTTCTACATAGCCATAACGCGCAGATAACTGCAAGCGCACCCATCCTAATAAGTCTTTGAAACCTTAAATCGATATCATGAAGTCAATTGCCAAAGTTGTTGGCAACACTAGTCGGAGGATAAAGGCTAGAATCTACTTGGATGATTGACCATCCATATCTAGCAAACCGGCACCAGAAGAACAAGTGTTTAATAGTCTCATCTTGATGTAAGAACACACACCGAGTACTTACATGTCAGTTCCGCTTAACAAGATTATCTTTGTGGGTGTGATGACGACAGTCCTGACCCACGCCTTTTCTCTTCATCCGACGCTCTTCGGGGTTTTGTGTTGGGTCTGCGATCGCCGGATGAAAAATAGAACCAATCCCGCAAAAAATTGGGCTCCTGGGGCATGAATTTTCGTCCATTCAGCGATAGCTTTTGGCCTGGGGATGGGGTGCTGGGAGCCGAGCGGAGATGATCTTAGTTATCTGAGGAATAATGACAACCATTTGAATCAATATGATGAGATAATATATTGTTTTTATTTTATTTTGGGCACGCTATTGCTTACTCCACGTGGCTTCAGTTTTCAGTTCTGCTCTACCTTTGCCCTCTCCGCTTCGATTTCTTTCACACACCCTCCAGTCTGCCCAAGTGAATAGGAGGAGTTGGCCAATGGAGTTCGAGCAGCACCGCAGCAAGAAGGTGAGAGGGGCAGAGTTGAAGCCGGAGGAAGGGGGCGTGATGCAGAACGTAGGCAGCGCCGCGATGGCGCTGGAAGACATGGCGGCGGAGCTCCAGACCGATGACGAAGACTACACGGTCTTCTACCGGCTGGTATAGCTACCTCGCTGGTTTATGTTTATGTTTTATGATTTTTTTCAAATATGTAAAAAGATGCCTATGCATGAAGTACCTTCGTCTATTTTTTCTTAAATTTAACTGTTTGCGTTAAATTGTGACAATAAATAAATAAATGATGCCGGTCATCCAACATTCTCCTCTAACATTTTTCACTCCTCTTATGGAGCAATCCGAGGAATGTTCTGCAATCTTGTAAACAAACAAAGTAAAAAAAAATTCATAGATATGCAATCCTCTGAAATTCCTACAATGATTTTTCAAGAATGCATACAATTTAGATGATTGCAACTTAATAAACCGATGATGCCGGTCATGCAACATTCTGCTCTACATGCTTGACCCATGTTCAACACCAATCAATGCTGCAGCTGTCTCGGCACCTCTTCTTTATACGGCTCTCACTTTTCGTCGCTCTCTTGTCTCACTCCTCCCCTTGTTAAAAAGCTCACCAGAGACTAGACAACAAAGAGATTCCTATCCCACAACTCCTGTTCATTGTGATCTGGACTGGAGAGGAAGAAGAAGGTAGATGCTGCTCTACTCAACAAATCTGCCCTTTCTCACAAGTCGTGTGTTTCTCTTCTGTTTTCTCCCGCCATCGAGTGGTTTCTTTTCACCGTCGACTTGAGCTGCGATCTACTTTGTTTCAAGGCAGGATGATGCAGGGTGCTAGCGCCGAGAGGAGGAACGGGGGCTCCCCGTCGGCCATGGACGAGAGCAGCGCCAAGAAGGCGAGGCACGAGCTTCCCAACGGCCACGTGAAGCAAGAGGTCGCCGTGCAGGAGGACGCCGGAGAGGGAGGCGCGGTCGTCACGGCGGAGTACGGCTCGCCGGTGGAGCTCACCGTGAGGATCGACGTGCGCGTGCTCCACTGCCCTCTCTGCACCCGCCCCTTCAAGCCTCCCGTCCTCCAGGTTAGTTCCATCCGATTCTTTCGTGGAAGAAGAAAGACTGCAGATTTGTTTTGTCGTTGCCAACTCCGGCTGGTTTGCTCCTGTGTGCAGTGCAAAGGCGGGCACTTGGCGTGTGGCGTCTGCGTGGCCGCGCTCCCACGCTGCCTGTGCGAGGCGTGCGAGGAGGCCGACGGCGTCTTCGGCCTCTGCCCCGCGCTGGACGCGGTGGTGTCGTCGGCCAAGGTCGCGTGCCCCCACGACGGCTGCGGGCGTCCGTGCCGCGTCTCCTGCTCGTGGCCGAGGACGACGGGCGCGTGTTCCTGCTGACTGTGGGCGCGCTCGGCGGTGCCGGCACCACGGCCGTGTCGGCGGTCTGCGTCCGTGCGAGCGCGGCGGCGAGGCCAAGGTTCACGTGCAAGATGTGGGTCAACCTGCCGCCACCGGCGGCCGAGAACGGCAGCGGCAAGTCGGACGTGGTCCTGGTGGAGATGATGGTGCGCAGCAGCACGTCGCCTGGCGCTGTGGTCGCCGCCGACCAGCCAACGTTCCTGTCGGTGCCGCCGATGTACCTGGTTCCGGGTCAGGGCGACGACGGGCCGTCCAGGGAGGTGCCTCTCAGCATCCGCATCGACAAGGGCTCCCCGTGGTCGTCCTGATGCTGCAGGTTTGGGACGTACGTGTTCATCCTTATCTTGGGGATCCTACTGAAACTATCTGTGTCACTGTCACCTGAACCTACCTGTGACAGCTCAACTCAACTCAAATTAAGTGTCACATTAGGGAGGTGTTTATGAAGGCGGATGTTGCATGCTACTCCTGTGAAGACATGCACTCTGCCAGTCTAGGTGTTCTTGCGCTGCGACTTAGCTTGGTCTAGTTAAGCATTTCATTTGGATCTCTTGCAACTTGTGATGCACTGCTAAATGTTTAAAGCTTGAGCTTGATGCCCGGCCTAGCATTTCTGCTAGTAGATCAAAATTTATAAATATTCCAACGTCGAAATTTGGTTATGGCAACTAGGGAAATTCCAATCCGGAAGGTGCACTTCTTTTTTCTTTGCGACTCTTTCAAGTTTCCGAAAATACAAACTAAAATTATTTGCACTCTTTGCACCCCGGCTAAACCCATTTTTAGAACATTTTGTTCACACCAAAACAACCGTACTATAAAATTGCACATTGCAGGGGTCAAGGCCCAGAAATATAAGGAAACGCGGCAAACTTAACACGGAGGCTGAGCTACACGCAGCTTTTATTTGCAAACACTCAAATTTCTTATTTTAAAATTTCAAAATAATCCGAAATAAGATCCTGGGGATAGCCAATAATATATACTACAATGGTGTAAAATCTCAATACAAACTACTCCCTATTCTTGGTTACGCAAAAATCACAAATTCTGGAAAAAACATTATAATGGGTAATGCACGTTTCAAGACTATAAATTTTATCAGATTTTGTCAATTTCGTGTAGGCTAAAATATAAATTATTTTGCTTTAAGATTTTACACCATTGTAGCATAAATCATTGGCTACCTCAAGAATTTTGTGTGAATTTTTAGAACTTTAAAATACAAATTTTGTCTATTTGAAAATAAAACTAGCTCGGTTTCCAAAACGTCACACTCAAGGAAATGTTGGCTACTCCGACCGCTACTCCCCTTCCCTCCCTCTACCAATGCCTTGCCGATTTGCACTACAGAAATGGCATGAGGTGCCAACAGCCGCGGGCCCTCGGTGTCCACCTCGGCAGAGACCATGCAGCCCTCGGTGTAGCGGCGGCTGTCGCTGTAGACGCAAGATGCCGACGATGGGTCCCATTCCTCGGCGTAGCATGCCTAGCGGCGCCGTCCATTTGACGGATGTCAGGCCTACAACGACGGCCTCCCCCTCGATATACCTCCACATGTGTCGCTTGTCGATGCGCTCAAGCACGTCCTGGGCGACCTCTACGCCGACGGCCTCCCCCTCGGCGTACCTCCACATGTGTCGCTCGCCAATGCACTCGAGCGCGTCCTGGGCGACCTCTACGCCGGCGAACACCCCTTGGCCTAGAGCTTGCTACACCGACTGCCTCCCCCTTGGCGTACCTGCGTGTTTTGTGTCTACGCCACCGCTACGCCGATGGCAGGCCGTCGGCATAGGCCAACCATTTGGTCCTAGGACCTGCCTATGCCGACGGCAAGGCCCTCGGCATAGTGGCTGACTATTTTTTTCCTGTTTTTCTGTTTTGCTCGTTTGGCAGCAACAAAAATCACATGAGTTCGCATAAAAATTCATAGAAACTGCACACAAGCAAATACACATAACATGAAGTGCAAATAGCAAATAGATATGGTAGTATCACAACATCATCCAAAATGTACATAGTAGTGTCATAGCATGAACTAGAGATACACATCGGACTACATGTCTATCTCGAGGCCCAAAGCCCTAATGATCTCCTGGGAATAGAGGGCCAGAACCGAGCTCGTCACTGTTGAACTAAGGCATAGGAGGGCGATATTGCGCTGCAGTAGAAGCTGCAGAAGAACCATCAGAAGAAGTACCGGGAGAAGCACCAAAAGAATTGTTAGGAGAAGGACCACCATGATCAACCGGTGTGATCTCAGCCCACAATCCGAGGCATGACCAAATTGATGGCC
The DNA here is from genome assembly GCF_022539505.1 of Lolium rigidum. Lineage (NCBI taxonomy): Eukaryota > Viridiplantae > Streptophyta > Magnoliopsida > Poales > Poaceae > Lolium > Lolium rigidum. Next base: position 314,000,459 of record NC_061513.1, read on the forward strand.
GGTGTAATACTCGAGCTTCGTTAAGGATGCCTTGTGAGTCCAGTTGTATGTTACACCATATCTCTCAAATTGATGGCCAGTTTCCGATGCCACTAGCACGAGAGCACGTAGGCCGGCATCACTAGCTACAACATCGAACTTTGGCACCTCTTTTACTGCATGCACAACTTTTCCCTTCTTGAAGTTCTTTTTGTCTTCTCTGAACGGATGCTCCTTTTGAGGTACTGTCGATTCGTGACAAATGCAACATAATTGCGACCCTTATTTAGCCATAGGAACTCAAGTCGATGCTTGCACACTGGGCATGACCACTTACCAACTGTCCACCATCCGCATGTTAGGGCGTACCTGGGCATGTCATGCATTGTATACTGCAACCAAAATTTCATGTAGAAGTTTGTCTTCGATGCTCGGTCGTACGTCAACATCCCGTGGTGCCAAGAGTGGTTCAAATCATCCACAATCGGCTGCATGTAGACACTCAAATTCTTCCCGGGTAATCGGGCCCTGGAATGATGAGCGACAGAAACATGGTATTCCTCGTCATTAGGACTCCAGGAGGGAGATTGAGCGGAATTACAAACACGGCCCAGCAATTGTAATTGGCAGCCAACATACCATATGGATTGAAGTCATCTGTTGCTTTCGCAATTCTGACATTCCGAGCCTCTGCTGTCCTATGGGGGTATTTTCTTTCGAAGTTTTTCAATGCATTACCATCGGATGGATGTCCCATCTTCGCCCGCCCTTGCTTGCCCTTTATTCGAATCCCCTTCTTTTGCCACGCCATATGTTTGGTGGTCGCCTCAGTCAAGTAAAGCCGATATTCTTTTTTATAAATGGGAAATACCGAAGAATCGACTTTGCGATCTTTGATTGCCTCACCCGACCATCCTTTTCCGTTACCTCTTCATACCTACAGGCCTAACAAATGACACATTACTTGTCCTTCGCAACTCTGTTTCCAGAAGAGAACGCAACATTTTGGACAACAGTCTATCTTTTGATAATCCATGTTGAGCTCCTTCATGAGTTTCCTCGTCTCGTGCAGGCTAGGCAGACAATGCCCTTTGGGCAACATGTTACCAGTTGTTCTCAGACTTGCTTCGAAGCCGTCAAGGGTGGTGTTGTACCAGGTCTTGTCGGGTAGACATTGAGAGATGGCATCGAGCTGAAAAATCAACGCGCCCTCATATAGAGGCTTCTTAGCCGTGGCCATCATATCATAGAATGCCTTCACGACTGGCTCTGGTTCCTCCGGTTCTGGCGGTTCCTCCCGTGAAGGTGGCGAATCCGGCATGCTGGCATCGTTTAGATTATCTAGAAACTCTCTAATCCCATCATACTCATTGCCATTGAGCCGATGCCGCATCACCTCACCTCTGTCACGTTCGTGCTCAGAAAAGTCGATCTGCATGACGTAACGAGGCATATACCCATATTGCAGAATGTGTTTATACATTTCATCCTTACCACCACGGTGATGCTTAAAGCAGCGATCACAGGGGTAAAGTGCCTGATCCAACGCCTTTGTGCCACGTGCCAACTCCTTCACTAAAATCTGAGTCTTATTTATCCACTCATATATTTTATTAGTCGCACTAACACAGGTGTTGTACATCCATCCATTATCAGCCATACTCTGCTTTATTGGGAGCCAACCCGCAACCATAGCATTTATATTAAATAGGAAAATAAATGCATCATATTTTATTTTTTTACATGGCAAAACGAATGCATCAATCTCAATATCTACTACGTGGGCTCCTAGCAACTACCGGATCCGTAGATTGAGTACATTCTCCATGCTCTACCTCGGTTCGAGTCAGAATTTCGACAACACCTCCCCGCTGCTCTCCTGATACACGTCTCGGCAATAAGCCGTGACGATGTGCATCTGGAGAACAATGGGGATGCGCTACCAAAATTTTGACCCGGACTAGAGTAGAACATGGAAAACGTACCCAACTACACATCCGCCGACTGTCCCAGTAAATGCAGCAAGCGTTACGGTTGAAAATATGCCGACCACTAATGCATATTTATCCGTGTAACGCTTACGGATGGGAAATGACAAGGTTACGCGACTTGACAAGGAAATTAAATCTAGTGACATTAAAAATGCAGAGATGGAGTCGGATATTTAGCTCACCCTCGGTTGTAGAGGAAGTAGTCGAACATCGAGTGGTGTGGTCACGACGACACGATGGTCACGACTACGCGGACACGACGACGCCTATTTCCATTTTAATAAAAAATCAAATTATTAAAATCATTTCACATTTCCATCTTTATTTCCATTTTATTCCATTCCTATGAATAAATTCCAATTTTTCTATTTGCTCTATTTGTATTTCTAAATCCTCTACAACAATAGAAATATTTTTTGAAAAAACATGGAAAAATTGCTTACATGGAGGAGGCATGGGGCGGTGGGGTCGAGGCACGGGGGCAGGAGGCGGGGGCCGCCGGCTAGCTGCGGGAGCTCGGGGTGGGGGGAGGCGCGCGGCTGCTGCGGGAGCTCGGGGTGGGGGAGGCCTGCAGCTGCTACTATGGGGGCTCGGGGTGGAGGGAGTCGGTGGCACGTGGGGCGGGTGGCACGCCCGGGGTGGAGGGAAGCGTGCGGCCGCTGCTAGTAGTGGCACGGGAGCTCGGGGGAGGTGGAGGGAGCTCGGGCATGCGAGAGGGAAGTACGGGGGAGGCGTGAGGCTGCAGAAGTTGAGAGGGAGGTCGGGGGAGGCGCGGAGCAAGGGGCTCGGGAGGAGGGCGGTGGGGAGGTGGCGGCGGGGAGGTGGTTACAGAGGTGGAGGGGGAGCAGGGGGCTCGGGAGGAGGGCGGCGGGGAGGTGGTGATGCATGTAAAATGCATACATGACCTTTGCACTCTATTGCAACATATTACTATATATTTCCATCTTATATAATGTTATTCCCATGTTTTATGATGTTTTAGGGGATTTTCTAAAGAATGCCCCTCCTCCGGTTCTAATTATGTCTGGCAAAAAACGCCATTTTTAGTGTATTTGAAATTATAGGAGTTACGGGACTCTAAAAAGGGCAAGGTCAGGAGCCATGCTTCGGAATTTTTGAGATGAACAAAATGAGCTAAAGTGGGCCACCAGGAGGTTAGCAGTCTGGGAAAGAGAGGGGGTGGCACGCCCTCCCACTTTGGGCGCGCCACCTGGCCTCTTTCGGGCCTCGAACATCCGTTTCGCCTCATCTTTTCGCGAACCAACTTGTTTTGCCCTAAAAACTACTATATATACGACCCGGGGGTTTCTTCGAGGCTATGGTGGCGTAGATCAAAAACATAGAAATAGAGAGTCAGCATGGCGCCGCCGCGGAGATCGGAGGGGGAAACGCTGCCGGAATCACCTCCGGTGAAGGCATCAGCACCATTTTCATCATCTTCATCAACATATACAACAACTTTTCATCATCCCCCTCAGTAGTCTATTGGCAAACGTGATGTATGATGCAATATATTGTTTTCCCATGATCTATTATATTTCTATGTCGATGTTTGACTAGTGAATTGTTCATGACAATTGTTATATATAATTTGTTGTTGGTTACATACAACTATTTGTTATCTTCTATGATGTTCTTATGTATCGATATATGAGTGCACACATATGTCAAGGAGATGCATAAGGTTATCATTGTTGCATGTTGATAGGGAGCGGGACTGCTAGACTTGACAAAAACCTAGTCCTAATTTTTAGATGCATGTTGTATTCATTCATGGTTAATCAAACTAGGGGTCCAATTATGGGAACCTTTAAACTTACAGCGGTGATTGGACTTCATGTCTTAATAAGTCCTTTGTTTGCTCATGAAAATGGCCTTAGGATCATCCACTAGGGGTGTACTTGCTCAGTTACATGGCTAGACCTATCGATGACTCCTCTCTAGAAGAAACACTAAAAAGACTATAATAAGCTTCACTAATTATGAAAACCACAAATGAAATAGTAATTTCCTGAACATTTGCTCTCTTGAGTTACTCCACTTAACTTCACTTCATCTCATTGCATTTTACTTTATTGCACTTTACTTTCCTTTCATTTGTTTTACTTGCATTTTATTATCAGCACTTACAGTTTCTAGTAAAACCTCTACACATACACACACACACACACCATAGCTACTACCTTTGAATAGAAGGTCATATAAGTGGGTTATAGGGCTTTAGAGAATAGATAGTTTACCTTCAGCTCCTCGAGGGTTCGAGACTCAAATACTTATCGAATTGTACTGCGGTGGTCCCCTGCACTTGGGGGTTATCAAGATACTTTTCTGGCGCCGTTGCCGGGGAGCATAGCGCTAGGATTCTATTCTTGTTTGTATTGCTAGTTTACTTTTAGTACCTTTATTTATAAAATCAAAAATACCAAAAATACTCCTGTCATGAGCAAAAGTATGAATATCAATGACATTTTGCTTATGTACTTGAATGCTACTGAGATTGCTAAAAAAACGTAGAGAGTCACAAGAAGGGTTATTATTAGAACATTGCTCAAAAAATTTAAATTATATTGCTCTTGAGCGATGGGCGATATCAAGTATAGTTCCCGAACACTGCTATGATTGCCCTGCAAAATTTATATAAGCAATCAATGACGGTGCTCTCGGCCATGCGCAGATAGTCATCGGCATTGTCACCCGGAGCTCCACATGCAAGCAATCTCATAGCGACCGTGCACTTCTGTAGCGAGGAAAACCCAATCATGTCGGTGCAGTCCGGTTTGCATCGGAAGTAGAGGTCCAAGTTCTGGATGGCATACATAATCTTCATAAAGAGATCCCGTCTCATCCCGAACCGGCGCCTGAATACTGCCTCAAGGTGCAACGGTTCATCTTTAAAGTAATCGGCATACAGCATGATGTACCCTTCCAGGTGCTGCCTCGCCTTGTCCTTCTAGCGACCAGATGCAGAGCCACCACGCTGTGGCTTTGAGTTCCGCTATGCGTATAGGCTGGCCAGAGACGCCAGGATCCTCATGTGCTCTTCATCTTCGGCGGCAGAGGGTTTCTCCTCCTCCAACAGCAAACAAACATTTGCTCGCCCTCGTGGTCGGAGTCCATGGCCGAGCAATCAAAACGCCAAACACCTCACGGGCGTGGTGCTATAGAGGTCGTCACAGGGATCGGCAACGGAACGCCGGTGAGGTGATGAACGGCGGCGAGCTCGGCAGTAGCTAGGGAGTGGGTGCGGCCTTTCTACCGGCGTATACACGACGGTAGAGGGTGGTGGTGGTGCCGACATCGAGGTGGCAGCAACGAGGTGGTTTGTGCAACGCGAGTGGAGTGGTGGAATCTTTGTGGGTGTGATGACGACAGTCCTGGCCCACGCCTTTTCTCTTCATCCGGCGCTCTCCGGGGTGTTGGGTTGGGCCTGCGATCACCGGATAAAAAATAGAACCAATCCGGCAAAAAATGGGCTCCTGGGGCGTGAATTTTAGTCCATCCAGCGATAGCTTTTGGCCTGGGGATGGGGTGCTTGGGAGCCGAGCGGAGATGATCTTAGTTATCTGAGAAATAATGACTCCCATTTGAATCAATATGATGAGATAATATATTATTTTATTTTATTTTGGGCACGCTATTGCTTAATCCATGTGGCTTCAGTTTTCAGTTCTACTCTACGGTGCCTTTGCCCTCTCCGCTTCGATTTCTTTCACACACCCTCCAGTCTGCCCAAGTGAATAGGAGGAGTTGGCCAATGGAGTTCGAGCAGCACCGCAGCAAGAAGGTGAGAGGGGCAGAGTTGAAGCCGGAGGAAGAGGGCGTGATGCAGGACGGAGGCAGCGCCGCGATGGCGCTGGAAGACATGGCGGAGCTCCAGACCGATGACGAAGACTACACGGTCTTCTACCGGCTGGTATAGCTACCTCGCTGGTTTATATTTATGTTTTATGATTTTTTTTCAAATATGTAAAAAATTGCCTATGCATGAAGTACCTTCGTCTAATTTCTCTTAAATTTAACTGTTTGCGTTAAATTGTGACAATAAATAAATAAATGATGCCGGTCATCCAACATTCCCCTCTAACATTTTTCACTCCTCTTCTGGAGCAATCCGAGGAATGTTCTGCAATCTTGTAAACAAACAAAGTAATTTTTTTTCATAGATATGCAATCCTCTGAAATTCCTACAATGATTTTCCAAGAATGCATACAATTTAGATGATTGCAACTTAATAAACCGATGATGCCGGTCATGCAACATTCTGCTCTACATGCTTGACCCATGTTCAACACCAATCAATGCTGCAGCTGCCTCGGCACCTCTTCTTTATACGGCTCTCACTTTTCGTCGCTCTCTGTCCTCACTCCTCCCCTTGTTAAAAAGCTCACCAGAGACTAGACAACAAAGAGATTCCTATCCCACAACTCCTGTTCATTGTGATCTGGACTGGAGAGGAAGTAGAAGAAGGTAGATGCTCTACTCAACATATCTGCCCTTTCTCACAAGTCGTGTGTTTCTCTTCTGTTTTCTCCCGCCATCGAGTGGTTTCTTTTCACCGTCGACTTGAGCTGCCATCTACTTTGTTTCAAGGCAGGATGATGCAGGGTGCTAGCGCCGAGAGGAGGAACGGGGGCTCCCCGTTGGCCATGGACGAGAGCAGCGCCAAGAAGGCGAGGCACGAGCTTCCCAACGGCCACGTGAAGCAAGAGGTCGCCGTGCAGGAGGACGCCGGAGAGGGAGGCGCGGTCGTCACGGCGGAGTACGGCTCGCCGGTGGAGCTCGCCGTGAGGATCGACGTGCGCGTGCTCCACTGCCCTCTGTGCGCCCGCCCCTTCAAGCCTCCCGTCCTCCAGGTTAGTTCCGTCCGTTTCTTTCATGGAAGAAGACTGGCCGAGGGGCGCGCAGTACGTTGCTGCAGGTGAATCGGGCCACACCTCCCCTGCTGCCCACAGATCAAAGTCTAAGTCCGGTTGGTTTGCTCCTGTGTGCAGTGCAAAGGCGGGCACTTGGCGTGTGGCGTCTGCGTGGCCGCGCTCCCACGCTGCCTGTGCGAGGCGTGCGAGGAGGCCGACGGCGTCTTCGGCCTCTGCCCCGCGCTGGACGCGGTGGTGTCGTCGGCCAAGGTCGCGTGCCCCCACGACGGCTGCGGGCGGTTCGTCGTCTACCACGAGTCCGGCGAGCACCAGAACGCGTGCGCGCACGCGCCCTGCCACTGCACGGAGCCCGGCTGCGCCGGCTTCGCGGCCTCGCCTGAGGCGCTCGCCGGCCACCTCACGTCCGTCCATGCTGTGCCCCTGCACACCGTCAAGTACGGCAAGGTGAGCCGGCTCCAGGTGCCGGCGTCTCCTGCTCGTGGCCGAGGACGACGGGCGCGTGTTCCTGCTGACTGTGGGCGCGCTCGGCGGTGCCGGCACCACGGCCGTGTCGGCGGTCTGCGTCCGTGCGACCGGCGCGGCAAGGCCAAGGTTCACGTGCAAGATGTGGGTCAACCGGCCGCCGCCGGCGGCCGAGAACGGCAGCGGCAAGTCGGACGTGGTCCTGGTGGAGATGACGGTGCGCAGCAGCACGTCCCCTGGCGCTGTGGTCGCCGCCGACCAGCCAACGTTCCTGTCGGTGCCGCCGATGTACCTGGTTCCGGGTCAGGGCGACGACGGGCCGTCCAGGGAGGTGCCTCTCAGCATCCGCATCGACAAGGGCTCCCCGTGGTCGTCCTGATGCTGCAGGTTTGGGACGTACCTGTTCATCCTTATCTTGGGGATCCTACTGAAACTATCTGTGACTGTGACCTGAACCTACCTGTGACAGCTCAACTCAAATTAAGTGTCACGTTAGAGAGGTGTTTATGAAGGCAGATGTTGCATGCTACTCCTGCCATTCTAGGTGTTCTTGCGCTCGATTAATGTTTGGTGTGGCTTTTTTGGCTTTTGGCTTTGGCAAAGCCACCATAGCACCTAAATAGGTGCTTTTTTGGCTTTTGGATTTTGGAAGCCAAAAACAAAGATCCTATTCTTTTGGCCCAAAATCCATAAGCCAAAAAAGCACTATTTAGGTGCTTTTGTGACTGCAAAGCTCAATAGCCAAAAAAGCCACACCAAACACCCCAGCTTGGTCTAGTTAAGCATTTCATTTGGACCTCTTGCAACTTGTGATGCACTGCTAAATGTTTAAAGCTTGAGCTTGATGCCCGGCCTAGCATTTCTGCTACTAGTACATCGAAATTTCTAAATGTTCCAACGTCGAAATTTGGTTATGGCAACTAGGGAAACTCCGATCCGAAACTAATTGCGGGTGCACCTCTTTTTTCCCTGACACTTCCAAGTTTCCGAAAAATACAAACTAAAATTATTTGCACTCATTACACCACGGCTAAACCAATTTTTAGAACATTTTGTTCACACCAAAACAACCGTACTATAAAATTGCACATTGCAGGGGGTCAAGGCCCAAAAATATCAGGAAACGCGGCAAACTTAAAACGAAGGCTGAGCTACACGCAGCTTTTATTTGCAAACACTCAAATTTCTTATTTTAAAATTTCAAAATAATCCAAAATAAAATCCCGGGATAGGCAATAATATATACTACAATGGTGTAAAATCTCAATACAAACTACATCCTATTCTTGGTTACGCAAAAATCACAAATTCTGAAGAAAAAAATTTATAGTGGGTAATGCACGTTTCAAGACTATAAATTTTATCAGATTTTGTCAATTTCGTGTAGGCTAAAATATGAATTATTTTGCTTTGAGATTTTACACCATTGTAGCATAAATCATTGGTAACTCAAAAATTTTGTGTGAATTTTTAAAACTTTAAAATACAAATTTTGACTATTTGAAAATAAAACTAGCTCAGTTTCCAAAACGTCACACTCAAGGAAACGCTGGCTACTCCGATAGAGCACTACTCGCCTCCCCTCCCTCTACCAATGCCTTGCCGATTTGCACTACAGGAATGGCACGAGGTGCCGAAGGCCGCGGGCCCTCGGCGTAGACTGTCGTCAGCGTAGCTCCTCGGGCAAGGTCTGCCTCGGCAGAGACCACGCAGCCCTCGGCGTAGCGGCGGCCGTCGACGTAGATGCAAGACGCCGACGACGGGTTCCATCCCTCGGCGTACGGGCACTCGGCGTAGCATGCCTAGCGACTCCGTCCGTCTGACGGACGTCAGGCCTACGCCGACGGCCTCCCCCTCGGTGTACCTCCACACGTGTCGCGCGTCGATGCAGTCAAGCTTGTCCTGGGAGACCTCTACGTCGAGGCCTCCCCCTCGGCGTACCTCCACACATGTCGCTCGTCGATGCATTCGAGCGTGTCTTGGGCGACCTCTACGCCGACGGCCACCCCTCGGCCTAGAGCTCGCTGCGCCGACGGCCTCCCCCTCGGCATACCTACAGGGTTTGTGTCTACGCCGCCGCTACGTCTACGCGGGCCGTCGGCATAGGCCGACCATTTGGTCCTAGGCTGCCTATGCCGACGGCAAGGCCCTCGGCATAGCGGCTGGCTATTTTTCCTATTTTTCTGTTTTGCTCGTTTGGCAGTAGCAAAAATCACATAAATTCACATAAAAATTACAGAAACTGCACAAAAGCAAATACACACAACATGAAGTGCAAATAGCAAATAGACATGATAGTGTCATAACATCATCCAAATGTACATAGTAGTGTCATAGCATGAACTAGAGATACACAGGACAAAAGCCCTAATGATCTCTTAGGAAAAGCAAGCCGGAACCAAGCTTGTCACTATTGAACAGAGGCGTAGGAGGGCGATATTGCGCTGCAGAATAAGCTGCAGAAGAACCACCAGGAGAAGTACCGGGAGAAGCACCAAAAGAATGGCCAGGAGAAGGACCACCATGATGAACCGGTGTGATCTCACGCCCACCATGCGAGGCATGACCAAAACCCTGGTTCCCGGAATGTTCCGTTCCCCACATACATGTTCCTTAGATGTTAACAACTTGCGAGGCAAAGTAAAGCCATAACCAATGGTTTGGCGAACAGCTTACCGGTGTCGCTTCATAGTATGTCCTAGCGAAATTTTGGCGAACAACAAATGATTAACCATGAATTAATAAAACATGAATCTAAGAATTGAGACATGGTTTCTGTCGGGCTCCAGTTGTCCCTCCTCCTATCATCATGCAACGGTGACAACCTCATGCATTCCCCAACATATGTGTGTGCACATATATATCAGTAAAAGAGATCATCATAGAAGATATAACAAATACTTATGTACAACCAGCAACAAATTATCTCACAATTGCCAAGAACAAGTCACTACTCAAACAAAGACATAGAGGTACAATACAACATGGGAAACTGATAGATTGCCTCACCCATCATGTTTTCCAAGAGACTACAAGGGTCGATGAAGATGGTGTTGACGATGTTGATGAAGATGGTGTCGACGATGTTGATGAAGATGCAGATGATGACCACGCCGGAGCGGGTGGAGTCCACCGGAGGCGATTCCGGCAGTGTTTCCCTCCTTCGATCTCTGCCGGTGGCGGCCTACTGATTCTATGTTTATGTGTTGTTGACCTCTATTGTCGTAGCATCGAGGAAACCCTGAGGGGTCATATATATATATATATATATATATATATATATATATATATATATATATATATATATATATATATATATATATATATATATATATATATATATATATATATATATATATATATATATATATAGGGGTTTTTAGGTCAAACGAAGTCCGTGGGCGCAAGATTGAGGCGAATCGAACGATCAAGGGGAAAACGACACCAGGTGGCGCGCCCATAGGTGGAGGGGCGCCACTAGGTCTATTTCCCAGCCCCTTGACGTCGTAGTGTTCCACTTTAGCTCATTTTGTTCGTCTGGAAGTTTCCAAAGCGTGGCCCATGACCTTGCCCTTTTTCATGTAACGTAGCTCCTGGAAATTGAAAATACTAAGAGAAGGTGTTTTCTGCAGATAGAGTTAGAACCGAAGGAGATAGGATTGTTCAGAAAATCCCCGAAAACAATATAAAACATGCAAATAACATTATATAAGATGCAGATATGTGGTAATATATGGTAATAAACTACAAAGTTCATGTATGTATTTTATATAAATCACCCGCGTGTACATCGACACGGCGATGGCACGCCTCTACAACGACATCAAAGTGTCTTTCTCGTGGCCGTACTGCAGAAGAACCACCAGGAGAAGTGCCGGGAGAAGCACCAAAAGAATGGCCAAGAGAAGGACCACCATGATGAACTGGTGTGATCTCACGCCCACCATCCGAGGCATGACAAAAACCCTGGTTCCCGAAACGTCCCGTTCCCATGTATGTTCCCTAGAGTTAGCAACTTGCGAGGCAAAGTAAATCCATATCCAATGGTTTGGCGAACAACTTACCGGTGTCGCTTCATAGTATGTCCTAGCGAAATTTTGGCGAACAACCAATGATTAACCATGAATTAATAAAACATGAATCTAAGAATTGAGACATGGTTTCTGTCAGGCTCCAGTTGTCCCTCCTCCTATCATCATGCAACGGTGATAACCTCATGCATTCCCCAACATATGTGTGCACATATATATCAGTAAAAGAGATCATCATAGAATATATAACAAATACTTATATACAACCAGCAACAAATTATCTCACAATTGCCAAGAACAAGTCACTACTCAAACAAAACATAGAGGTACAATACAACATGGGAAAATGATAGATTGCCTCACACATCATGTTTGCCAAGAGACTACAAGGGTCGATCAAGATGGTGTTGACGATGTTGATGAAGATGCAAATGATGACCACGCCGGAGCGGGTGGAGTCCACCAGAGGCGATTCCGGCAGTGTTTCCCTCCTTTGATCTCTGCCAGTGGTGGCCTGCTGACTCTCTGTTTACGTGTTGTTGCCTCTGCTGTCGTAGCATCGAGGAAACCCTGGGGGGTCATATATATATATAGGGATTTTTAGCTCAAGCGAAGTCCGTGGGCGCAAGATTGAGGCGAATCGGACGATCAAGGGGGAAACGACACCAGGTGGCGCGCCCATAGGGGGGGGGGGGGCACTGGGTCTATTTCCCAGCCCCTTGACCTCGTAGTGTTCCACTTTAGCTCATTTTGTTCATCTCGAAGTTTCCAAAGCGTGGCCCATGACCTTGCCCTTTTTCATGTCATGTAGCTCCTGGAAATTGAAAAATACTAAGAGAAGGAGGAAGAGGAGCGCGAGGAGGAGGACTCCTGGCGCCGCGCCGCCCACTGGCCGTTGCCACGTGGGGCCGACAGTTGCAGCTATCGTGGCGGCATTTGCAGAGGCGGGTCGTTCTCGTTGGCGATGTAGCCGAGGACCCACGCGAGGGTCCTCCCGGGTGTGCTCCACCACCGCCGCCCGCTGGCGTTGTAGTTCACCGGAGGATCGTCGCTGTCGTCGTAGGCAGCGAGGCGGTCTTCACGCTCGCGCAGGAAGAATGTCGTCCATGCTTGGTCGGTGTCCGATGACCACCGCGCATCGTTCTGCTCCTCCGGCGTTAGGCACTCCCAAAAATGATCGTAGATCGCCACGGCGCTCTCCATCCCTTTGGCACTGGTGGGACCGATAGGCTGCCATGGCTGAGCGCCCTCCCCCCCGGATAGCGCATGTCTGGCGGGACGGGGTAGCGCATGTTCCAGAGGGCGCGAGCCTCGGCGACTTGAAGCCACCCAGGGCATTTTTAGGTCAAACGAAGTTCGTGGGCGCAAGATTGAGGCGAATCGAACGATCAAGGGGAAAACGACACCAGCTGGCGCGCCCATAGGGGGAGGGGCGCCACTGGGTCTATTTCCCAGCCCCTTGACCTCGTAGTGTTCCACTTTAGCTCATTTTGTTCGTCTCAAAGTTTCCAAAGCGTGGCCCATGACCTGCCCTTTTTCATGTCACGTAGCTCCTGGAAATTGAAAAATACTAAGAGAAGGTTCCAGCTTCAAAGAGAAAAGGAGAAAACTTTGCAAGTCCTTGTGCTGCTTCCTACTGGCCCTTCACGTGGCTACTCTACCCATGCCCATGCCATGCCGAGTTAGGGCAAAACGTTGGGATGCAAAGTGCTCTGCGCGCCCATTTGCTACCCCTGAACCACTCTAGTTCGGGTAACTGTCCTTTGCCGAGTTCATGGCCCCGATCATCGGTATCCGATCTCAGAACAAGGGAAGCTCTAGGCTCTACCCCATCTCCTCTGCCCCAGCAGCGGCTTTGCGCTGTAGGGTGGAGAGCACAGCTGTGAGCTGTGTGCACTGTTGCGATGGACTTTATGGGCTTGCACTGCAGTACCCATTACCCAGGGAGCCTGCCAGACATTTATTATACTGCAGAAGAAATGCACAAGAACATAAAGAGTTTTGGTACAATGAAAATTTTCACAATGTATTTGCGGCTCTCGCCAATTCCAATCTATTGCTGGTTGGTTACATATCAGCTTGCAGGCAGGATGCTGCTAATAACACACATGGTTTTCTCAACATCCAAGTAACATCAACTGTGTGACTTTCCCAAGTACACATCCAGTAATATGCATGCAGAACAGGCTGAAAATCTATGTGCGAGAGAGATTAAGCTGGAAGCAGCAGCTTGCCAGACATTATATTTACATAAATGCACATGGACATCAAGAGTTCTGTGCTCAACCATCACCCAAGGGTTAAGTTCGAGACAAACTCGGTACAATGGAAAATCACACGAATCTCTCCTTAGTTTTCATTTGGAATACTCAGAAACTTCTGAAGAAATAAAGCATCTGGAGATAACCAAGTGATGACCAAGGTACATAGTAAACTGTTGATACATTACGTTGCAAGATACTCAGGTGGTCAAAGACAAAGGGAACCTAAAAATGTGAGATATATGGGGCAACACGAGCTCCCACCCTGCTAGAATGCAACAATAGTGGTTCCTGATACGGATGAGACAAACTAGAGCAACAACACTGGTTCCATAAATGCGACAAATTAAAAGCTACAACAGTTAGACAGTTTCATGGAGGACCATATTCAGTCGACCAACTTAGTTTGCATTGTGATCAGTAGAGAAGGTCTTTGTAGATTCTGCATCGTCACTAGCGGCAGCCAATTCTTCTGCTGGCTTCAGCATGCGAGACCTCTTGTGACCGGTTGTCAGCTCTTCCACAGAATTGTTACCACATTCGCGCAATCTAGGGCTTCTCCTTGGAGTACTTGCATGGTAGTTCTTCTTAGGATGTTTCGCTCTCACCAGCTTTGTGTCACCATCTTCAGACGTCGGAGCCTTCGGAGTTGTAGAGGCCAGGCCTGCAGCATGGTCTCTGTTAACTTAAAACTAGGAACCGTTGCAATGTTTGCTCTCAATGGACCGTTTGTATGGTAAACATACGACTGACCTTACAAAGGGATAGAGATGAACTTACTGGGGAGTGGCGCTGATGCAGGGGAGGTAGGACAATTCTTTGATTTAGCAGTATCAAGAGTGGCATTTTCCATACCTGAGGGCGATATAGTAGCTCCGAGCTGTGTGTCACCATCTTCAGAGGTCAGAACCTTCGGAGTGCTAGAAACCAGGCCTGCAGCATGTCACTGTTAAGTTCAAACTAGGAATCGTTGCAATGTTTGCTCGCAATGGATCGTTTGTATGGTAAACACACAACTGACCTTACAAAGGAATAGAGACGAACTTACTGGGGAGTGGCGTTGATGCTGGGGAGTTAGGACAATTCTTTGATTCAGCAGTATCAAGAAGCGGTTTTTCCATACCCGAGGGCAATACGGTAGCTCCCAGCTGTGTGTCGCCATCTTCAGAGGTCACAGCCTTCAGAGTGATAGAAGCCAGGCCTGCAGCATTTCACTGTTAGCTTTGTATCGGAACTGTTGCAATGTTTGCTTCAAATCGGAACTGTTTCAAATAGGACTTACTGGGGAGTGGTGCTGATGTTGGGGAATTAGGACAACTCTTCGATTCAGCCGTATCAAGAGGCACTTCTTCCATGGCCGAGGGTGTTGCGGTAGCTACCAAAGCATTTGCAGACTCGGTATCCTCTTGACTTCCTTCGCCAGCTGAGACAAATGCAGTCTGCGCATCTTGACTTCCTTCGCCAGCTAGGACAAACACATCCTGCTTTGGGTGACCAACTTCAGAGGACAGAACCTTCGGAGTGGCACAAGCCGGGCCTGCAGCATGTCACTGTTAACTTTGAATAGGAAATTTCTACAATGCATGCTTGATGTGGATTGTTTGCATGATAAACACAAAACTGATGAACTGAACTGAGGGAGATTAAAAAATATACTGGCGAGTGGAGCTGATGTTGGGGAGCTAGGACAATTCTGTGATTGAGCCATATCCAGAAGCGCTTTTTCCATAACTGAGGGAGATGTGGTAGCCCCCAGAGCATTTCCAGATTCATTAGCTTCTTGACTTCCGTCACCAGCAGAGACAAATGCAGCCTGCCCATCTTGCTTTTCTTCATCAGCTACGACAAACACAGCCTGCCTATCCAGCAACGTCGCCTGGGGCTGAGTTGCAATGTTATCCTGTTGAACAGTCTCCTCGTCGCTGGTCAAGTCAATAAAATCATCCCTCACTTCTATGAAATCTACAACTGGCATCGTGTAGCCTGAAATAGTAAAACAGCGTGAGAAATGCTTGATGAAAAGTGACAGCAGCAATCAAAAGAAGTTGATGCTATATCATCAATAAAATATTTTCCCCAAGGTACAGAAACAAGACAGGGACAAAGGAAATAATGGTAAATCGGCAACCAAAGGAACTTGTCTCTCTCTAAGAGTTAAGATATAGCATATCAAATGTAAGCATGTATTGACGAAAAAACATAATAATACAAAGGAATATTGACGAAAAAAATGTGCTAACACTATCTTCATACGTCCAGTTCACCCTGATAATTAAGTGTTAAGATTCTAAAAAGTTTGATTTTATGAACTCTAGATGCTGCTTTATTTCTGAAACGTCCGTTCAATTTACGGTGTATATGGAGCAGTCAACTTCCTACTAGTTCAGTTTAAAAAAAGAGATTACATGCTGGTTAACAGAAAATGATTGACAACATCACTGAAGAATTTTGTAATGAAGTTTCAATTTTTTTGTCGAACAGTAGAATTTTATTTACTGAATTTCATACTTAAGTCACAAAATCATAGGCTTTCGAATTTTCTAGCAAATTTATACATAAAACCACTAAGCAAAGATGGATCTCGTTGGTAGAGAAAAACTTGCTTGCAGTTCAGGAGAGCATGGATGCAGATGTGCCTTCCAAGGCAGGCTCTTTGGCTGCTTATAGAAGTGGGGGTCAATTTAAATATGATTTGTTTAGGTTACAACGTACTACGGTCAATTTAAATATGATTTGTTTAGGCTAAACCGTACTACTATAACTAGTGGAAACAAATCATTTTACTGCTGCCATCTTTAGGACATCTATGTTTACCACACTACTATAAGTTGACCATGTTGGGATGATTGAACTGTTGATGCTTTTAAAACCTGAAGACTGCTGGCAGGTTTACTAATCAATTCGTAAGTTCGAGAGAGATTTATCTAAAAAGAACAAATCTCAAAGAGTTGGACAAACCTTCTTTCTCTGCCTGTTCTTCACACTCCAGCTTCAGACTGTTCTTGGCCTGCTTTCTCTAAGAAAAGGGCAAAAGAAAAAAATGGTAATAAGTCGGCAACCAGGAACTTATCTCTCTCTAAGATAGCATATCAAATGTAAGAAAAGAAATTTCCATAAGTACATTATACTTTAGACCTTGACAGGCTCTCTAACTTGGCTCCTAGCACCCTTTCTACTAATAAATTTAAGTAAACATAACAATACAAAGTATTATTGACGACATATGTGCTGACACTATTTTCATACGGCTAGTTACAAACATCTTTATAATTCAGTGTTCAGATTCCAAGAAGTTTAATTTCGTAAACTCTAGCAGCTGATTTATTTCTGAGACGTCCGTGCAATTTACAGTGTATGTAGAGAGCAGTCAACTTCCTACTGGTTGAGTTTCAAAAAAAAAAGTTTCCAAACTGGTTAACAAAAAAAGGATTGACAGACACACTGAAGTATTTTGTTGCAACTTACAAAGTTTCAAATTTTGCGTCAAAAAATAGAATTCATTTACTGAATTTCACACTTTTGAGTCAGAAATTTTCTACCAAATTTGTACAGAAAATCTCCGAGCGAAGATGTATCTGGTTGGTGGAGAAAATTTTGCTTGCAGTTTAGGAGAGCATGGATGCAGATTTGCCTTCCAGAGAGGTACTTTGACTACAGATGTGGTTAGCCTAAACAAATCATTTATTTAAGTTGCAGCACTACCAACGCCAGGAGATCTGTGTTTACCGTACTAGAATAAGTTGACAGCGTCGGGAAGATTGAGCTGTTGATGTTACTAAAAGACTGAAGACTGCTGGCAGGTTTACTAATCAATTCATAAATCTCAGAGAGATCTATCTGAAAAGAAGAAATCTGGAAGGCATGGAGCAACCCTGCTTTCTCAGACTGTCCTTCTCACTACCAACTTCAGGAGATCTACGGTTGAGGTGCTGATGCTTAAAATAACTGAAAGACTACTCCAAGATTTACTGACGAATTCATACATTTCAGTGAGAAAACATGGAGCAAACCTTGTTTCCCAGATCTTCCTTCTCACTCCAGCTCCAGAGTCCAGACTAGTTCCCTCGGTCCTTTCCAAGAAGAAAATGGAAAGCGCGGCAAACAAATCTGCAGGGAAGGAGAGATGCCTGGGCAAATTGCTTCTCGCAGTGAAGGAAAAACAGAGCAATTTTTAACTTTAGGAAAGAGATTTGAGAAAAGAGAGGACGATGCAGGAAACCAGGGTTCGTCACCAACAAGAGGAACCGACCAGTCTTGGCAAGACGCTTCCTTTCCCAGCTCAGATCACACGCGGTAGGTAGGTAATCGGGAGACACAGGTTTGGAGCTCTGGCTGGGTTGGAAACTTGGAACTGGAATGCTAGAAGCAGGGCGAAAGTGTGAGGAGTGCTACTCCTGCCTGAGGACGAACTAGTTGGGAAGGCTCCTCGGGGTGATTTTTTTTTTTTTTTGAGACAAGAGCGCCCTGGTGATGACGATGGCTTTGGGTTTATTTCCTTAATTCAAGAAATTATACGCATTCTTCGTGCTACATAAGTTAGAGCATTTTCAGTTACCTCCCCCAAACAACATGCATCGAAAACACCGGCTCAGTCGATTGGAGCAAGCCGTCGCGAAGCGTTTGGGGCATGCCCGTTTTCCCAACCACGTCCCCCTAACAGTGTCTCAAATTAATTTTATCATGCAATTTATATTCTTTGAACACACAAGTAATTTCTTGTCTTTAAACACATAAATAAATAAGGATGGCAATGGAGCGGGTTTGGACGGATATAGGAAAACCAGATCCATGCCCAAATCCATCAGCCTCGCTCTGCCCCGCCCACGAAAGTATCCATGGGCATGGATGTCGCTCCAAATCCAAATCCGATGGATACCTGGATATCCATGGATATCTATGCCCATAAAATTTGAGTACCATTTCAGCAATATTTCACTTGCATTTCATCAATAATAAGCTAACATGAATATTTTGGCAGTATTTCGACATTATTTCAGTAGCATTTCGGCCGTAATTATGTCAACAATTCATAGGAATATCAAAAAAACAATATATCACATTATCGAGGAGGCGGAGCAATCAACGAAGATCCACAGTCAATGCGACCGGCGGAAGCCCTACCAGCACAAGGCGTTTTCGTGATTATTTAGAGTATAAAATCATTAAGGCTTAAATTAAGGGTTTGGTGATTTGGGCCTAAAAAGGACAGTCAATCATAGGTAAAATCGCATGTGTCACTGACATGTGGGTCCCATATATCAGTTGGATATCCATCGAATATCCATGGAGCAAAAGCTCTGCCCGTGCCCGCTCCATAAATTATCGGATATCCGCCCCATGACATCCGTGGACACAATCAACCCTCCATACCCGTGCCCGGTGGATCGAATATCTGTGGATACCCGGATCCGTGGATAAAATTGCCATCGTGATAAATAAATTTGTTTTCACAATATGTTTTGTGAATGAAAATAAAACCTACAACAAATCAAAGAATTTGAAGTTCAACTTGATCAAGTGGCCGTCTGACTATCCTTTGAGCCTCACGGATGCTCTATCAGATCATTTTGCAGTTGGTGATGAGCATGCATGTCACGGATTTCTGCATGTACGACGAAAAGATCAATAATTACGTGAACATGTGGTGATCAACATCCGCAAAAGGACCCTGGCACTCATAGGGACCCACAAGGGCATTCGGACTCTTGCGCTCACTCTTGATTATCATGGTGTGCATGCTCACACAAGCATTTATCACCTACCACATTTGATCTTGAGACTAGGTAAAAGCAGGGTATCGAACAATAGAAAATTAAGGTTAAGCACACCAAATGCTCGATCGACATCCTTCCTGCAACTCTCCTGGCGCCAAAGCAAAGTGAGACTTCATCTAACCTAGAGGCTCGGAGATTGTCTTGACAAATATCACCATTTTGGATAGATACCGTCGGGTAGGTAATACCCTTTGGTATATGCATGGCCATTGATCTCATAGTTGCATGGTGGAGCATGGCCTTCAACTACTTCCACAAACACCACATAGCGCTATAGCACGTTCATATCATTGTGGGGTCCCTTCATGCCAATTTTTTTATCAAATCCACATATCTTGATCTGCCAAAGCTTCAAGTATCACACTTCTGTATATGTGAGCCCTTTGAACAAACGTTGTTAAGCAAAACGAACAGTTCTTTGACTAGTGCATGCAATTGATGCTTCCAACCATCCTAGGAAATCATTTCACTGCGTTTTGTGCCATGATCCTAACAGCTTCATTTGACCCTCTTAAATAGTTCATCCAAAAAAAATTCGACCACCACTCTACATAATCTATACATGCATTCAGTTGTGAACTCACCCATGTGAAGGTAGTTATCCTGTGAACCAACAGGGGATCCATCGTTGTTGTCCGTCTCTACGAGTCAACAAAGAAATCATCAATCAAACGAGTGGCGGCGAGAGAGGCAAGAACTACAAAAATGTCGACTACCAATCAAATAGTTGAACACCAAGCAAATCCTCTCATTACTGCCTCCGCTTGCGTGCTCTCTGTTGCTCTTTGCAAGGCTTGAAAAGATCGGCAGTCTTTCTGGAGGTGACCTGACTGTCTTCTTCCGTCAGAGTCGACGTAGAAATGCATCTAGCACGGACCATTCAAAAGGTCCTCGGGTGATACGTTGTATGGCCCTGGAAACCTGGGTTAATTATTTTGCCTGCTAGAACTTGGTGCGTCTCTATGATCACTTCGTTGCTCATTGCTCCAATGGTAATAATCACACTGATTTCCACCATTATTTTCTCGGAAGCCAGCCGATACTTGGCCGGGACCATCGTATTTCGCAAAATTGCGAAAACGTCGCATATGTTGATTGTCGTTTCTATTGCAATCTTCTTCGGGTGATCTCTGCCATTTGTTATGAATATCGTCTGCGCCGTCAGCCCACCGATTTGCTATTTCCATGATTTCCGCTACCGTTCTTGGGTTAGATCTTCACAATTCTTCAATGAGGTCCCTCCTACGGATGCCTGCGATGAACGCATAGGTTTTCTAGCTATCTATAGATCCCTCTGGTATTTTCCTTATCCAGGATCTTGCGGCTCCACTGAGGTGAACTTGGATGCTTTGCATAGCTGTTGCTCTCGTGCCACCCATCAACTTTACTGTTTCCAGATAATCAACTAACCAGTCATCTGGGTCCTGAAGTCCGTCGAACTTTTTATAATTGCCGGGTAACTTGAAGCTTGTGGGTACTCGAGTTTTGCGAACCCTTCGGGTAAAGCAAGGTAATCCGCACAGGTCTTCATCGCTATCCTCTGCCATTTGACGGCTTTCTCGGGTTCTATTTTCTCGGCCTCTTTCCTCACGTGCTCTATCGCCTCGAGCTTAAACTACCGTATTCCTCGCGTTGCCTTCTCTTGAAGCGTCTCGAGTTGCTGCCAAAGTTCTTCGAGGACTATTTTGTCAGGCCGTGACCACGGTAAGCACCACCATGCCGCCCTGCGCCGCACACCCCACTCCTCAGCCCAGAGGACTACGAGCAGCGGTTGCCGCGCCAAGAGCACCACACCAAGCACTCAACCACAGCAGCACGGCCAAGGACCAGCCGCGCCGCCGGGAGAGCCTCGGCCACCGCCGCCTAGCCCATCGTCGCCGGCACCACCACGGTGCCAGGAAGCTCCGCAGCCAGGCCACCATGCCGCCCGCAGCGACAGATCTGAACCTGCAGGCCCGCCTAGGCCCAAGGCCCAAGCCGGACCCGGATCTGCAGACCGCTGCCACAGGGGCACCACCGCCGGGCTGACCGCCTCCTCGACCTCCATTGTCGCGCCGAGCCCGTCGCAGGGGGCCGCGGCACCGCGCCGCCCAGAACTGCTGGAGCTCGTCACCACCGCCGCAGGGAAGGAGGCGCCACCCGGGGAGAAGCCATGCCGCTGCCGTCCCCGCTCGGGCTTTGCCCGTCGATGACCTCTGGCGGCGGCGGGGAGGGAGGGGGTGGGGGAGAGCCTTGGAGGCGCCGGCGCAGTCGCCCTGACGCCTAGGGTTACGGTTAGGTCTCGATTGGACTCGTGGCTTGTTTGAATTTCCCTCAACCTGTATGATCATTGTCGGTGTTCCAACTATAATTTTATGAGTTTCCACCAAATACAGTGTACTAGCAGTGGTTACCGTTTTCCTCTACCAACATAGTCCATGAACTGATGATGAACCCCTAAACATGATTTGCAACATTTCCTTCAAACAAAAGCAGCCACACTGAAAAATTGCAATGGAGGGTCAAGTTTCAAAAGAAATGTAAAAAAGTTTGCAGGTCGCTGTGCTACCCTTCACGTGTGTGTCCATTTGAGGCAAAACGTTGGGAGGCAAAGTGCTGTGCTACACGCCTGCACCTCCTTTGCTGAATTCCTGGTCCCGTCCCTCGGTATCCAGATCTCACAACAAGGAACTGACCCAACGTCTGTCTGCCTATCCTCTTCACCAGCAGCTTTGGACTAGCTGTGTTGCGATGGACTGATGGATGTGCACCACACCACAATACTCCAAGTAGCGAAACGATCGAACCGTGCAGGGCCACCCACGGCAATTTCAGTTTAGCCAGGGCAGCAGCTTGCAAGATATTGCATTGAAGAAATGCACATGAGCAACAAGAGCTTTGTAGTCAACAGTCACCCAAACGAATTCCGACTGTCACGCAAGGCGTGGCACAGGAGAGACGCTCTCGTCGAGTACGTCTTTGGACACAGAAGATGTACAACAGTGAATGCATCATTGCAATAGCGTTGGCCAACTGTGCCATGGTGTGTGTGTGGTGAAGAGAGGCCTGCGAAGGATATACCAGCTGTTATCAGAAGCTTTGTTCGATCGTAGTGCAACTCTTACTCTCTTGATCGTGCCAGTAATTAGTTGAGATGAAGTGTATTAAAACTGCAGTTTTCTGTTGGACCCAAACAACTCAAAGTATATTTCCTGTAGCAACCGGAAACAGTTTTTGTTCTTACTCCAGAGTTTCAAACAAGCACTAAATCAGGAGCGACAGGTAGAGAGGTCTCACGCCCCGACCTCACTCACATTAGCTGCGATCTGGCCTG
Organism: Lolium rigidum; assembly: GCF_022539505.1. Taxonomy (NCBI): domain Eukaryota; kingdom Viridiplantae; phylum Streptophyta; class Magnoliopsida; order Poales; family Poaceae; genus Lolium; species Lolium rigidum. The sequence goes on from NC_061513.1 coordinate 314,023,145, forward strand.
TCTGATTGGCCAATTGCAGCACTGCAAGAACATATCATCTAGTAGAATGAAAGTCAAATGCAACATGCCCACTGATGAATCAAAAGGCACACACAACACATCCACTTATGCTTCACAATTGACCCAGTTGCACACATTTACATGTTACAAGTCCAAAAAACTAGCTAAGATAAAACATAGCCATGGCTTCATGCTATGACATGCCACGTAACTTAACATGTTAATTATAGCTGTGTCCAGTATGGCTACGAAGTTATGGAAAAATTCACATATGGTCATGCTCCTGATTTACCCGCGTGGTAAAAAACAAGGTTGACCAGATAACTTCCATTCGTATAATGTAAGGACCACAGGTAAACTCGTCCTCATCTGCACCTTTAATCACTGGAGTGAACTTCCTCACACAACTGGACATGTTACCACTGTGATCAGCACCATGGGCACCGATATTGAGTATCAGCATCTCATCTACTGAAACTGCCACCACATGTCGCAATAGTGGGATAATTCCGCCATCATCAACTGTAATACCACCACCAACATCACTGTCGTACATCACAAAATTGTTTGGAACTTCTGTGGTGCAAGCAGTTATTTTGCCATGAAAAACTTCAGGTCCTGACAGAACTTTGATCTTAATTGTGGCCTCCAGTGCATTTTTAACATATGAAAATACCAGTTGCACATCACTAAGCCAGCTAGGAACAGTCCTGCTACAAACCTTAGAGTTAATTCTGCCAAGTAACACATCAATCAATGCTTTGCTGAATTGTCTGTCATTGCCCTCTCCATCTTCTCTGAGCATCAGATTTATCTCAAAGAAAGCTGCACCACGAAAAACAACTCCTCTAGTTGGGCCAGTCAGAATCAGATCTTCATTCTACGAAGAAGTTCACAAAAGCAATATGTTCATTACAGCACTACGGTGGAAATTTGGTTTACATTATTCATTGCTCAAATAAGAGAGATCTCATGTATCGTAAATATGCAACATAGTTTCAGCGAACTTCACAGGACCCTAATGAATTGACATGAGGAATAATATGGGAAATTATAGGGGATCATAGATTAAACACCTGCTGAACTAGGGAAACTATTAAAGAAGATAATTGTCATTGAATTAAAGAGTGCACTGATTATACTGAAGGCAAACGGCAAAGTGTCAACACCTCAGAACACAAAGAAGATCACGCTACACCCTTTTAGCAATAGAGAAAATGTTAAGTCCTCCGAGAACTGGCCTTTTACTAGTCATTAATACAAACTCAGATGCGTATCACTTTTGTGTGACTCTGCTGCAGTATATTGTTGCCTACTTGTTATGTGAAAACTAATGGTTAATTTATAGCTGAAAATTATAGCGATATACTATGTTTAGATGACCCATGGGGGACAGGTTCATTTAGGTCACCAAAACATCCATCTGAGGTGAAAACTGGTACACTGAGCGATGAATCACCGGTACTAGCTAGTCGATCACTATCTAATCTAGTAGCAATTGTGTAGTTTTCTCATTGTTATGAGATTGTTGGTGACAGCCCACAAGACCACATAATCAAAGTTAGATGGGTCATCCTTAGCCTTAGTAAATGGCCTTGTGGGTCACAGAGAATTAGGGACTTGGCCAGATAAGCCATGGAGACAATTACCATCCTTAAAAGAACAGTAAAACAAGCACACTACACCATTTTAGTGATACAAGTATAACTCAGCTCTTCAGGTCCGGTATGTCTAGCACTCTAGCTTGTGTTGGGACACAAATAAACAACAAAACATCAAAGACGAAGCAAGGTCCAGACCTGTGATTATTATGTTGGAAGAGCTGACCACTTATCACTAGCAGACTCTTTTATGCTGTGTGAAATTTAAAAGTGATTTTCTCAACAATCTTTTGGCCACTGTGAGAACTTACAAAGCGTCACCGAGGTTTCCCGTAAATGTACAGTTACAAAGAAACTTCAGCCACTTTACAACCTTCGGTTGTCAATAGTATTAAATATTTAAGTTTGCGCCTAGGGATACGGGATAAGTCATGCAAACAGCAACAATGAAAATAAATTTAAAATGTCTACATGATAGAATGCTAGAATGCTTTTAGTAGCAGGGATACAGATTTCACGTCAGTTAAAGAAACGGAAGATGTGACATTAAGCCAGTCTATTGAATACCTTTGACGTGACTTGCTGGCAATTATTTCTATCACGTCGGAAGATGTTGATGCATTTATAATCAAGATTATCTCTGACTATCACGGTCCCATAGACATTGATAGGGTAGGCAACATCTGAGGAGATTATCTTCACACAAAGCACATTTAAAGAGCCAACCAATCTGTGGTCATCACCGATAGTTGAATTCACATAACGCATAGGACCATATTGTGCTGAGACAAAAGAAAGTCAAGTTAGTTCCCAAAGAGGAATGAATATTTAGGTAACAGAAGTTGAGATTGATAATGGCTCGAGCAATAACAAGTTCACACAGCATCCAAGTATTGATCTTCTAGGAACATCAGGATTAGTGTATACATCTACACTAGTAGAAAACATGCCTTTCGTCCCGGGCGTGCCCATGGTGCGGTAACCATTAGTCCCGGTTTTATGGGCCTTAGTCCCGGGTTGGGATACAAGCCGGGACTAATGCCCCTGCGCCTGCTGGCACCCCCTTTAGGCCCGGCTGGTGACACGAGCCGGGACTAAATTCAAACTGTTCGGTTCCGGTGCAGAAATCGACCGTCGTCGGAAGTTGCATCGGCACACGGAATTTGATCCGATCGGAAGTTGCATCCGGCCGGGGGAATTGATCACCCGGTGGCTGGCTTGTTCACCTTCCTCACCTATATATGCATCTTCACATCTCCTTTAGCCACATCTTCACATCCTCCATCTCTCCCAAAAAGCTCTCTCCCGCCCCGACCCTCTCTCATTTTTCAATGGATCAGCTCGCGTGCACCCTCTCTCTACCTCGATCTCGGGTGTACTACCTCACCGCCGAGGAGATGCACTTCAAGATCACGGTCACTCTCCGTGCATCAAGGGTGGAGAGGTGGATCCGCGCCGTCAAGAGGGATTTCCTCGACGCCGCACCGATCTAGTGCGTGGGCTTGGACTGCGAGTTCACCGACCCTCACGAGGGTAGAGCTAACCAGCGCGCCGCCGTCCTTCAACTCTCGGTGGCGACCGAGAATTTGGTCTTCCAAATTTGTTGGGCTGATGAAGTGTCCCAATTTGTCAAGGATTTTTTTGCACGACAAGACCATCAGATTTTGTGGCGCGGCTATCCACATAGATGTGGAAATGTTGCGTTCTTAGGGAATTGATATTCCGTCTGCGTTCGACCTCCAAAAGATTATCCCGAACCCCACTAAAAATCCCATTCCGAGTTTCTATGATCTAGCAAATTCTACTATTGGGACAAAACCTGAGAAGAAGATAAGGAAGAGGGACAAAAAGAATAACAAAAAGGACGACAAGGAAGATGAACTGATTTTTGGATGGGGCAATCAGTTCATCTTCTTCCTCGTCATCTTCTTCTCAAGTTTTATCCCAATATATAGTACAATTTGCCAGATCATACAGACTCGGAATGGGATTGTTGGTGGGGTTCGGGATTAACTTTTGGAGGTCGAACGCAGGCGGAATATCAATTCCGTAGGAACGCAACATTTCCACATCTTTGTGGATAGCCGCGCCGCAGAATCTGATGGTCTTGTCTTGCAAAAAATCCTTGAGAAGTTGTGCCACTTCATCATCCCAGCAAATTTGGAAAAGACCAAATTCCCGGTCGCCACCGAGAGTTGAAGGACGGCGGCGCGCTGGTTAGCTCTACCCTCGCGAGGGTCGGTGAACTCGCAGTCCAAGCCCACGCACTTGATCGGTGCGGCGTCGAGGAAATCCCTCTTGATAGGGCGGATCCACCTCTCCACCCTTGATGCACGGAGAGTGACCGTGACCTTGAAGTGCATCTCCTCGGCGGTGAGGTAGTACACCCCAGATCGAGGTAGAGAGAGGGTGCACGCGAGCTGCTCCATTAAAAAATGAGAGAGGGCCAGGACGGGAGAGAGCTATTTGGGAGAGATGGCTAACGGAGGATGTGAAGATATGGCTAATGGAGGAGATGTGAAGATGCATATATAGGTCAGGGAGGTGAATAGGCCAACCACCAGGTGATCAATTCCCGTGGCCGGCCACGGCGGCGATGCAACTTCCGATCGGATCGAATTCCGTGTGCCGATGCAACTTCCGACGATGACAACGACGGTCGATTTCCGCCCCGGAACCGAACGGTTTGAATTTAGTCCCGACTCGTGTCACCAACCGGGACTAAAGGGGTGTCAGCGGAAGCAGTGGCATTAGTCCCGGGTTGGCCCATAAAAACCGGGACTAATGGTTACCGCACCATGGGGCGGTTTCGAGGCGTCGTGTCTAGGCCACTAGTCCCGGCCCAAGGGACGCTCGGGACTAAAGGCCTGGACGAAAGGCCGGTTTTCTACTAGTGGAATGCCAGCCTAAAAGAAGCATCGTACTAGTAGGTTCAAATGGGCAAATTATTGGAGACGGTTAAGCCAAAGAATTAAAAATAAAGATGCCTGAGGTTCTCTTTGGATTCATCATGGGATCTAGTAACTTTGGAGATAACCAAATACGGTTGCAACTTTCCGACTAATGCAGGAGCATTCTTTCATGGAGCATTTCTAACTGTGAATTTAGCTCACTTTGCGATTTTCTCCATGCATAGGTTTCACCATATGTACTTAAAATATCAGTGTGCAAGTTGTTCACCAGGTTAACAAGCATTGTAGCCTCTGTGGTTCTATGTGCAAACAACTGTGTATCCTAGGAGACAAAATATTTTAGCACCCTTAGTATTGAACCATATATGCACGTCCACTTAATGAAATTCGCAGGAAGGGAAGAACTACTATCACTCTGTTCTATAATATAAGCCGTTGTAGTACAACATAGCACATACACATTTGATTCTGAATCTACACAAGGTTTTCACACCTAAAAGAATTACTAGATGTCCATCTCTTCAGTCTTCATAGATCGGTTCATGTTTGTATGCCCAAACACTGAAAAGCACTCCTACTTCCCCCGCCTGAATGTTAAGTAGGTTTCATTGAGTAAGTTCCATAGAAGATGATTTCAATGTCCGTCACTTTCTTTTCCTTCTTGCGTTTTACTTCTCTAACACATTCACTTTAAAGTGTTGTATCTAACTTCACTTAAGGCGTTCTAATGTGTTGTTGCATTTTGTCTGAAGAATGGTTTAGGACTCAACAATCTAATCCTAATCAAGCAGATGCCACATTTGGCCAAATATCACTAGTACGGTCTAAGCACATACCACATTAATCGCAAACCGATAACTTTGAAACGTCCATATCACCACACTTGTGGTTAACTAAGCGTTTGCATTATGATAATAAACATATTGCTAGTCATATGGTTCGTATAAGTATAACGCGTTGGAGAACGAACGGCCACATACTCTCTTCGTCGAGGTCAAAGATGGTGAGGTCAAGGAACCAGACGCGGGTGAAGCAAGTGTCTCCAGTCTTGGGGTCGTGCACGATGAGTTGGCGTTCCAGAGCCAGTCTCGCCTCCGCCTTGGCCTCCTCCCCTGGCGTGGCGAACTCCCACGGCATCCTCTCCCGAGGCTTCTTCCTCTTGCTCTGTTGGCGGCGCAGCTGCTTCGACGCCGCGGCCTCCTCCTCGCCCTCCTCGATGTAGAGAGGAAGAATGTCGGCATCGTCGTCTGCCATCGGACAGAAGCAAAGCACGGAGGTGCCGCGCGCGACCTCCAAACCCTAACCAACCTGGGATATAGTCGCAAATAAAAGGATTTAGCATCGGGGAGGACGATCTGACCTAGTCAAACTCACCGCCGCCGCAGCCGCCGGCAGCAGCAAGGCTTGGAATTAATTTTCTTCTAACCTTTCACGGTTTGGGTTTTGGCTGCCTTGTGATCCCCTATTCCCCCTTTCACACGAAGGTGCGGACGCGGAAAAAAGCGCTTCGTGGAAGCGAGTCGGTAGGCTACTGGTAAAGCATCAACAACAAATGATCCTGTACGGGCCAAAGAATACATGCGATAGTGCTTCTTAAGCAATATATGTTCATGTTTATCAACTGACAGCAGTTAAATAGTACTCCGTATGTCCAAGTTCATCAACTCACAGCAGTTAAGTAAAGAGAAATAGGGAGGGGATTGCCTCACCTTGTCGCTGGAGGAGGTTGATTCAGCAGGGCGACGGAGGTGGCTGACGGTGAAGAGCACCTGGCGGGGTCCGAGCAGTACGTCGCCGAATCGTCGGAGAAGCTCACCGGGACGAGATCCCGTCACCGGCGGCCGACGGAGACAAGATCGACCCGCGGGCACCCGGCTGAATCGGTGACGGAGAGAGTTGTAGGAGGCAGGGAACAGCGCGGAGGAGCAGACCGTGGACCGGGGCGGCGGGGGGACGGCGGCTCGCAGAGCTCCTATCACCGGCGGCCGACGGGGTTAAGCTCGAACCGCGGGCGCACGGTCGATTCGGGGACGATTGGAGTTGTACCAGGCCGGGAAAGGGACAGGGGAGGGGAGCTCACACTGCGGCGGCGGCGAATGGCGGCGGCGGCGGGGAACCCTAGCTCTGTCACGGCATCAACGCGATAGAAGGGGAAGGGTCTCGTTTGCACGGTAGCGATTTGCATGTGGAGTGGCAATTGATTTTCGTCCGATGCAACCCGGGAGGCACAAATCATCCTTGGATAGGCAAACAAGGAATGTTAAAATTGCCATTTGCACTCCCTTATGCAAGGGTTGCACGTGTAGAGAAGCGCGGGAGACACCATGTTGTCTTGGCTCTCGCTCCTCACTTTTAGTCATCGGTTCCTCTTTGTCTCTCTCCATTCAACTCACTCGCCTCCTCCACCTCCCCCGCTTCCTTCCGCCCCAACGCCAACGGGTACCATCGTCTGCCCGACGGTGACGAGGTCAAACGAAGCCCTGATGTGTATAATCCAGGAGCACGAGGCCGGCGACCGCGATTCGGCGGCGCACATCGATGCCGATCGAGCACTGGTGTTCAATTGGCCGTCCCCGGTCACGACCAGGCCCGTCGGCATGGGAACGCGCAGCATGGCCGTCGCCGCTCTACAGGCCGTTGGGATTCCTTCGGCGGATCCCGCGACGGTTTTTTTTAGCCCTACCTAGGGTTTCTGTCGGCGAGGGCGATGGCAATGGCGGTAGGTGCACCAGGCTCAAGCAGGAAGATGGAGCCCCCGCCGGGGTTCGCGTCCACACTAATGCACACGCCGATGCCATTGGGCCAGACGCTTCCGGCTGCTCCCAATGGCATGTCGCGGGTTGCGTCGTCGCTGTTCGGCCGACCTCGTGCTCGTCGGCAGTCGTCAGCTCCATCCGCGCCCCGCTTTCCGACCGCGGCTCCGACACCCTACCATCTGAGCTCCGCCTCCGCCTCCACCTGAATTTGGGGTGCAACCTCCTCGACCATATGTCGGCGCCGGTGTGTGGCCTCCTCCGACGGGCCTGCTTGCTCTCCACCCCATCGTAAGCACTCTCTACCCCTTCCTCATCTGATTGATGTGAATGTAGATCGGATTGATGACAATGTAGATCTGATTGATGTGAATGTAGAACTGATTGATGTCAATGTGCCTTCCATGTCTGTCATAACCATGTCAACGATGAGTAGGGTGATCTTGAGCTTGACATTGGCTTGATGGACTTGACATTGTCATGGCCATGATGGACTTGAGCTTGTCATGGCCATGATGATCTTGTCATTGTCATGGTCATTATGATCTTGTGATTGTCATGGCCAAATTATCTTGAGCTTGACATTGGCATGATGATCTTGTGATTGTCATGGCCATTTTGATCTTGTTATTGTCATGGACGTGATGATCTTGAGCTTGTCATTGTCATTGGAGCTCACCAATGCAACTATCGCTAACTCTTTTCATTCTCATTGCATCTGCAGAACTGGCTCTTCCTGGAAACCTTCTCGGATGGGCCCATAAGGGAGGCACGGGACATAGCCGTCCAAGTGTAGCTTCGTGACCCCAATGAAGGGTTCATGGAAGCCCACCGGCAGGTCACCGCGCCAAGGGTTCACGCCGGCTGTCCTGCTGACCTGGAGCACGGTCCCAGGAAACAGATGTCGGCGTTCTTCGTGCAGCTGGAGAGCCAGGAGCTCACTTCCCTCGCCGTGTCGCCCTAGATGCATGGAGCAGCACCTGATCAGCAAGTACAAGCTGAAGAACAATGGCCCACCGGTGAAGGTGGCCTTATACATGTGTGAGCGCTACAAGTGGAGGGTGCAGCTCCAGTGGAGGGCTGAGCATGTCGGCTTCATCAAGTCATGGACCGAGTTCGCCGCCAGGGAAGACCTCCGCGTCGACGACACTATCGTCTTCACCCCTAAGGACGACGGCTTCCAGGTCGACGTCTTCAGGAAGGAGAGTTCCTGCTCCAGCATCTTCAGCTGCAGGAGGAATCGGGAGGGCCCTTATGATGATCCTTGCCATTAAGGTTTTGTGCTTGTTCTCTATCTCTGCTGCTGTGAAGTTGTTAGTTGTTGTGTTGGCATCAGGAGGCTGTTAAACACTTGCTTTTGTGCATATGTGTACGTAATGTTGGCCTCTAGAGGCTGTTGAACATTGCTTTTGGACTTGGGTTGTCTGCCCCCAGGTTTAACTAGGCGTCTTACCACTCTGACGCTAGGATTAGGTACTAAGTACTATGTTCCATGTGTATATAATTGTGTGTTGTGCTTATGATCGTATTGTGTGTCGTTATGTGATGGAAATGTCACCATATTTGAATGTGGTGAGGAGAAGCACAACCTGGGTGCCTAAAATGGCAACCAAACATATGTGTTATGGCTGACACATATGGAACACCTTTTCCATGTATCCAACAAGCGGCACTTATGTACGCATTGATGCAACACAGGAGACCAAACGATGGGCCGAATCTGGCCCGTGACCCGTCCGCGACGCGCAGGTGCGCCCATCTCACTGGCGCAGTGGTGCAGGATTTCAGGCTAGCCTACCAAACGTGCCCCTAGGGATCCGGGTTCAATTCGTGCATGAATGCGTCACAGGGTAGAATTCCCCTGCGCGTTCCAGATGAGCCACGGGCCAAAAAAAACTCGGTTGTTTGGTAGCCTGTGAAGAATTTTTGGCTCATTAGATACGCAAGATGTAGATTGTTTCGTTTCATATGAGCCTAGCCTTAGCCTCACCACTTATTTACATGGTGACCTTACCTTCACCTCCTCACCTAGCACAAGCCTCACGCTGCTGTCCACGAAGCCTGGCACCCAAAAATCAGTTGATCAAAAAATTTCCAAGAAAAGAAATATTTATCATTCTGAGAGGATGACATGGCATACCCATGAGGCAGCATCCTCAACGTTTCCAAGGCGGCACGAGATGCAAAAAATGCAAATAGCCAGAAATTAGGGGTCAAAATTAACTCCAAGAAAGGAAATGTTTATTGTTCATCGAGGCTGACATGTGGAACCCATGAGCCAGAAGTGTCATCAACGTTTCAAAAGCGAGAGGGGATCAAAAGAAAAAGGAAGTAGCCCGAAATTAGGGGTCAAAAATAAATCTAACAAAGGAATGTTTATTATTCATAGAGGCTGACATGTGGGACCATGAGCCAACAGCGCCCTCTACGTTTCAAAGGCGGGAGGGGATCGAAAGAAAAAAAAGAAATAGCCAGAAATTAGGGGTAAAAAAATAACCCCAAGAAAGGAAATGTTTATTGTTCATAGAGGATGACATGTGAGACCCATTTTGCAGGAGCGATCTCATCGTTTCCAAGGCGGCACAGGATCGAAATAAAAAGTAAGTATCCAAAAATCAGGGATCAAAAAAATCCAAGAAAAGAAGTATTTACTGTACATAGAGGATGACATGTGGGACCCATGAGCCAGCAGCATCCTCAACGTTTCATAGGCGGCATAGGATCTAAAGAAAAGGGCAAGTGACCAAAAATCAGGGGGTAAAAAATCCAAGAAAGAAACTTTATTGTACATAGAGGATGACATGCGGGTCCCATTTTGCAGTAGCGGTCTCAACGATTCCAAGGCGGCAAGGGATCGAAAGGAAAAGTAAGTAGCCAAAAATCACGGGGTCAAAAATCCAAGAAAAAAAATATTTATCCTTCAGAGAGGATGACATGCGGGACCCATGATGCAACATCCTCAACGTTTCCAAGGCGGCAGGGGACCAAAAGAAAAAAGAAAATAGCCATAAGTTAATTAGGGGTTAAAAATAAGGGATTTCTATTTTCGTGCCCTCGGGTCCTTAGTTGTGCTCAGTTTTCCCCAGCTCCTTAGTTTTTCCTCAGTTTTCCCCAAGACCTTGTCTGAAACCCGCAGAAGGAGCTCGGACGGAAGGGATCCGTTAAGTTGGCCGTTCCGTGGCCGACGAGTGGGGTCGTGTCGTTTGTGGGGTCGCGTCGTGTGGGGTCTGGTAGGAAAGAACCGCGTGGGACAGGATGAGACCATGTTTGTGTGGCTGTAGCGTGTGGGGCCGTAGCATGTGGGGCCGTAGCGTGTGGAGCCGTGTGGGTCCGGGACGTGGGCACGAGTGGTTTCTGTCTCTTTCGCCCAGATTAGCAGTTTTCAATGTACATTTTTCCTCTCTCTCGCTCGATCTTATTCATATTTGATAGCCCAAATTGGTAGTAAATCTAGAGCAGCTTCTCCTTCTGTTTTTTAACGACATTCATTTCTTTATGCCTTCGTTTTTACCCAATCAGGTAGGAAATCTAGGTCACAAATCCAGAAAAATATAGGATAAGTCGCATACAAGCGAGCCAACATAGCATAGATATATTCACGACGGATCCAACAAGTAGTACCGATAGAACCCTACAACATAAGCTACATTTTACATGAATTTAAGCTGCTCTACGGATAGAGCAAGTCACATACGGAGAGTGCGAGAGGCATGTTCAACGCCTCCAGGTTGCGCCTGTGACTCGCTTGGAGGTTGCGGAGGTGAATCCCAAGTGTTTTGTGTTTGGCCATGAACGCATGCACGTTCACCGTCGTTCCAACTCTAGCGCCGCATCTGCCAATGGATTCAGCATGGTTCACCAGGCAGTTGAATTCGGTGGCGCGGAGCTCTCTGTTGCGTAAGGGGCACTTGTAAATGCCTCGAGCAAAGGGGCCATCGTAATGGCCGGATCTGCAGCCTCCCGAGGACATGACGAGTCTTGGTGTGGAAGGACTCGTCATCGCTGTCGACGTCGTCGCTTCCGCACTCTGTCACGTAGCACCAAAGATCGTGCAAAAAACACGGAGTTAATTGCAACGATGATGGAACAGAGAGTGAACAAAGATCATGCATGATAATATGGGCTCGAAAAAAAGAGGTAGCCTCAGTTACATTGGACACACTTATATCCAGGATTTGAGTCAGCAAACCAAAGATCATGCACAACAAATTTGTACACACCAATTGTTTATCGACCAAACCCTGAATCAATTTGTGCCCAAATATTCATCATCGGCACAAATCTTAAACAAAAGCAAATCACAAGCACTAATAACGCAAGATCTAACACAAAAGGATTGAACTAGGAACAGACGCACCCTAATAACGCTAGATCTAACACAAATGGATTGAACTAGGAACAGACGAACCCTAATAACGCTAGATCTAACACAAAAGGATTGAAATGGGATAAGAACAAGGGAGCAAAGGGTTACCTCCGGCTCGTCGTCGACGATGCTAGTGTCGTAGGGGTTCTTCGGCGCGTCGTACGACACTGGTTCGTACGGGTCCCAAGCGACGGGGGCCTGGACGGTGGCGGCGGCCGATGCGCCGGCGGCTGATGCGCCGGCTGCTACGTTGGAAGCAGCGACAGGGGTCTGGACGGGGGCAGCGGCCGATGCGCCGGCGGCTGATGCGCCGGCCGCTACGTTGGAAGCAGCGACGAGGGGCCCGGACGGGGCAGCGGCCGATGCGCCGGCGGCCGATGCGCCGACAATGGGCATCTCATTCTTCTCCATCGCCGGCGGTTTTCTTCGGGGTTTTTCTTCGGTTGTGGAGAAGATGATGGGACAGGAGAGGCGGTTGCAGTGAGAACGTGCGTCGAGGGAGAGGAAAAGGGCTCTATAAAGACGAAGGTGGCGTGTACCGCAACATGTGTCCGCTATGCACGGCTGCAGCGTGCACCGCGACACGAGTCTAACCCACGGGACGTTTGGTGTACTCGGTTATAACCTCGGGCCTTATACAGAAATTTTATCCGTACTCGGTTTTCCCCTCGAGTACTTAGGCCGGCAAGTGCAATATACTCGGTTTACCCTCAAGTAGCTAGTCAACAGAGAGTCAACAAATGAGATTAACATATCTAATTGAGGCATTTCATGCGCAAAAAAATTCAAAAAAATAAAAACATAGTGGCACCTACTCATGGAGTCTTCCTACGCAACCTATCACCAAGAAAACCTTAACAAACATATATAAATCAAGTTTTACCACAAATTGCCACTTCTCAGAATCACTAGTGTAGCTATGAAGATGCATGGTTTTCCACTCAAACCCCTTTGCAAAACATCTTCCCCAAAAACATAGTTTGTCTAAATGATGCCATAATTGTCACACTCATGTATATTTGAATTGCAAATAATTTCATGTAGCCCAATATGAATTATATTGTACAAAACACGCATTTTTTATTTTGTAATTCTTTTTGTTTGAATCCCTTAGTCTATTTACTATTTATGTGCCCTTGGATTGTTAGTACTACTCAGTTTTGCCCTCAAGTTCTGTCACAAATGCTCTCAGAAGCCCAAACTTATCCTGATTGGTTGAGCCGTTGTCACACGGATCGACTCCACGAACCGTTGATCAACTGATCTAACAGGCAGTATACCCCTCCCCGTCTCTTCGTGGCCACCCCTCTCTCTCTTCGTGGCCACCCCTCTCTCTCTCGTCGGTGGATGCTTTCCTTTTTCTTTTAGGGATATAGTTTTGGCATATAGTTTTAGTAATTTGAAACGGCCCAAAAGTGGTATAATTTTGGTATAAACATGAGGCATACATATTTGCGGATTTCGGTGAATGCATTATTTTCACCCCTCTAACAATTATCAACTATCTTTCGCTTTCCTTTTTCTTTTAGGGGATATAGTTTTGGCATATAGTTTCGGTAATTTGAATGGCCCAAAAGTGGTATAATTTCGGTATAAACATGAGGCATACATATTTGCGGATTTTGGTGAATGCATTATTGTCACCCCTCTAACAATTATCAACTATCTTTCGCTTTCCTTTTTCTTTTAGGGGATATAGTTTTGGCATATAGTTTCGGTAATTTGAAATGGCCCAAAAGTGGTATAATTTTGGTATAAACATGAGGCATACATATTTGCGGATTTTGGTGAATGCATTATTGTCACCCCTCTAACAATTATCAACTATCTTTCGCTTTCCTTTTTCTTTTAGGGGATATAGTTTTGGCATATTGTTTCAGTAATTTGAAACGGCCCAACTATCTTTCGCTTTCCTTTTTCTTTTAGGGGATATAGTTTTGGCATATAGTTTCGGTAATTTGAAATGGCACACACTAATATAGTTCGGTGAGCAATGATAAGAATTCCTTGTATAAACATGAGGCATACATAAAGCATTCCAATATAGTTGGTAATTTCGGTGAATGCACACACTAACTATGAAAACAACTACGTACAAGTACATGTAACTTCTCATAATGAATTTGTAACAAGGTATCCCTTGTAACAACTTCTAGCGCCTGGTGAGCAATGATAAGAATCCGATCGCAATTATACAACGTAAAAAACAACCAGCCATCGGATTAGCTTGCTTCTTCAACTCGATCAGCTGCCTTAATCGCTTGTTCATTTTCTTCAGTTCTCCCTTCACTTCCACCGAGTCCTACATTGGGAGCATTAGGCATAATCGGAACGGCTCCTCTCTCCGCCGCATTCTCTACGACAAGTCCCCCCTCCCAAATTGCGCTCCCCAATAGCGCCAATTGATTCCCGCAATTGAAGCCTCCGAACGTACACATCGATCCACTCGAAATGCCCGCATTTCTTCAGGATCCGAAAACAACAACGGGAACCCTAAATCCCAAATTTGAGGGAATAGCAAGAAAATCGAGAGAAAACGGAGAAATTGGAGCGAGATCTAACCTTATCCCCCTCTCTATATGGCAAGCTCTCGCATGCAAGGAACTCACGTCCACGGTTGCCGTTCTCGTCCGTCTTACGGATCGACCGCTTCGCAGGCTCCCGGCGTGGGCAGTCAGGGCATCTTGTCAAAGGCACGGGTCCATACTGCGGCCATGAAGAACGGGAGGTCGAAGAGAAACTAGACATCACCCGCCTACCGGAGAAGGGCTGCCGCTGGCGGAGAAGAAGAACAATGGGGCGCGGGGAAAGAAAGGGGAAACAATGGCACGGGCACGGGCGCGGGGCTGGCTCGGGCTCCCATTTTACAACGGTCACCTGGGTAAGCTGTGGGTCCGGCGCACTAACGAGGACAGGTTGTGGGTCCCACGATGATCTGGATAAGTGAAGACATGTCCACTGTGGGGCACCAACAGCGGCCCCACTTGCCAGCACCAACCAACGTCAACTAAACGGAATCCTCCGTCCGAGCTCCTTCTGCGGGTTTCAAACAAGGTCTTGGGGAAAACTGAGGAAAAACTAAGGGGCTGGGGAAAACTGAGCACAACTAAGGAGCCAGGGGCACGAAAATAGAAATCCCTAAAAATAAATCCATCAAATGAAACTTTTATTGTTCATAGAGGATGACATGTGAGACCGACCCGCCAGTAGCGTCCTCATCGTTTCAAAGTGGGTAGATGATCAAAACAAAAAGGGAAATAGCCAGAAATTAGGGGTTAAAAATAAATCCAAGAAAAAAAGGTTTATTGTTCACAGAGACTGACATGCGGGACCCATGGGTCAGCAGCGTCCTCAATGTTTCAAAGGCGGCATGAGATCGAAAGAAAAAGGCAAGAGACCAAATATCAGGAGCCAAAAATAATCCAAGAAAAGAAACTTTTATTGTACATAGAAGATGACATGTGGGTCACATTTTGCAGCAGCGATCTCAACGTTTCCAAGACGGCAGGGGATTGAAAAAAGGCAAGTGACCAAATATCAGGTGCAAAAAATAACTCCGAGAAAAGAAACTTGATTGTACATAGAGGATGACATGCGGGACCCATGAGGCAGCATCATCCTCAACGTTTCTGAAAGTATAGAGATGGTAAACCTAGAGGGGGGGGGTGAATAGGTTTCTACAAATTTTAATTCTTTCTTTGCAATATTAGGCTTTGCGGAATATAAAGATGAGCCTAATGCAAACTAGGTGAAGCAACCTATATGAGGATACAACTAACTCAAGCACGAAGGCTCTCACGAGCAGTTAAATCACAAGTAAGGAGTTCGGTTAGAGATAACCGATAGCACGCGGAGACGAGGATGTATTCCCGTGTTCCCTTGCTTTGCAACAAGGTACGTCACGTTTGGAGGAGTGGAGGTCCCACGAAGGATTCCCCGCGCCACGAAGGCTCACCCTATTCTCCGGAGCCTATCCCACGAAGGAATAGCTCACTCACTTGTGGTAGACTTTGAGGTAGCCTCCAAACCTTCACAATCTTGCCCGGAGCAAATCCACGGCCCGGATGCTTCCGGACTCCTCTTGCCCACCTAGGGTTTCCAAGGAACCCTAGGAAGCAAGCTTCTCAATGAATACAAGGGGGAATGAGATTTGGCTTGGTAGAACGGTAGATCGGGTCCTCCTCTAGTGATTCCCCGGAGGGATTTGAGTTTGGGTGGAGGAGGAGGGAGATCCGAGGCTTTTGGTGTTTCTAGCAATGGAGTAAGAGAGAGAGAGCTCAAGAACAGTTTATAGTATGTTGCCTAACGAGTCTAGAGGTAGGAGAAGGGCTATTTATAGTGTTCTTCAAAATCCGGCCGTTGCCACTTGCCACCTCAAGCATTCTTCCCGACAAACCCGGTCGGACCGGACCACGGACCGGACAGCCCGGTCCGGAGGCCGGTCGGACCGGACCGGTGACCGGAGCACCTTTTGCGTCGTTACGGCTCTTCTCCGGTTGGTGCCCGGTTGGTGCCCGGTTTCCGACCGGCCGACCGGACGTGGTGCCGGACCCGCCGGTCGAGAGCCCGGTCGACCGGGCCATAGGCCGGACCTCGCTGGTCCAACCGTGGAGCTCGGTTTCCGACCGGTCGACCGGCTCCGTACGCCGGATCCGGCCGGTTGCTGGTCCGGTTGGACCGGGCAGGTGACCGGATTTCTCCCGTAACCCCTTTTTGATTGTTGTTGAAATGGGGGGTCACCTTTAGCCTTCTTGTTCCATTGATACACCTTTATACCTCTTTGGCTAATACACGGGAATCATCTAGTAGTCATGTATTAGTCCAAATACACTAGCACGGTGTCATTGTTACCAAAATAATGGATAAGGGTAAAATACCCTTACAATCTCCCCTTTTTGGTAAACGATGACAAACCGAGCTAGAGTCACAAATAGATATTATGATAAGCTCTAAACCTTGATTCCATATAAGATATTACGAAAGCTCCCCCATAATGTGTGCACTTGGAGAATTTGCGTTTGAATGCAAAGTACACCATTTGTGAAACATGAGAAGCTCCCCCAATATCTTTAGGAAACAAGCATGGTATGGAGATGTGCATAACAAGATATATAAGCATAGCATAATCATTCTAACATAGAGTAGCACACATAATAGTCGTCCATACACATCCATACATAAATAATTGGAAATAGCAAATGGTTCTTGAAAAACTCAAATAAAGCACAAGCCATATAAAATCCAAATAAAGCAACTCCCATGGCTTGTGGCGATCAAGGACCCCGTGGTCTAGACTCTACTCTCTTCTCCCCTTTGGCATCGGAACACCAAAAAGGCGAAGAAAAGAGGAGAGATGCTATCGCACCCATCGGTAGTGCCCAAACCCAAGCGAGGAGGAGCTCTCGCGTGCATCATCATCACCGGCATCATCATCACCCGCGTCATCATCACCCGCGTCATCATCACCCTCATCATCATCGGCATAGTCGGCAGGAGGAGCACGAGCAGGCCTAGGGAGAGCACCATGAGCGTACACGGAGAAGTCGAAGTTCGGAGCATCTCATCGGTAAGAAGAGGCATCTCCCACCGAGGTGCTATCACCGGCTCCATCTCGGGGCCGGGAGGAGGAACAGGGGTGGTTCCTTGAGGCCATGAATTCATTCCGGCGCCTCCGTGTCTCTTGGGTCATAGTATGGGTTTGATGTGCAACATCATGGGTTCTCTTGCACATTTGGAACAGGCATGTGAAGAAACGAGCAGCCCCATGTCGAGAGCGCCGAGAGTGACTGGAGCTAGCATCATGATCATGGTGTGCCTTGGAGCGGCGCTCGGTGGTGGGCATCATGGAGGGAACGTCTAAACGAGTGGCCTCCCGAATGGGGAACCGGAATGGCTCCATGATGACTTGCTCACCGATAACGTTCCGAGGAGCGGGAACAATGAAGTTGATGAGCCGCTGAACATATTGGGCGTAGTTGGGAGTCATGCGGTCCATAATTGCTCTCCTCGGTTCACGGTAGATAAGGTCACAGCCATCAATCTTCCTCACCCCGTCGGGATGACAATAGTACATCAAGTTGAGATGATAGTTCCGGACTTCACCGTGGTCTCCAGACTTGCTGATGAGGTTCTCCCTGAACAGCTTGGCAAGCACCAAATAGGAGTAGTACATCCCAGAGATAGTGGGAGGTCCAGGCGTAGGGTTAGCAGGATAGCAGAAAGAGATGTCACCCTTAGTACACCTGGACCGTGAGTGAATCTTGTACCCTGGATCATTGTCATCACCACAACCCATGGCTGCACGGAAATCAGAGTAGGAGCATGAGTACTTTGACTTGCCGGTCATCCAAGTGAGAGTGCGGTCTGCATCATCATGGAAGAAGACAGTAGAGTGAAACTGACGGACAAAGAGGGGACAAAAGGTAGGATCATCTTGAGTATCATCAGGCTTGAGGCACACAAGATCATACAATCCCAGACTCCTCAAGGTTTGAACCACAAACCGATACTTGGTGGCTTCATGCAGTCTGAGCTCGTCAGGATTGATGGCCTTGGGTGATACAATGTTACCATGCTTCATGAACTCATGAGAATCATAGAAACCCTCCCAGAGGGCTGCTTGTGTGTTGGTCCAGAAGGCCTTGTCTGTACGAGTGTAAGTTGGCCTCTCAAAGCGATACGGATTCAGTGTCCTCCATTCCTGCCACTCAAGACGGTTTGCGGACCCAACATTGATGGTTGGTACTACCTCATCATCCTCTTGGACAACATTCTTATCCTTGTGCTTGGTGGCAACGGACTTGGTTCCCGCCTCGAGCTGAGCTGCCGGTGTCGGTACCTTGCCGAGCTTGGGGGGTGCACGGCCACTAGAACGGCGGGGAGGATCAACCGTCCTACCTCGCTTGGCAACATGGCTACGTGGTGGCTCACCACTCCAACTTCCTGTGAATGAGAAAAATATAGCAAGGATAGCAGTGGGGTAAGTGTACATGTCATCAATAAGAGAGAAACCGAAAAGCATAGCATATAGTCAAGTGTAGTGATGAGTTTGTGCGAAAACTCGGGCAACCCGGCGCACGAGGCCGGTCAAACCGGGCAGCAGACCGGACGATCCGGTTTCCGACCGGTTGACCGGACCATACGCCGGGCCGGCCGGTTGATCGGCCGGTCGACCGGGCTGGAAACCGGGTTTGTCGATTTGTTATTGTTGTGCCCAGATTTCTACCACAAAACCATGCAAAAGCTCATAAACTTGAATATAGACTATAGCAATGTAGTGGTGAAGTGCATTGTGGTGTGGGACACTCTAACGGCATGAGGACTTTACAAACCCTAACCCTAACCCTAAGTTTTCTCAACTTTTGACAAGATCTTGCAATGTGTGAGGAGGACTAGGGAAAAGGGAGGAAAGGAGAGTACATTACCCGAAGACATTGCTCTTCTTGATCAAGGGAGCAAGAAGAACACGTGGTAAGGCTTCAAAAAAAACAAGAACTCCAAAAATTCCCAAGCTAGGTGGAGAGGGACCAAATCCTTTGGTGGAGATGTTCCAATGGCCCCGATCTATGGTGTGGTGGAGTTTGGGGGAGTTCTTGTGGTGGGAAGGGCCTAGATCTTGGTGGAGGTGTTGAGGGCGCCGGCCATGGTGGTTTGAGAGTGGGGAACAATGGAGAAGAAGACCCCAAGGGGTATCTCGTCCACAATATATAGGTGGCGATGGTCCGGTCGAGAGTCCGGTCAGACCGGGCCGGCGACCGGCCGACCCGGCCAGACGCCGGTTGACCGCTCGGAAACCGGACGGTCCGGTCGGGGACCCGGTCCAACCGGACCGAGGACCGGCCAGCCCGAAGTTTTCTAATTTAGCCTCGTTTTTGCCCCTATGCTTTGTGTAATGTGTGTGAGTGCTCAAATGATGACATGTACATATAGATAGATAGATGATGATGAGATGAGCATAGACATGGGGTTGGAAAACACAAAGTCCTCTAGGCATACCCATTGGAGAGAAAATCCAAACAAGATGTGAATAGCAACAATGGGCATGATTCGAAGTGTATATCAAGAATCATAAGTCATTTTGGAATGATTTTTGCAATAAGATCATTTGCCCTTATATATCCAAATTAGTTTGTAATGAGGGCTCAATGAGGGGCGGGGGATTACTCCCCCTATGTGAAAGCGCAAATGTCATGTGACCTCGAAGAGACATGCTTGGGTCCATATAATGACATTGGGTCTATTTATGTTGCACACATAGGTATGCATCATACCAAGACATGGTAAGATGACTATCCCCATATGTGCTATGCCTCTAAGCTAGATAGCAAGATAAATGCAAGAATGTAGTGCAAGAAGTTAATCAATCCAAGTTTTTAGGATCAAGAATACCAAGTTCTCCTCTCAAGTTAACAAAGCGGGCTTCATCCAAAGGCTTAGTGAAAATATCCGCCAATTGGTAGGTTGTTCCCACATGAGTGAGATCAATATCCTTATTGGCAACATGATCACGTAGGAAGTGATGGCGAATGTCAATATGTTTGGTGCGACAATGTTGAACCGGGTTGTTGGCGATCTTTATTGCACTTTCATTGTCACAAAGAAGAGGCACCGTACCAAGAGACACACCATAGTCTTTCAAGGTTTGCTTCATCCATAACAATTGAGTGCAACAAGATGCCGCGGATATGTATTCGGCTTCGGCGGTGGATAAGGCGGTGGAGTTTTGTTTCTTGGATGACCAACTCACCAATGACCGGCCAATAAATTGGCAAGCCCTGGAGGTAGACTTCCGATCAACCTTATCACCGGCCCAATCGGAATCCGAATAGCCAATGAGTTCAAAGGTTGACCCCTTTGGATACCATAGCCCGAGAGTAGGAGTGAGAACAAGGTATCTTAGTATCCGTTTGACCGCCACTAAATGGCTCTCCTTGGGAGCGGATTGAAAACGAGCACACATCCCTACACTTAGCATGATATCCGGCCTAGAGGCACAAAGGTAGAGCAAGGATCCTATCATGGAACGGTATACCTTTATGTCCACATCCTTCTCACCGTCACATGAACCAAGTTGCCCCTTCACGGGCATGGGTGTCTTCATTGGACTTGCATTGGTCATGTTGAATTTCTTGAGCATGTCCTTCACATACTTTTCTTGAGAGATGAAGGTGCCTTTTGCAAGTTGCCTCACTTGGAAGCCTAGAAAGAACTTCAACTCTCCCATCATGGACATCTCAAATTTCCTAGTCATCAATAGCTCAAAAGCTTTGTTATGATTGGGGTTAGTTCCACCAAAAATAATATCATCAACATATATTTGACATATAAAGAGGCCACCCCCTTTAACCCGCTTGGTGAAAAGGGTGGAATCGACCGTACCCATGCAAAACCCATCATGTAATAAGAAATCCCTAAGGAACTCATACCAAGCACGTGGAGCTTGCTTGAGACCGTAGAGTGCCTTATGGAGTAAATACACGTGGTTGGGTCGGCATGGGTCTTGAACCCGGGGGTTGAGCCACATATGCGGTTTCTTTTAGGGGACCATTCAAAAATGCACTTTTCACATCCATTTGATATAATTTGAAATTGTGGAAAGATGCAAATGCAAGCAAAAGACGAATAGCTTCAAGACGGGCTACCGGCGCAAAGGTATCCTCAAAGTCCATACCTTCTATTTGGGCAAACCCTTGCGCCACTAACCTTGCTTTGTTTCGTATAACAATGCCATTCTCATCTTGCTTGTTCTTGAATACCCATTTAGTCCCAATGACATTGATGCGATGATCCTTGGGTCTCTCAACTAGAGACCATACTTCATTACGAGTGAAACACTCCAATTCTTCTTGCATGGCAATTACCCAATCCGGATCAACCAAGGCTTCATGTACCTTGAGTGGTTCAAAACTAGACACAAAAGCATGATGTTGACAATAAGTGATAAGTAATGCATGGTGTCTACGAGTTACCACTCCTCTTGAGATGCTACCAAGGACTTGATCCACTTTCATGTCGCTTGCCCTTGTAGCGGCCTTGATCTTCCGGATGGTTCCTTCATGATCAATGAATTCATCTCTTGCTAGTACTTGATCATGAGGGACCATTTGAGCTTGATCATGAGTTGAGGATGTTTCTTGATCGTCATCATGATCTTGCTCCATGGAATGAGGATCTTCTTCTTGTTCTTCGGATTGTGACTCATCTTGAGTAGAGGATGGTTCTTGAGTTGCACATGATGGTTCGGCTTGAGTTGAGCTAGGCTCCACTTGTGGCGTGCTTGAAACATCTCCTCCATCATCTTGATCATCATTATGAACCTCCATGGGCCGGATGTGTCCAATGCCCATATGCTTGATGGCACTAGATGGATCATCATCATTACCTGCAACACATGGAACAACTTGCTCCACCCGGGAGCCATTATCCTCCAAGAACACCACATCACAAGATACTTCAATGGTCCCGGAGGATCGGTTGTAGTATCTATAGGCGTGAGAGTTCTCCGCATATCCAACAAATATACCCTCTATGGTTCTAGTTTCAAATTTACCGAGCTTCCCTTTGTTGTTCTTAACAAGGCATGTGCATCCAAAGACACGAATATATGTGACATTAGGCTTGTTACCGGTAAGGAGCTCGTATGGGGTTTTGTTGTGGAGGGGACGGAGGAAGAGCCGGTTGGAGTAGTGGACGGCCGTAGAGATGGCTTCTCCCCAAAAGTTGTGGGGTGAGTTGAATTCACTCAACATGGTTCTTGCCATCTCAATGATAGTCCGGTTCTTTCTTTCAACAACACCGTTTTGTTGAGGGGTATATGGCGCCGAAAACTCATGCTTGATGCCCTCATCATCAACAAACTCTTGCATAGTGTAGTTCTTGAACTCGGTGCCATTGTCGGTCCTGATTGCCTTGATCTCGGATTCATACATACGTTGAGCTTTCTTGGCGAAGGTGATGAACTCTCTATGGGTCTCGTCCTTAGTCTTGAGGAGAAAGACCCAAGAGTATCTTGAGTAATCATCAACAATGACAAGTCCATACTTGCTCCCACCAAGAGTATCATAATGTGATGGCCCAAAGAGATCCAAATGAAGGAGCTCCAAAGGCCTAGATGTGGAAACAATACTCTTGATGGGATGCTTCTTCTTGAGTTGCTTTCCGGCTACACATGCACTACAAACACGATCTTTCTCAAAAGAAACGCCGGTTAGTCCCACAATATGCTCACCCTTTAGGAGTTGTTTAAGATTTCTCATGTTAACATGACCAAGGCGGCGATGCCACAACCAACCTTCGTCATGCTTGGCCGCCATTAGACATGTGGAGAAGGAGGGGCTCTCTTTCGAGAGGTCAACCACGTAAAGGTTGTTCTCCACATATCCAACAAGGACCAATTTGAGATTGTCACTCCTAAAGACTTGCACATAATATTTAGTGAAATATGAATTGTAACCGGCATCGGCAAGATGATATATAGAAAGTAAGTTATAGCCAAGGTGTTCAACAAGCATAACCGTCTCAAGGCACAAGTCCTTAGAGATTGCTACCTTGCCATACCCAAGTACCTTTCCCTTTGAGTTGTCACCAAAGGTAATGCTTGACTTCTTGTTGATATCTTCAATGAATTGATCAAGCACACCTTTTCCTCCGGTCATATGATTGGTGCATCCACTATCAAACACCCATTTTGGACCACCGGAGGAATACCCCTACAAAATCAAGTAGAGGATTTAGGAACCCATCGATTAATGGGTTCCTTTGCAATGGCAACAATATCTTTTGGTACCCAAATTGAGTACCCTCTATAAGCATAGCCATTAGGAGGGCCAACATAGTTAGCATAAACATCACCATAATAGTCAACAAATAATGCATAGTGATCGTTTGGCCCCGTGCGGTCACCACTAGTGGCTTTGCCCCTTGAGGCTTTGCCATTATTAGTGACCTTCTTGTTCTTATCTTGAGCGGGTTTCTCCTTCTTGTAGTTGTTCTTCTTGTGAGACTTGGGAACATATCCAAGTCCATACTTTTGATTGTTTGACCTTTGTTTACTCAAGAGGTCATCCAATCCCATCTTGTTCTTGGCGGTGGTGAACTTTGCAAGTTCCTTTGTTAACCTAACATTTTCCTCAAGAATAGATGCATGCTCACAAGAGGATTCATTAGGATGGTAGTCGAGACCATATTTAGTCACCAAGGATTCAAGATATGCATTGGTCTCAACATGCAAAGAGAGTTCCTCTTGTAAACGAACATGTTCCTCAACAAGCTTAGCATGCTCACTAGTAAAAGATGTAGGGGAACTAGCATGCTTTTCAACAACAATGGGATCCTTCATTGATTCAAGTGCTTTCATGTAGGTTTCTTGAAGTAGGTCATGGTTCTCTCCAAGTTTCTTGAGCTCATCCTTTACAAGCTTGTTAGCTCTTTCAAGGTGGTCAAGATCCCTAGTGAGAGAGGCATGAGCAACTTCAAGTTCCTCTTTTGAGGTATGGAGCACTTGAGTCAAAGATTGAGCCCTATCAATAGTTTCTAGGTCCTTAACTTTATCAAGTTCATAGGTTTCAATTTGTTGCTTAAGGCCTTGAGATATGCACCTTTCGGTTTTTAGCTCTTGTCTTAGGAGATTGAATCTCCGTTCCTTTTCATCCAATTGATATTCTAATTCCTCAATGGACTCATCCTTTTCTTTGAGAGAGTCCATCAAGAAATCAAACTTGACAAGAGCATCACCACGAAGGGTGCATCTAACATTGTAAAGTTCCTTAAGCACACTTAGTTCATCTTGATTTTCATTTTCATCATCAAGAACACTAGATAGGGAAGGTGGAGATTCCATTACCTTGGTTTCCCTTGCCATAAGACAAGAACCAACGATTGTAGAGGAGGAAGAGTCATCGGAGTCATCATCTTGAGTGATTCTTGCCATGAAGGAGGAGCCAACATCATTCTCCGTGGAGTAGTCCTTGGAGTAGTCATATGTGAAGAGTGATCCGGGCTTGGAGAAAGCCAAACCGGCCACCCCGGCCTCCTTCTCCTCATCTTCATCTTCATCATCGGACAAGTACTCGGCTCCAACAAAGGCTCTTCCCTTGTTCTTCTTGAATCGATCGTTGATTGGGTTTGGCTTCAATCTTGGCTTGACCCCTTTGATGAATCTTGGCTTGTCTACCCTTTTCTCATAAGGGCACTCATTTGCAAAGTGGCTATCTTCATCACAATTGTAGCAAGTTCTCTTCTTCTTCTTGTCATTGAGGAGCATTGGAAACTTTGCCTTGTATTTCTTGGCAAAGAAAGCAAAGTCGGTAGCCATATCACTAGTTGAAGTCATCTCTTCTTCTTCTTCAATTTCAAGGTCTTCTTTGCTTTCATGGTCGGCTCTAGCTTTGAGAGCAAGGTTGTGTGACGCTTCATGGTTGTGTGAAGCTTCATCAACACGGTTCATTGCCTTGAGCCTCTTTCCGGCTTTGGCCATGTTTTCATTGGCGGCCACATAGGAGACTAGATCATCGGAGTTGAGATCGGCACTCTTGGTCATGATTTGCAAGTTGAGCCCAAGGTTGGTGTCTTCTTGTTTGACGGCAATCATAGCAATGACCTTGGATTTTATGAAGGCTTCGTTCATCTCGAATCCGTCATTGTACTTCTCAGCACCAAGACCCTTGATCCTTACTTTCAGAGCACCAAGCCTAGCATAGGCATCGAATACGGATTCTCCATCTCGAATCATGAACTGGTAGGCCTCTTGCTTTGCGGTCTCATAGAGAGATGATTGGATCAAATCGGTTCCCTCTTGGAGTACTACGATCCGATCCCACAACTCTTTAGCGGAGACAATGTCATCAACTTGATCTAGAAGCTTGCGGTTGATGCCACTTCTAATCTTGTCACGTGCGGATGCATTGAGTTGACGGTTGTAGAACTCGGTGGAGGACAACCGAGTAGGATCTTGTGGCTCCCGATATCCATGAACAATGAGCTCCCATAGCTCCACACTGCAGCTGCGAATATGAGATTCCATAGCAGATTTCCAATGAGGAAAGTGAGTTCCATCGTAATGGGGAACGGTCCCACTATGGTTTATCTGAGGCATGGGTGAAGTGTTTTTGGGATAGCTATGGTCAACCTCATGGAAGGATTCTTTAGAAGCCGAAGCCCCACTAAGAGTTCCACCCGCGGTTAGGTTCTTAAGCATGGCGGTCATTTCGTCATTTGGTTTTGTAGCTCATCCTCCTTTTTCTTCTTCTCGGCATCATATGCCAAGAATCTAGATTTCATCTCTTTAACCGAAAGGTTAGAGTCTTCATCTAGACCCTCGAAGAGTTTATCCATCTCACTCTTAAGGCGGTGAAGCCCTTAATAAGAGTCCAGGCTCGATACCAATTGAAAGTATAGAGATGGTAAACCTAGAGGGGGGGTGAATAGGTTTCTACAAATTTTAATTCTTTCTTTGCAATATTAGGCTTTGCGGAATATAAAGATGAGCCTAATGCAAACTAGGTGAAGCAACCTATATGAGGATACAACTAACTCAAGCACGAAGGCTCTCACGAGTGCGTTAAATCACAAGTAAGGAGTTCGGTTAGAGATAACCGATAGCACGCGGAGACGAGGATGTATTCCCGTGTTCCCTTGCTTTGCAACAAGGTACGTCACGTTTGGAGGAGTGGAGGTCCCACGAAGGATTCCCCGCGCCACGAAGGCTCACCCTATTCTCCGGAGCCTATCCCACGAAGGAATAGCTCACTCACTTGTGGTAGACTTTGAGGTAGCCTCCAAACCTTCACAATCTTGCCCGGAGCAAATCCACGGCCGGATGCTTCCGGACTCCTCTTGCCCACCTAGGGTTTCCAAGGAACCCTAGGAAGCAAGCTTCTCAATGAATACAAGGGGGAATGAGATTTGGCTTGGTAGAACGGTAGATCGGGTCCTCCTCTAGTGATTCCCGGAGGGATTTGAGTTTGGGTGGAGGAGGAGGGAGATCCGAGGCTTTTGGTGTTTCTAGCAATGGAGTAAGAGAGAGAGAGCTCAAGAACAGTTTATAGTATGTTGCCTAACGAGTCTAGAGGTAGGAGAAGGGCTATTTATAGTGTTCTTCAAAATCTGGCCGTTGCCACTTGCCACCTCGGCATTCTTCCCGACAAACCCGGTCGGACCGGGACCACGGACCGGACAGCCCGGTCCAGAGGCCGGTCAGACCGGACTGGTGACCGGAGCACCTTTTGCGTCGTTCTGGCTCTTCTCCGGTTGGTGCCCGGTTGGTGCCCGGTTCCGACCGGTCGACCGGACGTGGTGCCGGACCCGCCGGTCGGGAGCCCGGTCGACCGGGCCATAGGCCGGACCTGCTGGTCCAACCGTGGAGCTCGGTTTCCGACCGGTCGACCGGCTCGTACGCCGGACCGGCCGGTTGCTCGGTCCGGTTGGACCGGGCAGGTGACCGGATTTCTCCTGTAACCCCTTTTTGATTGTTGTTGAAATGGGGGTCACCTTTAGCCTTCTTGTTCCATTGATACACCTTTATACCTCTTTGGCTAATACCTGGGAATCATCTAGTAGTCATGTATTAGTCCAAATACACTAGCACGGTGTCATTGTTACCAAAATAATGGATAAGGGTAAAATACCCTTACAGTTTCCAAGGCGGCAGGGGATCAAAAGAAAAAGGGAAAAGCCAAAAATCACAGGGTGAAAAATAACTCCAAGAAAGGAAACTTTTATAGTACATAGAGGATGACATGCGGACCCAAGAGCTAGCAGCTTACTCAGTGTTTCCAAGGCCGCAGGCAGGGGATCAAAAGAAAAGGAAATAGCCAAAAATCCAAGAAAAGATAATTTTATTGCACATAGAGGATGCCATGCGGGTCCCATGAGCCAGCAGGTTCCTCAATGTTTCAAAGGCGGCATGATATCAAAAG
The DNA here is from genome assembly GCF_022539505.1 of Lolium rigidum. Lineage (NCBI taxonomy): Eukaryota > Viridiplantae > Streptophyta > Magnoliopsida > Poales > Poaceae > Lolium > Lolium rigidum. The sequence continues at coordinate 314,050,691 of NC_061513.1, forward strand.
AAAAAGGCAAGTGACCAAATATCAGGAGCCAAAAATAATCCAAGAAAATATAATTTTATTGCACATAGAGAATGACATGCGGATCCCATGAGTGAGCAGCTTACTCAACATTTCAGAGGCGGCATGAGATCAAAAGAAAAAGGAAACTGGCCAAATATCAGGAGCCAAAAAATCCAAGAAAAGAAACTTTTATTATACATAGAGGATGGCATGCGGGTCCTATTTTGCAGCAGCGCCCGGTCTCAATGTTTCCAAGGTGACATGGGATCGAAATAAAAAGGCAAGTGGCCAAATATATATGAGGTGCCAAAAATAACTCGAAGAAAGGAAAGGTTTATTGTTCATAGAGGATGACATGCGGGTCCCATTTTGCAGCAGCGGTCTCAATGTTTCGAAGGCGACACGGGATCGAAAGAAAAAGGCAAGTGACCAAATATCTGGTGTCACAAATAACTCCAAGAAAAGAAACTTGATTGTACATAGAGGATGACATATGTGTCCCATGAGCCTGCATCGTAAATGGCTCGATCGGAGAACATGAACGAGATGGCGCAATCGAGAAAAAAAACATCGCTAGAGACGCTACCATCTATGCCCTCATCCCTGGGCGGTGCGGATTTGCGTTGACTCGGCCGGCGCACCCGAAAATTCATCATGCACCACGTCCCGGGCTACCATACGCGACGTTTTCCATGTTTACGTTGGGCTAGATGGCCTCAAAAATCAGAAAAAAAAAGTTTTGACATGCACCATGGAGAGAGCAAAAATTGTTGGGCATGGTGCATCAGCAACCACGACGCGACTTTCAATATGTTGGCCATGGCAACTTTTCGTGTAGTGATAAGCGTGAAGAAAATCGCAAGGCTCCAGGAAGAGATCATGGTGATCCTATGTGAGCTTGAGATGTACTTAGCTCCTGCATCCTTTGACGTGATGGTCCATCTGTTGGTCCATATCATAGATGATATAACCAATCTAGGACCAGCATTCCTACACAACATGATGCCATTTGAAAGAATGAATGGGGTCATTAAAGGATACGTTTGTAACAGGTCGCATCCGGATGGAAGCATCGTCTAGGGCAGGCTCACCAAAGAGTGCATCTCTTTCTACACGAATTATCTAGACGTCGAGGGTCCTGTTGGTTTGCCCCGAAACAAGCACCTCCGCAGGTTCGAGTGAGTACGCCACAAAAATGGAAGGAGGGAATTGCACACACACATGTCTGGTCGGACTTCCGACTTTGTCAGGGACAACTTAGTAGCGCTACACCACATTGATTTGACCGATCCTTGGTTGACAGAGCACAAAACCAGGATAGCAAACAGTGGCAAGCCGATGACGGAAGCAGAAATATTCAGAGAGCACACCTCTTCATTAGCGCAAGTTCAAAGACCACATTGATGCTAATCCCTCATGATGGTGCTCAATACAAGCAGTTGGGAAACTCCAAGAGGAAGGTATGATGAGCATAGCAGCACGTTTTCCCTCAGTAAGAAACCAATGTTTAATTGACCAATAGGAGAAAGGCGTGACTTCTTGTAAGTGCAATGTTAAAAAACTAGGCCGATTCAGCGATTACTAGGCCGATTAATCGCTACTAGGGGCCTGACCGTGTCGATTACCATTAATCTCTTGTGTTAATGCTTTAGCCCGATTAATCGTACCGAAAGTCTGATTACTAGGTATGTTCCCGATTAACTACTGCACCTGGTCAAAAAAGTATAAACTTTTCAATGCATATAGCTAGTACATGCGCTACCCCTCCCCAATAAAGTAGGTTTTGCAAACCTCCTGCTTGATTGCAGCTTCCAACAGCTCGAATTCCATTGTCGCCAACTAGTTCCTTGCCCTCCCAGACCAGTTACTCTCAGTTGCCTAGATACATGAGCTCGACCACCTTGAGTAGCTCATGCAGGAGCTCAAGGACGCCTTCGATAGGTTAGGTGGTTGAGGTGTAAGAGGGGTCGTACCCTAGGTAGGTGGTGGGAGAAGATAAACTTCAGAGGTGAGAGGATAAGAAGTGGAAGGAACAAACGCAGCTTCGACTAGTGGATCATGATTCGCTTGTGACCTTGAAGATTAGGTTACGAAGGAGAAACATACATATTTTTCTGAGATTTTAGGCTCTAGAGAAGTAGGGCCAGACATATAGAGGCTCATATACTGTTTTTCTTATATAAACTTTGTTTTAGTGCTAATTTGTGTAGGTTATGATGATTAATACCCGACCGATTAAATCAGTTAATCTTTCGAATTCCGATTAATCGCTACTCCCAAATCGACCGAGCAGTTAACGATTACCGATTTCCTTACCGTTGATTTTACCCTTATCCATTATTTTGGTAACAATGACACCGTGCTAGAGTATTTGGTCTAATACATGTTTGAAAGAATAATCCCAGGTATTAGCCAAACAGGCATAAATGGTGTACCAAAGGAACAAGAAGGCTAAAGGAGACCCCCACTTCGACAACAATCAAAAAGGGTCTACAGCAGGCCGCCGGTCATAGGCCCGGTTGGACCGGCCCGTGCGCCGGCAGGCTCCGGTCTGCCGCCCGGTCGACCGGGCGCACGGCCGGGCGCTCCGGCGCCAACCGGCCCCTGCGCTGATGCCTTCCGGGCGACCTACTGGAAGACACGGAGTTGCCCCCGGTCGGGGTCCGGTCTGCCGCCCGGTTTGGACCGGCGGGTCCGGTCCCTGGCCCGGTCCGACCGGGTGCTCCGGCGCCGACGGGGCTCTGCGCTGACTGCAACCGGAGGGAGTACTGCGCGACATTTCGAGGCTCCGGTTGGGGTCCGGTCTGCCGCCCGGTTTGGACCGGCGGGTCCGGTCCCTAGCCCGGTCCGACCGGCCTCTGCGCCGGGCTCTCCCGTCTGTGGTCCGGTTGATCGGGAATCTCGGGAGAAAGCTGATGTGTCAAGTGAGCAACGGCCATATTTCAAGTGACACTATAAATAGCCCTTCTCCTACCTCTGAAAAGTTAGGCACTACACTACAAGCTATTCTTGAGCTCTCTCTCTCATACTCCATTGCTAGAAACACCAAAAGCCTCAGATCTCCCTCCTCCTCCACCCAAACTCAAATCCCTCCGGGGAAACGATAGAGGAGGACCCGATCTACTGTTCTACCAAGCCAAATCTCATTCCCCCTTGTATTCACCAAGAAGCTTGCTCTCTAGGGTTCCTTGGAAACCCTAGGTGGGCAAGAGTGGTCCGGAAGCATCCGGGCTGTGGATTTGCTCCTGACAAGATTGTAAAGGCTTGGAGGCTACCTCAAAGTCTACCACAAGTGAGTGAGCTATTCCTTCGTGGGATAGGCTCCGGAGAATAGGGTGAGCCTTCGTGGCGTGGGGAATCCTTCGTGGGACCTCCACCCCTCCAAACGTGACGTACCTTCTTGCAAAGGAAGGGAACACAGGAATACATCCTCGTCTCCGCGTGCTATCGGTTATCTCTAACCGAACTCCTTACTTGTGATTTAACTGCCTGTGAGAGCCTTCATTCTCGAGTTAGTTGTATCCTCATATAGGTTGTTTCACCTAGTTTGCATTAGGCTCACCTTTATATTCCGCAAAGCCTAATATTGCAAAGAAAGAATTAAAATTTGTAGAAACCTATTCACCCCCCCTCTAGGTTTACCATCTCTGAACTTTCAATTGGTATCAGAGCCTGGACTCTTATTAAGGGCTTCACTGCCTTAAGAGTGAGATGGATAAACTATTCGAGGGTCTAGATGAAGACTCTAACCTTTCGATTAAAGAGATGAAATCTAGATTCTTGGCATATGATGCCGAGAAGAAGAAAAAGGAGGATGACCTACAAAGCCAAATGGCGCAGATGACTGCCATGCTTAAGAACTTGACTAGTGGGAATCCTAGTGCGGCTTCTGCCTCTCAAGGAAGTTTCCATGAAGTCAACCATGACTATCCCAAAAACACTTCACCCATGCCTCATATAAACCATAGTGGGAATGTTCCCCATTTTGATGGAACTCACTTTCCTTTTTGGAAATCTGCTATGGAATCTCATATTCGCAGGTACGAGTGTGGAGTTATGGGAGATCATTGTTCATGGATACCGGGAGCCACATGATCCCGCTCGGTTGACCTCCACCGAATTCTACAACCGTCAACTCAATGCCTCCGCACGTGACAAGATTAGGAGTGGCATCAACCGCAAGCTCCTTGATCAAGTCAATGACATTGACTCCGCTAAAGAGTTGTGGGATCGGATCGTAGTACTCCAAGAGGGAACCGATTTGATCCAAGCAGCTCTCTATTAGTCCGCAAAGCAAGAGGCCACCATGTTCATGATAAGAGAAGGAGAATCCGTGGCCGATGCCTATGCAAGGCTTGGTGCTCTTAGAGTGAGGGTCAAGGGACTTGGAGTTGAGAAGTACAATGACGGCTTCGAGATGAATGAAGCATTCATAAAGTCCAAGGTCATTGCTATGATTGCGGTCAAGCAAGAAGACACCAACCTTGCACTCAACTTGCAAATCATTACCAAGAGTGCTGATCTGAACTCCGATGATCTAGTCTCCTATGTGGCCGCCAATGAGAACATGGCCAAGACAGGAAAAAGGCTCATGGCGATGAACCGTGTTGATGAAGCCTCACGCAAGCATGAAGCATCACACAACCTTGCTCTCAAAGCTAGAGCTGACCATGGAAAAGAAGAAGACTATGAAATTGAAGAAGATGAAGAGATGACTTCAACTAGTGACATTGCTACCGACTTTGCTTTCTTTGCCAAGAAGTACAAGGCAAAGTTTCCAATGCTCCTCAATGACAAGAAGAAGAAGAGAACTTGCTATAACTGTGATGAAGATAGCCACTTTGCAAATGAGTGCCCTTATGAGAAAAGGGTAGACAAGCCAAAGTTCATCAAAGGGGTCAAGCCAAGATTGAAGCCAAACCCAATCAACGATCGATACAAGAAGAACAAGGGAAGAGCCTTTGTTGGGGCCGAGTACTTGTCCGATGAAGAAGAGGAAGATGAGGAGAAGGAGGCCGGAGTGGCCGGTTTGGCTTTCTCTAAGCCCGGGTCACTCTTCACATATGACTACTCCAAGGATTACTCCACGGAGAATGATGTTGGTTCTTCCTTCATGGCAAGAACAACTCAAGATGATGACTCCGATGACTCTCCCTCCTCTACAATCGTTGGCTCTTGTCTTATGGCAAGAGAAACCAAGGTAATGGAATCCCCACCTTCTCTATCTAGTGTTCTTGATGATGAGACTGAAAATCAAGAAGAATTAATTGTGCTTAAGGAACTTTACAATGTTAGATGCACCCTTCGTGGTGAAGCTCTTGTCAAGTTTGATTTCTTGATGGACTCTCTCAAAGAAAAGGATGAGTCCATTGAGGAATTAGAATATCATTTGAATGAAAAAGAACGGAGATTCAATCTCCTAAGACAAGAGCTAAAAACCGAAAGGTGCATATCTCAAGGCCTTAAGCAACAAATTGAAACTTATGAACTTGATAAAGTTAAGGACCTAGAAACTATTGATAGGGCTCAATCATTGACCCAAGAGCTCAATGCCTCAAAGGAGGAGCTTGAAGTTGCTCATGCTTCTCTCACTAGGGATCTTGATCACCTTGAAAGAGCTAACAAGCTTGTTAAGGATGAGCTCAATAAACTTGGAGAGAACCATGATCTTCTCCAAGAAACCTACAAGAAGGCTCTTGGATAAATGAAGGATCCCATTGTTGTTGAAAAGGTTGCTAGTTCCTCCACCTCTTTTACTAGTGAGCATGCTAAGCTTGTTGAGGAACATGTTCGTTTACAAGAGGAACTCTCTTTGCATGTTGAGACCAATGCATATCTTGAATCCTTGGTGACGAAATATGGTCTCGACTATCATCCTAATGAATCTTCTTGTGAGCAAGCAACTATTCTTGAGGAAAATGTTAGGTTAACAAAGGAACTTGCAAAGTTCACCACCGCCAAGAATAAGATGGGATTGGATGACCTTTTGAGTAAGCAAAGGTCAAACAATCAAAAGTTTGGACTTGGATATGTTCCCAAGTCTCACAAGAAGAAGAACTACAAGAAGGAGAAACCCGCTCAAGAAAAGAACAAGAAGGTCACTAATGATGGCAAAGCCTCAAAGGGCAAAGCCGCTAATGGTGATCGCACGGGGCCAAACAATCATTATGATTTATTTGTTGATTATTATGGTGATGTTTATGCTAGCTATGTTGGCCCTCGTAATGGCTATGCTTATAGAGAGTACTCAATTTTGGTACCAAAAGATATTGTTGCCATTGCAAAGGAACCCATTAATCGATGGGTTCCTAAATCCTTGATGTCTACGCACGCTTCTATTCCTGTAGACAGTGTTGGGCCTCCAAGAGCAGAGGTTTGTAGAACAGCAGCAAGTTTCCCTTAAGTGAATCACCCAAGGTTTATCGAACTTAGGGAGGAAGAGGTCAAAGATATCCCTCTCAAGCAACCCTGCAATCATGATACAAGAAGTCTCTTATGTCCCCAACACACCTAATACACTTGTCAGATGTATAGGTGCACTAGTTCGGCGAAGAGATAGTAAAACACAGGTGGTATGAATGAATATGAGCAGTAGTAACGGCGCCAGAAAATAGCTTGTCAGGCGTGCGATTGATGGTAGTAATATTGCGGGAAGTAAAGATGCGATAGAACGAGTAAATAAGCGATGATTGCGGTATTTGGAAACAAGGCCTAGGGATCATACTTTCACTAGTGGACACTCTCAACATTGATCACATAATAAAACCACTCTACACTCTCTTGTTGGATGATGAACACCATTAATTGTGTAGGGCTACAAGAGCACCTCAATGCCGGAGTTAACAAGCTCCACAACATTCGATGTTCATATTTAAATAACCTTAGAGTGCATGATAGACCAACGCAATTATACCGAGTACAAACATAGCATGCACACTGTCACCATCAAGCTATGAAAGGGGGAATAGATCAAATCAATACTATCATAGTAATAGTTAACTTCATAATCTACAAGAGATCACAATCATAAACTACGCCAAGTACTACATGATGCAACAACTGTCACCATTACATCATGGAGGAGGAATAGACTACTTTAATAACATCACTAGAGTAGCACATAGATTAATAGTGATATAAAGCACATTGCAATCATAAAGGAATATAAATAAGCACTTCACTATGCTATTCGAATTACTCTTTGGCAAGATAACGAACACTAATTCATCATGTAGGCAAACCTTAAAGATGTATTCCCAATTACTAATAAACACCCCACGCCGTCACCTGTGAGCATTCATAGGAGGTACTAACACACCACAATTCATAGAGACATCCAACTCAAATCATAACTCGGTGAATAAGTATTCGTGAAATATAGCCTAAGAGACCCACACGGTGCACACACTGTCACCTTTACACACGTGGGGCAAGGAGTCTCCGGAGATCACATAAGTAAAATCCACTTGAATAGCATAACGACATCTAGATTACAAAGCTCATCATATGGATCTCAATCATGTAAGGCAGCTCATGAGATCATTGTATTGAAGTACATGGAAGAGAGATTAACCACATAGCTACCGGTACAGCCCTTAGCCTCGATGGAGAACTACTCCCTCCTCATGGGAGACAGCAGCGTTGATGGAGATGGCGGTGGTGTCGATGGAGATGCCTTCCGGGGGCACTTCCCCGTCCCGGCAGCGTGCTGGAACAGAGACTCCTATCCCCCAGATCTTGGCTTCGTGATGGCGGCGGCTCTGGAAGGTTTCTCGTACCGTGGCTTTTTCGTATCGAAGATTTAGGTCGGGGAGGCTTAAATAGGCGAAGAGGCGGAGTCGGAAGGGTTACGGAGCCGCCACACAACAGGGGGGCGCGCCCCCCTTTGGGCCGCGCCGGCCACCTGTGTGGTGGGCCTGTGGCTCTCCTCCGGTACTTCTTCGATGTTCTGGAAGCTTCGTGGAATTATAAGATGCTGGGCGTTGATTTCGTCCAATTTCGAGAATATTTCCTTACTAGGATTTCTGAAACCAAAAACAGCAGAAAACAGGAACTGGCACTTCGACATCTCGTTAATAGGTTAGTTCCGGAAAATGCATCAAAACGACATATAATGTGAATAAAACATGTGAGTATCATCATAAAAGTAGCATGGAACATAAGAAATTATAGATACGTTTGGGACGTATCAAGCATCCCCAAGTTTAGTTCCTACTCGCCCTCGAGTAGGTAAACGATAACAAAGATAATTTCTTAAGTGACATGCTATCATAATCTTGATCAATACTATTGTAAAGCATATGAGATGAATGCAGCGATTCAAAGCAATGGTAAAGACAATGAGTAAACAACTGAACCATATAACAAAGACTTTTCATGAATAGTACTTTCAAGACAAGCATCAATATGTCTTGCATAAGAGTTAACTCATAAAGCAATAAATTCAAAGTAAAAAGGCATTGAAGCAACACAAATGATGATTAAGTTTCAGCAATTGCTTTCAACTTGTAACATGTATATCTCATGGATAGTTGTCAACATAAAGCAATATAACAAGTGCAATAAGTAAACAGGTAAGAATCAATGCACACAGTCGACACAAGTGTTTGCTTCTAAGATAGAAAGAAGTAGGTAAACTGACTCAACATAAAAGTAGAAGAAAGGCCCTTCGCAGAGAGAAGCATGGATTACTATTTTTGTGCTAGAGCTTTTCATTTTGAAAACAAGAAACAATTTTGTCAACGGTAGTAATAAAGCATATGTGTTATGTATAAGATATCCTATAAGTTGCAAGCCTCATGCATAGTATACCAATAGTGCTCGCACCTTGTCCTAATTAGCTTGGATTAACATGGATTATCATTGCATAGCATATGTTTCAACCAAGTGTCACAAAGGGGTACCTCTATGCCGCATGTACAAAGGTCTAAGGAGAAAGATCGCATTTGATTTCTCGTTTTTGATTATTCTCAACTTAGACATCGATACCGGGACAACATAGACAACAGATAATGGACTCCTCTTTAATGCATAAGCATTCAACAATAAATAAAATTCTCATAGGAGATTGAGGATTAATTGTCCAAACTGAAACTTCCACCATGAATCATGGCTTTAGTTAGCGGCCCAATGTTCTTCTCTAACAATATGCATACTCAAACCATTTGATCATGAAAATCGCCCTTACTTCAGACAAGACGAACATGCATAGCAACTCACATGATATTCAACAAAGGTAGAAGTTGATGGCGTCCCCAGAAACATGGTTACCGCTCAACAAGCAACTTATTAAGAAATAAGACACATAAGTATATATTCTTCACCACAATAGTTTTTAAGGCTATTTTCCCATGAGCTATATATTGCAAAGAGAAAGGATAGAATTTTTAAAGGTAGCACTCAAGTAATTTACTTTGGAATGGTAGAGAAATACCATGTGGTAGGTAGGTATGGTGGACACAAATGGCATGGTTATTGGCTCAAGGATTTGGATGCACGAGAAGAATTCCTCTCAATACAAGGCTAGGCTAGCAAGGTTGTTTGAAGCAAATTCAAGTATAAAACGGTGCAGAAAAACTTACATAAGAACATATTGCAAGCATTATAAGACTTTACATTGTCTCCTTGTTGTTCAAACACCTTAACCAGAAAATATCTAGACTCTAGAGACCAATGATGCAAACCAAATTTTAACAAGCTCTATGTAGTTCTTCATTACTAGGTACAAAGTACATGATGCAAGAGCTTAAACATGATCTATATGAGCACAACAATTGCCAAGTATCAAATTATTCAAGACATTATACCAATTACCACATGCAGGATTTTCTGTTTGCAACCATATAACAATTGACGAAGCAGTTTCAACCTTCGCCATGAACATTAAGAATAAAGCTAAGAACATATGTGTTCATACGAAACAGCGGAGAGTGTCTCTCTCCCACACAAGCATGTATTTATTCAGAGAATGAAAATAACAAAACGAAAATAAAATCACACATACGCTCCAAGTAAAGCACATAAGATGTGACGGAATAAAAATATAGTTTCACTAGAGGTGACCTGATAAGTTGTCGATGAAGAAGGGGATGCCTTGGGCATACCCAAGCTTAGATGCTTGAGTCTTCTTGAAATATGCAGGGATGAACCACGGGGGCATCCCCATGCTTAGACTTTTCACTCTTCTTGATCACATTATATCATCCTCCTCTCTTGACCCTTGAAAACTTCATCCACACCAAACTCAAAACAAACTCATTAGAGGGTTAGTGCATAATCAAAAATTCACATGTTCAGAGGTGACACAATCATTCTTAACACTTCGGACATTGCTCAAAGCTACTTGGAAGTTAATGGAACAAAGAAATCCATCCAACACAAGCAAAAGAGGCAATGCGAAATAAAAGACAGAATCTGTCAAAACAGAACAGTCCGTAAAACCGAATTTTTAGAGGCACCAGACTTGCTCGGATGAAAATGCTCAAATTGAATGAAAGTTGCGTACATATCCGAGGATCACTCACGTAAATTGGCAGATTTTTCTGAGTTACCTACGAGAGAACCCTGCCCAAATTCGTGACGACAAGAAATCTGTTTCTGCGCAGTAATCCAAATCTAGTATGAACCTTAGTATCAAAGACTTTACTCAGCACAACAATGCAATAAAATAAAGATAAGGAGAGGTTGCTACAGTAGTAACAACTTCCAAGACTCAAATATAAAACAAAATTTCGGTAGTAAAATAAAAACACGGGTTATCTCCCAAGAAGTGCTTTCTTTATAGCCATTAAGATGGGCTCAGCAATTTTAATGATGCACTCGCAAGAAATAATAGTTGAAGCAAAAGAGAGCATCAAGAAGCAAATTCAAAACAAATTTAAGCCTAACCCACTTCCTATGAAAATGAATCTTGTAAATAAACAAGTCATTTAGGCATAATGCAACAAGCATAGGAAAACTAGACAAGCGCAACTTCAAGATTTTCAGCATATAGAGAGGTGTTTTAGTACCATGAAAATTTCTACAACCATATTTTCCTCTCTCATAATGATTCCAGTAGCATCATGAACAAACTCAACAATATAACTATCAAATGAAACATTCTTATCATGAGTCTCATGCATAAAATTATTACTACTCCCAACATAAGCATAGTCATTTTTATTAATTGTAGTGGGAGCAAATTCAACAAAGTAGCTATCATCAAATGTAGGAGGCATATTGTAATCATAATTAAATTTATCCTCCATAGTAGGCGGCACCAGAAGACCACTATCATTATAATCATCATAAATAGGAGGCAAAGTATCATCAAAGAAAATTTTCTCCTCAATGCTTGGGGGACTAAAAATATCATGCTCATCAAAACCAGCTTCCCCAAGCTTAGAACTTTCTATATCATTATCAACAATGGTGTTCAAAGCGTTCATACTAATATTACTACTAGCATGCAAATAAGGTTCCATAGGTTTTTTAATTTTCGCATCAAACAATCCATGTCTTAACTCAGGAAATAGTTTAAAAAGCTCACAGTTGTTTTCCATTATGCCTTACTAGTGTTTAACAAGAAACAAAAAGATGCAATTGCAGGATCTAAAGGAAATAGCTTCGAGCACTCACACACCGGCAACAATGCTAGGAAATAGCCTAGTAGTCGGAGGATGTGAATACCTTTTACCTTACCTCCCCGGCAACGGCGCCAGAAAATAGCTTGATGTCTACGCACACTTCTATTCCTGTAGACAGTGTTGGGCCTCCAAGAGCAGAGGTTTGTAGAACAGCAGCAAGTTTCCCTTAAGTGAATCACCCAAGGTTTATCGAACTCAGGGAGGAAGAGGTCAAAGATATCCCTCTCAAGCAACCCCGCAATCACGATACAAGAAGTCTCTTGTGTCCCCAACACACCTAATACACTTGTCGGATGTATAGGTGCACTAGTTCGGCGAAGAGATAGTAAAACACAGGTGGTATGAATGAATATGAGCAGTAGTAACGGCGCCGGAAAATAGCTTGCTCGGCGTGCGGTTGATGGTAGTAATATTGCGGGAAGTAAAGATGCGAGTAGAACAATAAATAAGCGATGATTGCGGTATTTGGAAACAAGGCCTAGGGATCATACTTTCACTAGTGGACACTCTCAACATTGATCACATAATAAAACCACTCTACACTCTCTTGTTGGATGATGAACACCATTAATTGTGTAGGGCTACAAGAGCACCTCAATGCCGGAGTTAACAAGCTCCACAACATTCGATGTTCATATTTAAATAACCTTAGAGTGCATGATAGACCAACGCAATTATACCGAGTACTAACATAGCATGCACACTTGTCACCATCAAGCTATGAAAGGGGGAATAGATCACATCAATACTATCATAGTAATAGTTAACTTCATAATCTACAAGAGATCACAATCATAAACTACGCCAAGTACTACATGATGCACACACTGTCACCATTACATCATGGAGGAGGAATAGACTACTTTAATAACATCACTAGAGTAGCACATAGATTAATAGTGATATAAAGCTGTTGCTATCAAAAACCCACCGGCGAGTAGCGACGGACAACACCGTAGAGCCGGGAGGCTCCCAGGATTGCGGTGGACCCTGGTCCCTCGGGCGACGGCCCGCAATGCCTTCTGGCACACGTCCTGGTGCTTACGAGGGCATGCCACCTGACCTATACCTGGCCAGGAAGGTGATGGATTGCTTCGACTAGTTTCCTGCATGGCAAACACGTAAACATTAAATACGAGCCCCGATCGGCTCTTAAGTTGTTCGTGGATCGGCTCAAAGAGCCGGTTGCCCCATGGTTCATGTTAGATTTATAAGGACATGGGGATCAGGCTTTATCAATATCAAGCTAAACTAATCTACGATAGTCTAGGGTTTTCACCGTATAATCGGAACATCCTATGCGTAATTGAGCCTAGCAGATACGTAAGATGATGGAAAACCAACCCTAAAGAGGCCTAAAAACCAACGTGAAGTTGATCCCCGGAACAATCCCTCTAGAGTTTAATAAACCACACCTTACGCACTGCCGGATCGTTCAACCCGTTTATAAGGCCTAACCATACGGATATCGAACCAATCCTTGAAGAACAAGGAGCAACTATAACGGATTAGATCTACTAAATAAAGAATCAAGCAAGATGCTGCCCTTACACCTAAAATAGGTGTAAGGGCAGCTAGATATCGAGGGGTAGCGTAGCTAAACAAGTACATCATGAAAGCATTGGCGTCAACCCCAAAACACCTAAGATAAGGGTGTTGCTCGCCATCAAAAAGGCTTCAGCACGAGCAACACCAACAACGAATAAACTGATACTGCCTAGATCGCAAGATGCGATCTAGGCAGCATGTTGCTTACCGGGAGAAACCCTCGAAACAAGGGGTGGCGATGCGCCTAGATTGATTTGTTGTGAACGTGATCGTCCTCCTTTCTCAATAACCCTAGATACATATTTATAGTCCGTAGACTTTCTAACTTGGGAACAAACCCAACCGTGTACGAGCTAAACTCTATCTCTTAATTCTAACCGACACGTAACCTACTATAATTTACAGATACACGGGCAATCTTGCCCAAACTTCTTGTACAAGGCCGGTTCGGGAGTATCTTCCGTGCATATCCTCTAAGCCCATATAATCACGGCCCATCTCCAGACTTGGTTAAATTCTGGTGATAACACATGCCCCCCTGGTTTTGGCAATGATAATTTCAAAACCACTCCGTTTTTTCTTCGTAGGGTCACGTCGTTGTCGGGGGGAAGACCCCGGGTAGGGCAATGGACGCGGAGCAGCCGGCTGGCCACTGGCCGGCTCGCGGCAAAGGCCGGCTGAGGAGCAGCCGGCTGGCGCCGCGGCCGGCTGGTCCGGAAGTCGGCCGGCTCTAGGTCCTAGTCGGCCTGGCTACGGCCGCCAATGCTGTAGTTGGGCCGGCTTCTACAAGCCATATCCGATCGGGGGTCCGTACCTCAGACCGACTCGAGGCTGGCGAGTCTTGCACGGGAAGGAACCGGGTTGGTGATCCGGGTTCCCAAAGTCCACGCTGACTTCATCTTCCGTAAAGCACGGGGCACTGTGGAGCAACAGTGCCACGCGCCGGACAGGCCATCATGGCTTACGACGCGCCGTACAGGCAACAGTGGCTGACGGCGACAGAGACACTTCCTCTCCATACCGCCTGACACGAGCGGCCGGATGGGACAGGCCACGACGCCTCAACGGCTCTCGACGTCACCGCCTCGGGAAGGAGCGGAAGCCGAAGCCGGCCAAGCCGGCCGATGGACTATAGGGTCTTATGTGTAAAGTGCCGGTGCCTATATAAGCCGCACTACCCCTCTCGTGCGGGGGACGATCGAACACTTATTGCTTTCACCTACCTACGGCGCTGCACTGTGAGAGAGACCATCGTCTCCCTTAGCCTCTCGGGGCCGGCCGGATACGGCTCTAGGAGCACCATTGTGCTGTGTGATCACCTTATACACTCATAGCAGGAGTAGAGGTTTTACCTCCACCGGAGGGCCTCGAACACTGGGTACGTCGCCGTGTCGCTCGTGCCCAAACCCGCTTCCGGATACCGCCGTAAGATCTCTCGGGGAGCCCCTTCGATTAGCCACCCTATGGCATATGCCGTGACGATACCACGACATTTGGCGCCCACCGTGGGGCCTTCAGCATCCTCGGCCGGTGTCTTCATCCGGACGGGCCTCACCATCACCACCGGCGAGCGAGTCGCTTCGGGCTTGATGCGGAGATTCGGCTCCCTCGGCTCGCGTCGGCGACAACGGCCGGCTGCTTCGCCGACCGGCCCTTCCCGGCTGGCGGCAACGTCATTTCCTTCGGCGGCCACGACGTCTACGTCGCCACCGTCGCACCGCCGCGCTACCCGCGGCGGGTGCTGCGCTGCGCCAGCCCTCCTCCGCGAGCCGGCTGCAGCGTTCCCGCCAGCCCCGCCGTCGTGCAAGTCATGATGGCTGGCGAAGAAGTCACCAAGAACCCGCGCACCCGCGGCCCTAACCTGGAGCGCCACGTTGACCCCAACGCCTCCGGCTCGGGCCCAAAGGCGCCACCACCACCGTCCCGGCTGGAGCAAGTCCGGGCAAAGCTGAGCACCCCGCTCACCACCGGCGCCGGCACCGACGCCGCCGCCGTCGAGGCAGACACTGGAGGCGCACCGCGTGCTCCTCCTCAAGCAGACCGAGGAGCTGGCTGCTGCTGAGCGCCAATGGGACATCACCCGGCGCGAGTACAACCGCGCCCACGGCCTCACCCCGAGGCGGCGACAACCCCGGCCGAGCCGGCGAGATCCGCCGCGAGAGGCCGCGACCTAGGCGCCGAGATCGACCGCGACCGGCGCGGACGAGCCGGCTCCATCCATGGAGCTGCCCATCTACAACACCCCCGACAAGAACATGCTCGCGGCCGAAGCCGCCGCGGAAGAGCTGCACCGCCTCGAAGGCGAAGAGCTACGCCGCCGGAGCTGCGCGGGTGGCTGATTTGGTGAAGGCTGCCAACGGGCGGTCGAAAGACCCCAGTACGCCCGAGATCCTAGAGCTTCTCACGCTCGTGGTGCCGCGAGCAACGCCGGGAAACGGCCGAGTCCGCCTCCCCGGCACCAAGCCGGCGCGGCGACTCCCGCGCCACGCGCGCAACCCCGAGCCGGCCGAGCCATCAGCCGGGCGGCGGCGGCAGCCGCGGCCGGGCTCCGCCAAGCCGGAACCAGGAGCAAGACTCCGAGCTGCGACGCCCTCACCGGCCGGCTCCCGAAGCAGGCGGCGCTCGCCAGCCGGCCCACTCCCGGCTGGGCCCACGCATCGAGCCCGCCGACGCCAGAGACCGCCTCGACCGGCTGATCGAATCCCGCATCGCGGAAGAGGAAGCGCCGGCTTGCCCCAAGTGCTTCGGGCCCCGCATCGCCAACGAGCCCGTGCTCGACGGTTTCCAGCTCCCCCGCGACACGCCCAAGTATGACGGCACCGCCAAGCCGGAGGGCTGGCTGCAGGACTACTCCACCGCGGTCGGCATCTCCCGGGGCAACAAGCGGCTGGGCTGTGCGCTACTCCCCCTCATGCTTGCTCGGCTCCGCCCGCACATGGCTCAACAACCTGCCGGCCGGCGGCATAAGCGGCTGGTTGGACTTCGAGGCCGCCTTCATCGGCAACTTCACCGGCACCTATCGCCGGCCGGGTCGCCCTCAACAGCTTGAGATGTGCAAGCGGGGCCCGGACGAGACGGATCGCGCGTGCACGACGCGGCGGTGCGAGATGCGCAACTCTTGCGAGGGCGTGCACGAGATGCAAGCCATCAGCTTCTTCATGGGAGGCTGCCGGCCCAACACCATGCTGTGGCACAAGCTACGCCGCGAGCGAGCCCAAGACGATGGCCGCCTTGATGGCCATTGCCGACAAGTACGCGCTGGCTGAGGAAGCCGGCAAGGCGCCGGCCGACGTTTCACCAGCCCCAGCAAGACGGGACAACCACAAGCCGGCTGAGCACAAGCCGGCCGAAGGCGGCTCGCATGGCAGCCGGCGGGACAATTACCGCGGCAAGCGTCACAGCGACCAGCCGGACCGCCGGTACGGTTCCGCCCATGTGGCAGCCGTGTCGGACAACGCGGCAGGCGGCAGCCGCCGCCGAAGCAAACGGACCGGCAATGGAAGCCGAAGTACACCTTCGAGCAGATGCTCGACTCGCCGTGCAAGTACCACAGCGGCAAGAACCCCTCCAACCACACCACCCGCGATTGCCACTTCATGAAGCGAGTCGACAAGCGGCGAACCCCTCCCCCTCCACCCCCGCCCCCTCCGGCCGGCGGGCCGGGTGGTCAAGGCGGCGCGAGAACGCCAACCTCGAGCACCACGAGGCTAACCAAGTGCACCATGGCGGCCGATATCTGGCCGAAGATGCTACCTACATCATCTTCACCTCCGAGCCCGAGGACAAGACGAGCCGGCGAGCCGTTCCCTCGAGGTCAACGCGGTCATACCGCCGGTCCCCCAGTACCTAAACTGGTCAGAGCAGGCCATCACATTTGATCGCCGCGACACACCGGCTGTCCTGCCAAAGCCGGGCAGCTACGCCATGGTCCTCGACCCCACCATCGGCACGGCCCGGCGCAGCGTGCGATTTTCGCGCGTCCTCATCGACGGCGGCAGCAGCATCAACATCCTCTACCGCGACACCGCCCGCAAGCTGGGCATCCAGGAGGCCGAGTTGCGCCCCACCCCCACCGTCTTCCATGGCATCGTGCCGGGCCACTGCTGCCAGCCGATAGGCCGGATCACGGCCGGAGGTGATGTTCGGGAAGCCGGACCACTTCCGCACCGAGAGAATCGAGTTCGAGGTGGTGGACCTCGTGAGTCCCTACCACGCGCTCCTGGGCAGGCCGGCCACGACAAAGTTCATGGCGGTGCCCCACTATGGGTACCCGAAGATGAAGCTGCCTGGCCCAAGGGGGTCATCACCATAGCCGGCGACTATCGCCGCTCCATGGACTGCGCCACGCAGAGCTCCAAGATGGCCCAGACGCTGGTCATCGCCACCGAGAAGCAGCTCATCCACGACGCGGTTGCCCTCGCCAAAGCCGCGCAGACGGACATGCCGGCCGGCGGCAACCCGGCTGGGACGACTCACTTCCAGCCGGCCGACGGCACCAAGAAGATCCTGCTGGACCCGGCACGGCCGGACAAGTACGTCACCATCGGTGCCGGCTTGAACAAGAAATAGGAAAGCGAGCTCACCGGCTTCCTCCGTGAGAATCGGGACATCTTCGCATGGACTCCAAGAGACATGCCGGGTGTGCCGAGGGAGTTGGCTGAGCACCACCTCCACGTCCGGCCTGAAGCCAAGCCGGTGAAGCAGCCTCTCAGGCGCTTCGCCGAAGAACGACGAAAGGCCATCGGTGAAGAAATCGCCCGGCTCCTAGCTGCCGGCTTCATCATGGAAGTACTGCACCCGGACTGGTTGGCAAACCCGGTCCTGGTTTTGAAGAAGAACGGCTCTCGGCGCATGTGTATCGACTACACCAGCACGAACAAGGCGTGCCCGAAGGACCCCTTCCCCCTGCCGCGCATAGATCAAGTCATAGACTCGATCGCCAGCTGTGAACTGTTGTCTTTCCTAGATGCCTATTCGAGGCTACCACCGAGATTCCTTTGAATCCGGCTGATCAAATAAAGACTTCGTTCATTACCCCGTACGGGGCTTCTCGCTACACGACCATGCCATTCGGCTTGAAAAATGCGAGCGCCACCTACCAAAGGTGCATGCAAAAGTGTTTGCGAGGATCAAATCGGCAGAAATGTTCACGCATATGTGGATGATGTCGTTGTAAAAACCAAGGAGATGCCTACCCTCCTTGATGACTCGAGAGAAACCTTCACCAATCTGCGAAGATTCCGGATGAAGCTCAACCCGGCCAAGTGCACTTTCGGTGTGCCGGCCGGCCAACTCTGGGCTACCTCGTCTCTCGGCGAGGAATCGAAGCCAACCCGGAGAAGATCGGTGCCATTGAGAAGATGGAGCTGCCGCGGTGCCTCAAGGACGTCCGGAAGTTCGGCTGGTTGTCGGCTTCCTTGAGCCGCTTCGTCGGCCGGGCTGGGGAGAAGGCACGCCCACGTATCGAGTTGATGAGGAAGGCGGACAAGTTCGTCTCGGTCACCACGGGCGGATGAAGCCTTCCGTGACTTAAAGCGCGTGCTCTCAACCGCGCCAATCCTCGCAACGCCGGGTTCAATGGAGCCGATCTTTGTTGTACATCGCAGCCACCAACCGAGTGGTTAGCGTTGTCTGGTGGTGGAGCGCAAAGAAGCCGAAAACGAGAGAACGGCTGGTCCGGCGCCCGGTCTACTACCTCGGCGAAGTGCTCTCCCGATCGAAGCAGAACTACCCCCACTACCGAGAAGGTCACCTACGGTGTCTACATGGCAGCCAAGAAGCTCAAGCATTACTTCCAAGAACATCCTATCCGGGTGGTGGCCACGGCACCTCCGGCGAAATCATCGGCGGCAAGGATGCCAACGGCCGAGTTGCCAAGTGGGCCTCGGAGCTAGCCGCCCACACCATCCTCTACGAGCCACGCACAGCCATCAAGTCGCGAGGTCCTCGCGGACTTCTTCGTCGGCCCGGGCTGAGATGCGGTACACTCGCCGCTGTGCTCGGATTCCACACATTGGAAGATGCACTTCGACGGCTCGAAGATGCGCAACGGCACGGGAGCCGGCATCGTCATCACCTCTCCCAAGGGAGACCGGCCGGACTACGTCCTGCAGATCCACTTCGCCGCATCCAACAATGTGGCGGAGTATGAGCAGCTCATACATGGGCTGAAGGCTGGCCAAGGAGATTGGCGTGCGCCGCATACTTTGCTTCGGCGACTCCGACTTGGTTATACAACAAGCATGCGGCGGCCGGGACGCGAAGGACGCCAACATGGCCTCATACCGCTTCCATGTCCAGCAGTTATCCGGCTTCTTCGACGGCTGCGAGTTCCACCATGTGCCACGAGCAAACAATGAGGCGGGCGACGCCTTGTCCAAGATTGGCTCAACCCGGCAAGCCATTCCGCCGGGTATCGCCTTGGCGGTTATCAAGAAGCCGTCCATCATACCGTCACCGGATTCGGATTCAATATTCGTGCCGGGCTGACCCGGGGGCTGCTCAGCCAAACCCGGGGGCTTCATCGCCCAAGTCGGGGGCTAACAAGCCGAACCCGCCGGCTACCATGCCGAACCCGGGGACTTCTCAGTCCGACCCGGGGGCTTCATCGCCACACCCGGGGGCTAGCAAGCCGAACCCGCCGGCTAGCAAGCCGAACCCGGCGACCACGCAGTCGAAGCCGGAAGCTCCCACGCGGGAGACCCTGTTGGTCAGCGTATTCGAGATAAGATGCGTACCTTCATGGGCACAAGAATTCCTCTCCTACCTCACCAGACGGTGTGCTTGCTGATGACCGAGTCCGGGCCGGGCGGATTGAGAGAAGGGCCAAGGCCTATACAATCATCGACCACGAGCTGTACAAACGCAGCGTAAGTGGGGTGTTCCAGCGGTGCGTCGAGCCGGCTGAAGGGATTGAACTCCTACGGGAAATCCATCGGGCGAGTGCGGCCATCACGCCTCCTCCCGAGCCATAGTGGCCAAAGCCTTCGGCACGGTTTTCTGCGGCCGACTGCGCTCGGAGACGCGAAGAGCTGGTGAAGAAGTGCAACGGCTGCCAACGCTTTGCCAAGCAAAGGAACACGCCGGCTTCCGCCTTGAAGACCATCCCCATTACACTGGCCATTTGCCGTATGGGGCTTGGATATGGTGGGCCCATTCAAAACAGCCCGGCGGCATGACTCATCTCTTGGTGATGATTGATAAGTTCACTAAGTGGATCGAAGCCAAGCCAATCAAGAAAGCCGGACGGCTCCACGGCCGTCACATTCCTCAAAGAAATAATCGTGAGATATGGCTACCCGCATAGCATCATCACCGACAACGGCGGCAACTTTGCCGAAGGCATCTTCAAACGCTATCGCGGAGAGATGGGGATCCGGATGGACCTATCGTCCGTGGCGCACCCGGAGACCAACGGCCAAGTAGAGAAAGCCAACGGCTTGATCCTAGCCGGCATCCGGCCCAGGCTGGTGGAGCCGCTTGAGCGATCAGCCGGCTGCTGGATTGAAGAGCTGCCTAGTGTGCTGTGGAGCCTGCGCACGACGCCAAACCGCTCAGTCGGGTTCACGCCCTTCTTCCTCGTATACGGGGCCGAAGCCGTCCTGCCGACTGATATCGAGCACGACGCGCCAAGAATCAAGCTCTACACGGAGGCTGAAGCCAAAGAAGCTCGCGAAGATGGAGTCGACCTGGTTGAAGAGGTCCGGCCGATGGCCGAGTCCGAGGTCAACCGTGTATCAGCAAAGCCTCCGTCGCTATCACAGCCGGAAGGTCAAGACCTTAGTATTCCGAGAAGGAGACCTAGTGCTCCGGCTGATCCAGCGGACAGCCGGACAGCATAAACTAGCATCCCCATGGGAGGGTCCCTTCATCGTGAGCAAGGCGAGTAGGCAATGATTCCTACTATCTCATAGATGCCCAAGAGGCTAAGAAAAACAAGCCGGACAAGGCTGACGAGGAGACTAAACGTCCCTGGAATGTCGGGTTACTCCGCCCATTTTACACATGAGAGCGAGGAATGTATGTATCCCTTGTATCCCTTTTGTAAGCTATGAAAAGCACGCGCCAAGAGCGCCGTTCCCGACAAGTTTTCGCGTACTTTACCTTGTTTCGCCAATTGGCTTGAACCCTCTCACTCGGTCGGCTCGGTAACGTGATCCGGTTTCCGACGGCCGGCTTCCGAACCGGCTACGGACCGCAACCCGGCTGTCCGGCTGGCGGGAGTAAGGCCTAGGGAGCCGGCACGCGAAAACGACTAAGGGAAGGAGTAAAAGCGAGTTGACTTGCAAACTTTCATAAAGTGTCGGATTGCCGAATTCAGCTCGTTCGGCGAAGTACTATCGGCCTCCCTCGGCGGCCCGCTCTTGATCCGGCGACGGATCGCAAGTCGGACGTACGACCGGCAAGAGCACGGCCAAAGAGTGGGGCGGATAGGAAAAAGCAAACAAGTCGAAAGAAAGCAAGCCGGCACACAAATGATTAACAAACACATTAAAGTGTGCCTTAATAAAAGGATAATTATATTGTCTTACATATGCACCCGGCATCCGGGGATTTAATAAATTGTCTTGGCAAAAGCAACAATCAAAAGACGGGTAAACTAAGCGCCAGTCCGGAGGAGCATCGGTGGAGCCGGCTGCCGGGTCGGCCTCGGAGCACTTCCTCCGCCTCCTCATCATCCATGTACTCTCCATCGGACGAGAGGAGGGTTCGGGTCCGCGACGAAGAGGGCCTTGTCGACGAACTCGGCGATGGCGCTGGCTCGAGCAAGGCGGGCGGCCTTGAGATCGGCTGGGAGCTTGTCCTCCACGCTGGCTCGCCGGAACTCAAGCTGCCCCAGGTCCACCTCGTTGTACCAAGAGAGGACAAAGGACAGCGCCATGTCGGCACCGGCGCGCGTGGCCGACTCCTTCCAGTCGAGGAAACGATCCGGCGCCCGCTCCATCGCAGCGACGAGACCAGAGATATCTTGCGGCGCCGCCTCTTCAGGCCACAGCATGGGCACCAGCTCTTCGGCCGCCTTCCGAAGCTCCCAGCCAAGCTTGGTGATGGGCTCGATGCGGGCGCTCATGGACGCCAGATGATCCTCCATGGAGAAATACTCCGAGCTGCCCTCGCCAGTCGCCTGCCTCCGAGACTCGCGCTCAACGCCAACGGCTGCCAAGGCCGCATCCTGCGTCTCCGGGAAGGCCGCTGCGGGAAGAAACATGTCAGAAACAAGCAAGACCAAACAAGCCGAAATAAGCTGAAAAATGCAAATTTTCGAAGTCCTAAAGTAAGACTGGCGGCAGCCGGCACGAACCGACTGCCCCCAGCCCGAAGATGGAGAATAGCGAAAAAAGATAAAGTTTCAGCTGCCGGCTACCAACCTAAGCCGGCAGCCGACAGCCGAAAGCCGGCAAAGGGAAGGAAACACGAGAGGCACTCACCCGGACAAGCCGCGATCAAGCGCGCCAATCCCCTCCGTCCGGCGCTTGGCGGTGGCAGTCAGCTCCGTGGACTTGGTGGAGACTTCCTCCTGAAGCGCAAGCCGTTGCCGCTCCACTTCGTCCAGCCGCCTGCTCAGCTCCGCCAGCTTGTCCTCCCCGTCCTTCTTGAGGGCAGCGAGTTCCTTGAGGTGGTTACTGCTCCAGGCTGGCGCAGCCGCGTCAGCTCCTGATCAGCCAGTTTAACCTTGCGGGCGGCGGAGCGGCCCGCCTCCTCGCTCACGGCGCATTGGTCGCGAGCGGCTCGGAGATCCGACTCCAGCTGTGGGACCTTGGCGGCTTCAACTACAAGTCGGCCAGAAAGGAAGGTCAGCCAACCAAGACTAGAAAGAAAACAAGACATCAAGTCAAAAGAAGCATAGAGCTCACCCTTGGCGGCTTCCAGCTCGCGGGCCAAGTCGGCCCGGTCCAGCTTGGCCTTGTGGTAATGGGTCACGGCGCGGTTGTACAGAGCGGTGCGCCGATCAGCCACAGCCTAAGGAAAAAAGAGAAAGTTAGTCAATCAAGCGAAACCCGTGCCGGCTCCAAGCAGCCGGCCCATGCCTCGGAGGGCTACCGGGATAATATTCAGATCAAAAACAGTCGAAGCTTACCTTGCTGGCTTCCTCCACCTTGGCGACGTCAGCCGCGGCCCCGGTTGCCATGGCCTTGAGGTTGGCCTGCAGGCCGGAGAAGAACATCTCCAGCGACGCTTGGCCGGGATTCCCCTCCCGGCTGGTCACCTCGTAGGAGTCGGCGCGGAGCCACGCCTGCTCCATGGTGGCAGCCGAGCCGAGGCTGGAGTCGGAGGCGGACGGCACCTGAAGAAGAAGTGCGCCCTTGGCCACGTGCAGGCCTTGCGGTGACGCCGTTGGATTCCCCATCCTCACCAGCGCGCGCGAGTCGGCGCCCTCCGTGCGCACCGGCTCGTCGCTTGCCGGCTCCCTCAGGGCCGGCTCCTCCGTCGTCGGCTGCGGTGGCGGCATCGCTCCGGGCGCAGCAGATGGCCCAGCCGGCCCAGTCGCCTCCGGCGCCTGAGGTGCCTCCTCCGGACTTTCGTCCAAGCACCACCACGCTCGGCCTGGCTCCGGCTCCGATCGTGGGCGGCGCAGCCCTCCCGGCTCCGGCTCCGGTCGCAGGCGGTGCGGAGCTGCCGGCTCCGGCTCCGGTCGATGGCGGCATTCCCAGACCAGCCCCAGCAGCTGGGCCAAGAGGACGAGTCCGGCCTGGGAACATGTCGTCCAGCGTCGCCTGGCGGGCCGGCTCAGCCCGCGTGCCGCGATCGGGCGCCGAGGCCGGCGGCACGGCGAAGGAAGGCGCCCCTGCGGCAGGCGGCGGCGGTGTAGATGCGCGCGAGGAAGGCTGCGGCGTCCGCTCCCTCTGCTGGCGGGGAAGCGGCGACACAACGCGCGGAGCCTGCCGGGAGCCGCCGCCCTGGGCAAACTTGATAGGGGCCCTAGCCGGATAAACAAAGAGATAATAAGCACAAAAGCAAGGAAAGAAAAGGAATCAAACAAGAAAAAGAGAGAAAGAACTCACCCGGCCTTCTCCGGGACCATCTTCGGCTGCAGCGGCGCTGCTTCTTCGCCTTCGCCTCCAAGGCGGCGGTGGAGCCAGCTCGCTTCGTGCCCTTGGGCGCCGAAGTCGCCGTGGTGCTTGGCGGCCTCGCACGCAGAGGCACGGCGGCTATGGGCCCCGTGCCGGACGTCGCCGGCTCCACCTCCTCCTCCCTGCTGCTGCGGGGAAGGGGCGGATTGTGCTCCCCTTGGCCGCCTAGATCGGGCGCTGCGGCAGGTCGTCGTCGCCGGCATGCTCGCCGGCTTGGTCGGCCGGATCGACGAGATCCGGCGTCCACCTCTTCGTCGCCGGTCGCCGTCCTCGGCGTTCCGGCGCTCAAAAGCTAGAAGACAGAAAAAATATGAACATATGACAAGCCGGAAGTCGGCAGAAGAAAAGGAAGTCGGCCTCGCAGCCGCAAGCCGGAAAATGGCAGAGACATGAGACTTACCCGCGCCGGCGGATGCTCCCTGTCGCGAGGCGCCAGCCCGTAGCTCCAGCTCTCCGTCATGTTCGCCTTGGTGATGTGGTTCACCCGGCTGGCCACCTGGGCCTTGTTGAGCGGCGCCTTGGACGTCCGGTTCGGGTCGAACCGGCCGGACATGTGCCCAATCTTGTGGGAGCGCATCTGGAGCGGCAGCACGCGGCGCTCGGCGATGGTGCAGAGGAGATCCTCGGCAGTCAGCCCGCCTTTAGTGGCCGTCGCCGGGAAATCCCACCGCAGGTTCACCTCGGCGTCCGGATCTGTCGAGCGAGCGTTGTGGCTCCAATTGATCCGGCCGACTGGAGGAGCCGGGTTGAACTCCGGCAGATTGATCCGGTCGACGAGCGCCCCGTCGTTGCGCACGTAGAAGAATGACATCTGCCAATTCTTCACCGAGTCGACGGTGGGGATTTTGGGGAAAGGCGTACCGGGCCGGGTGTAGATCGAGGCGGCGCCACAGGCCCGCAGGTGGCCGTCATTGGTTTGGGCCTTCAAGTAGAAGAGCCGGCTCCAGAGTCGATGTCGGGCCACAGGCCAGCGTAAGCCTCCATGAACGCGACGTAGCAGCTCAGGAGGACGCACGCGTTGGCCGGCAGGTGGTGCGGCTGAAGGCCGAAATGGTCGAGGAACCGCCGGAAGAAGGTTGAAGCCGGCAGGCCCAGCCCGCGATCGAGATGCGCGCCGAAAACGACGCGCTCGCCGGGCTCCGGCTTGGGCTCCGTCTCCTTGCCAGGCTCCCGCGTGATCACCCCCCGCGGGATCCGCCGGAGGCGCACCAGGCGCTCGATGTCGTCCTCCCGCATGTAGGAGCCCCTCCAAGATCCGCTGGGGGACGCCATTGACGAGGCCGAAGAAGAAGAAGACGACCACGAAAGGTGGAACGGCGAGGAGGAACCTTGCGACCGCGGCGGCGACAGCAGCGGCTGCGAACGCTCCGTCGAGACGCGCGGCCCCGTGACGCCGGATTGATGGAGTGGCGGCGGCGGAACGGTGGAGTTTTGGTCGCCGGAGTTCGCCAGCGGAAGACGTTCGCCGGAGCAGCGAAGAGCTCAGGCGCGTGGAGAACGACGGAGGCAGGGGCGCGAGGAAGAAGAATAAGTGAGCAAGTGCCGCCTCGGTGCCCCCCCCCCCGCGGCATTTATAGCCGACCGCGGCGGGCAAGTGGGCCTCCACGTGGCGATCGTGGGCCACGTCTCCGGATTTCCTGCGCAGTAACTCCCCCCACGATCGCTACGGTTATCAGAAACGGCCACACCACGTCGCCCACGACCACACCGGATCCGGAGGGACATCGATGTGACCAGACGAACCGACGGCCAGGCCAGGCGTCGGACCGATCCAAGTCGGGCGCAGGACCCGAGGCGGCGGAGACTCCGGCGCGCAGCAAGCCGGAGCCGGACGAAAAGTTCCACTCAAACTAAAACTCTTCAGCAAGGCGGAGGCGCCATCAAATCTTGCGAGAAAGCAAAAACTATACAAGTGTAAAAAGCGGCCGGCTAGAAGCAGCCGGCAAGAACGAGCCGGATGAGGGCGCAGCCGGCTAAAAGGAAATCCTCAGTCGGCCCCTCCGAGTGCCGTCAAATATATTCATGAAGCCAGGAAAACCTGCCTAGGTCCTTCTAAACGCAGGACCTTGCCAGCTTCGGGGGCTAATGTCGGGGGAAGACCCCGGGTAGGGCAATGGACGCGGAGCAGCCGGCTGGCCACGGCCGGCTCGCGGCAAAGGCCGGGCCGAGGAGCAGCCGGGCGGCGCCGCGGCCGGCTGGTCCGGAAGTCGGCTGGCTCTAGGTCCTAGTCGGCCTAGCTACGGCCGCCAATGCTGTAGTTGGGCCGGCTTCTACAAGCCATATCCGACTGGGGGTCCGTACCTCAGACCGACTCGAGGCTGGCGAGTCTTGCACGGGAAGGAACCGGGTTGGTGATCCGGGTTCCCAAAGTCCACGCTGACTTCATCTTCCGTAAAGCACGGGGCACTGTGGAGCAACAGTGCCACGCGCCGGACAGGCCATCATGGCTTACGACGCGCCGTACTGGCAACAGTGGCTGACGGCGACAGAGACACTTCCTCTCCATACCGCTGACCTGAGCAGCCGGATGGGACAGGCCACGACGCCTCAACGGCTCCTGACGTCACCGCCTCGGGAAGGAGCGGAAGCCGAGCCGGCCAAGCCGGCCGGTAGACTATAGGGTCTTATGTATAAAGTGCCGGTGCCTATATAAGCCGCACTACCCCTCTCGTGCAGGGGACGATCGAACACTTATTGCTTTCACCTACCTACAGCGCTGCCCTGTGAGAGAGACCATCGTCTCCCTTAGCCTCTCAGGGCCAGCCGGATACAGCTCTAGGAGCACCATTGTACTGTGTGATCACCTTATACACTCATAGCAGGAGTAGAGGTTTTACCTCCACCGGAGGGCCTCGAACCTGGGTACGTCGCCGTGTCGCTCGTGCCCAAACCCGCTTCCGGATACCGCCGTGAGATCTCTCAGGAGCCCCTTCGATTAGCCACCCTATGGCATATGCCGTGACGATACCACGACACGTCGTGGCAGAGCAGAACCGTCGCAGTATCCTTCATCATGATGCCTTGCCTTCTCAACTTCTCTGCACGATTTGACAGTTCTTTGGCACCACTTCCTCGGAAACCGCTGTAACATTAACTCTCCCCCATATCCCTTTATTTAACCGCGCCGAGCAGTTCGCCTCTTCATCCTCTTACTCCGTACTAGCCGTCGGCAAAAAACCCCCTTCCTCTGTAGCCATGTCTTCCTCCTCCTCCTCCTCCTCTGCCTCATCAGGTCTCTCCTACGTATCTTCTCCCTTCCGTGAGCCCACGCCGGAGTGGGACTCGCTGGCGGCGTACGACCTTCGCGCCCCGGAGAAGTGGGACATCAAGTCCCACGATTCCTCCGTCTGGTCCGAGGACGACAAGTCCCTGACCGACGGAGAAGATGACTTCCAGTTCCTCGTCGACGGGGAGCTGGAGGCGGGGAGCGAGGACGATCGCTTCTCGTGGGACGGCTACACCTCCTCCGACGAGGAGGATGAAGAGGAGGACGACGATTCCTCCGACGAATACCCGCCGGCGAAGCGCTTCCGCGCCGGGTCGGACGACGACGACGACGACGAGGAGGATGAGGCTCCGTAGAGGGCTACGGGAGCAGCGACGAGGAGCCCGCCAGCAGTAGCGCCGGCGGTAGCGATGACGACGACGAGGGCAGCAATGGCCCTTAGATTAGGGACTACTAGTATAGGACTAGTAGTAGTAGTAATCGGCTTTTGTTCTTTCTTCCTTGAGCAATCGGCTCTTCTCTGTAAAAGCCCCCTTATTAATGAAGAAAATATTTCTAAGCCAATTTTGCCTTTCTATCAATTTTGCCGATTGTCAAAGCAAGTCAACGCACCAAGAGCCGATGGCAGCGCATCGGCCTTTGCCATAAAACGCGAGTAAGGCCAACTCTGTTGCCTATTCAAACGGTAACCTGCAACTTATCCGAAAGAGCAACACTCAGATCCCCAAATCGCCTCTCGAACAGATCCAACTCACGGCCACGCGAACCTCAGATCTCAATCGCGCAGGCTCAACCTCGCAGCGAATCCAATGGCGGAATCATCCAACGCCAACGCTATGGTCTCCGGCATGAAGGTAATCCTCAACCGCTCCTCGCTGTCCGAACATAGTGCTAGAATTAACAACAAACATCTGAATTAATGCTTCGTCGCGTCATTAATTTCTAGGTATCAGACATTCTACTGCCACATCCTTCTCTTCCAAATTCTCTCTGTCTTGGCCCTCGTTCTACCGAGAGTCCTGCCCATTTGATTTCATGCGAGGCAAATAGAATTCCCTTCGTGAACCAAAATCTAGATCTGACTTCTTGGGCCGACTGCTTACGAGCCTGGCCTAATCCTCCCGAAGATTGGGTTTCATGGTACAATAGAATCTCCAAAACTCACCAAGCCACCCGGGAAACCGCAGGAATAGCCGATGCTTTAGCTTTATCACTTGTCTCCCCTTGAGAAACATGAAAACCTTCTAAAAACCATCGGCTATTTTTGGTCTGATGCTTTGAATTGCTTCATGTTTGGTCATGGCCCCATGACACCAACCTTACTAGATGTGGCCATGATCACTGGTTTAGACATTGCATCCCCAATCCCATCTGCTTTTAGGCTGCCAAAGGTCCCCTTCACGCTTTCTTCCAAACAGAGTGCACAAACTGGGGTGCTTACCTTCGGCGCCACATGAAAAACAAGGGCCCCGTAACAGAGAAAGAACACCCGCCCTTCCTGAATTTCTGGTTGGAACACTTCATATTTTGTGGTCCTTCACTTGCTCCAACTAAGAATTATCTTTCCCTGGCCTATGAACTTGCCAGAGGCACTCAGCTTGGCATTGGCAAACTGTTTCTTGGAGAGGTCTACGGATATCTCCAGCCTAATGTCCGTTAAACTCGTTCTCCCAAAAGACAGTCAAAACCGGAGGTCCCTGGTGGTTTATTCAGCTATGGGCTCAGCTGTACTTCCAAAACCAGATCCCAAACCTTCCACCCTTGGCTATTTGCACCTTCCCCGATACTAATGGGAAGCAGATCCGATGCACTAGCTACGGCCAAGCTCTATATAGCCTCCCAGGCAGCAAACTAACCTTAAAGGGAGCATCAGAGTGGTTCAGAACTTTCTACCAAGGCCTGGACAACCCTCTTTTTTTTCCTTATACGGAGTCTGAAAATTTTGAAAATCCAGTCTCCTTCAGGTTAGATAGCTTTGCCGATGATGCTGACACTCGGCAATTGTATTCCATCATGATCCGTCCCTGCTTCCTTCCAGTTGGCATGAGCACCTCAAACAGGATCATCAAACCTGGTTATGAGTCTTATCAGCCGGTCGTAGCAGCCCGGCAACTTGGTCTTGGACAGGTATCTCCCCACTTCTTTCTGCACCACCTGACGGAGAGCAGAGCTGATCTACCTGATGTCCTCACCAGTCAGAGGTGTTATTCCTTCTTTGACACTCTAGCCACCCCAATTCCTCACAACCTCTCTTTTACCTCATCAACCGATGGCTTTGAGACTTGGTGGTCAATGTGGAAGACTCACGCCTTCAGGAGGGCTCTGGGACCATTGCTGAAACAACTTGATGCTGAATATGACATCCCTGCAGAACAGGTACCACTACTCACAATTTATTTTGAAGTGGCTTACAATGATTTCCTTTTATAACCTTGCTCTGTCTCCTTGCAGCAACAAGACGGTCCAGATCCTGTAGATGATGACGGCTCCCCTTTCAGATTCCTCCCACCAGCTCCGGTGGTCCTCTTCTACAAAAACTCACCATCTTTGAAAAAGGTTGTGATGCAGAGCCAGCCGATGACACCAAAATCGGCTTCCAAAAGCAGAGTGTCTTCTAGGCCAGCTGCCCCCGAGCCTCGCGTCAAGGCGAGAACAGCAGTGAGGAAAGTAGCTGCCAGGAAGACTCTGAAGCGCCAAAGCCCTACTCCAGCTCAAGAAAGTTTGCACGTAAGTTGACCCATGCTTTGGCTGATTTCATTCATCCTTCTAGGCTTCTGCAGCATACTTGTATTTCTTTTACAGACCTCCACTGAAGAAAACTCCAGTGAGGACACACAGTCCAGTCGAAGGGACTCGAGCTTGGGCAACTCTGGGAAAACCACCACGCAGAGCCAGCCAGACTTGCCACCGTCGGCTTCCAAGAAAAGGCCGGCCCCTGAACCTGTTGTCTCCCAAACTCCCATCAAAGCAGGGCAGGGCAGTCTACGAACAAAGAGCCGATGCATCAAGAGAGCTCGCAAGGAACCGCAAGCCTCTTCATGAAACCAAGAGATTTCGAACGTAACCCCTCCATACTCTCCTTGGCTTATATTTCATGCTGACCCATTGTTGTTCTCATCGGCTAACCATTCCCTTTGCAGACTGATGATACCTCCAGTGGGGAAGTCGAGGAGGTGCCAAAGCCATCCGCCACCCTGGACCTAGCAACTTCTAAAAGTGTAGTTGACAAGGTGGCCAACTTGGCCAAGCCCACAGCAGGAACGCAAGAGCCGATCACCTCTCCATCAGCTGTTCCCCTGGTCTTAGGAGAGGTACAATCTTTTCCCTTAGCTCCACCCTTCTCCTTTGCTGTCTCCTGACGTTTTTCTTATTGCTTGTCAGGGTTATGACCTCTCAAGCTTGCTAACCTTTGACCCTGAATCTATCGAACCGGCTACTGCTAAAGCAAGCGAGGAGCCGGGACCCAGCGCTACACATGGTCAAATCCAGCATCTCAAGGCCCTGCTTTCCTCTTCCATTGAGACATTGGTTGAAGACTCCGAGGCGGTGAAGAGCGTTCTGGAAGACATCCAGCCTCATCTCCCGGTGACGCTGCGAGTGAAACTTTGGCCGGTCGTAACTCGTACCGCCTACGGGTCAAGAGTGACATTGGCTCGTCAGAGAATCGACCTGCACCACGCCCAGCTTCCGTTGAAAGCCGATATCGCAGACAAATGCCAACGGCTTAATGAGAAAAAGGCAGCTTTGGACGCCAAAACTGACACCTCTGACAGTACTGCTGAACTGGCGACCTTGCGCAAAGAGTTGGAGGCCCTTGAAGAGAAGGTTCGGGCAACAAAACAGCTCATTGAAGCCAAGGAAGCTCTTATCGCCCACTCCCTCGAGGAAGCAGAAGGCCTCAAAGCTGAACTGAAGACTGATCTGGCCGAAATCCGCGCCTTGAACAAGCAGCTGGTGGCAGGCAAAGACGAAGATGATGAGGCCGAGATCGCCGAGGTGGACCATGTTCGTGCTGATGCCCTCCATGCCCTTGAGATGTTCCTTCAGTAGAGTCTCCATGTGTAATCTGAGAAACTTCATTATTGAGTTTGTACTCCAGAGTCGATGGCTGTGCATCGGCTTTTTGTTTCTTAGTTCTAAAGTCGATGTCTGTGCATCGGCTGTACTCTAAAAAAAAAATTTACTGGCCGATCTCGTGCATCGGCCTACAAATTTTATTGTCCATTATTCCATATTAGGTGCCCCCCGAGCCGAATCTTTCAAGTGATTTGAAGATATCGGCTCTTGCTGATGAATGTTGGTCGTAGCTTATCCCAGGACCAATGTCAATCTCTTCTAGCTCATCAGCTGACGTAAACCCATATGCTAGCTTTCCATCACCTATTAGATCGACGTTGAACACGGGCAGAACGTATGGCGAGGATAATTTTGGCCGATTGCTGGAATCGGCCTCCATGTTGATTGAATTGCTCAAAGAAGGTCTACAACTTGTATGTGCTCCCTTACAGGAGGGAGTCTCCCTACCACGACTACGTGACATGTTTGCAGTGAGATCCTTGCTTATTATTTTTTGGGGCCGATCGCAGGGATCGGCCTTGCCACGTATGTCGATGGATGTTGCTCTTGTTACTCTATCAGGCCGGTGGATAAGACCAGCCTCACCCCGTTTTTTGTCACCTCGATGCGATCACAGCCCGTCCAAACTAATTCCGGAGAGCGGCTCTTGGTCTTCCGAGTCCCAAATGTTCATGCCGGCTATTGAGACGTCGATCGAGTCATCTGCATGCACAACTTCTACGTCGTCTCCATCCCACTGTATCAGGCATTGGTGCATTGTAGATGGAATGCAGCAGTTGGCGTGGATCCAATCCCTTCCTAACAGGACAGCGTAGGTGCTCTTGCTATCAACGATGAAGAATGTTGTTGGGATCGTCTTACGGCCTATGGTTAGATCCACGTTCAGGACACCTTGCGTCCCTGATGCTTGGCCGTTGAAGTCGTTTAGTGTGACGTTGGTCTTGATCAGATCGGCACTAGCGCGTCCCAAACGCCGTAGCATGGAATATGGCATTATATTGACCGCCGCTCCCGTGTCAACCAACATCCTGCCGACGGGCTACCCATTGATATAACCTTTTAGGTACAGGGCCTTCATGTGTTTGTAGCCCTTCTCTCGTGGCTTTTCAAAGATGATCGGGCGTGGACCGCGATCAAACCGTGCTATCGGCACTTCTTCAGTTCCTGGGGCACGAAACTCTGATGGAAGGAAGAACACCATGTTTGTGCCAGCCGATGTATCTGCATCGGCTTTTGTTTGCTTGGGACGCCAAACTTTCTTTGGTGGACGAGTCTCTTCGTCCAAAGTCTGCTGAATTTTCACGGCCAGATCGGGCCACGCTTTCCTCAACGTGTGCAAGTATCGCGCTTCGGCTTGCTCCAAGCTACGTAGCCGCTGAACCCTACGCTTTTGGGAGTGGCTGAGTCCATCGGGGCACCACCTTGGCCGGTGATACCTATCCTCTTCTTCATCTTCTGACTCCTCAAAGTCTTCATCTTGAGAGGACTCAGCTCGTTTGTTCTGTGGCGGGAGAGGTCCTAGACGCTTGAAAACTGAAACTTCCCCTGCATCCTTCTTCCGTCGTCTACACTCCGGGCAGTTATTGACTGTAGGCAATCGGCTCATTCCTGAATCCCAGCAATGTTTAAAGAAGGGACAGTCCCAGTGTCTATCGATGTCTTCCTGCTCCCTTGACCTCTCCTTAGCGCGGCGCTCACGTCCTTCGTCGTCTCTGTCATGCCGACGGTACCTCCCTTTGTCCTCATCAGACCGATTGTATCTCCCGTCGTTTCTATCGTACTGCCGATGTCGGTCATACTGATACTCATATTTGTTGAGGAGATGCGTGGAAAGTGGTTTTTGGTATCGCACGCTTCTCACTTGTTCCTTGGTGAGGTACCGCTTGTCATCATATCGGGGCCGGTCGCGTGGATCGGCCTCCTCCTTTTCCTTGTTGCGGGAGTGACTGCTTTCCTCTTTATCCTTGCCATGGTGGCGCACAGGCCCTGCCATGTTAACATCGAACGAGAAATCCAGTCGACGCCTCGCGGAGTAGTTGGGTTCCACCATGTTGACGCCAGGGAACGGATGTGTGTCCACTTTCATGGCAAACTGCCCAAAGAGCAATCGGCCTTGTTCTATCGCCATTTGGATCAGCTGACGAAACACCTTGCAGTCATTGGTGGTATGGGTGAACGAGTGATGCCATTTGCGTACGGCCTCCCGTTCATTTCTTGTGCTTGTAGGGATTTTATGGCCTTCGGGTAACTTCAGCTGTTTCTCCTTAAGCAATAGATCGAAAATCTGCTCAGCTTTGCTCAAATCGAAGTCAAACCCTCTTGCAGGCCCTTGTGGTTTTACCCATTTACAGGACACGGGATTTGCCCCCCGAGCCCATTCAGCTACAGCCACCTCCAGATCCGGTGCAGGATCTTCACCAGGCCTACCGGACGCTTGAACTTGTCTTGGTACAATTCAGGGTGCCGCTGGTCATACGATGTGAGTTTCTGCACCATGTGCGACAACGAACTGTACTCTGCTTGGGAAGTTAGATCCTTGATCGGCGTTGCGAGGCCCAGTACTGCCAGATCGATTGCTTCCTTCTCAGATAAACGAACCGAATAACATCGGTTCCTGACAGTCCTGAAACGTTGGATGTATTCAGACACTGTTTCTCCCCGCTTCTGCCGCACCTGTGCTAGATCGGCAATGCCAGCTTCGGTAGCATCTGAGTGATATTGCACATGAAACTGCTCCTCTAGCTGCTTCCATGTGCGGACTGAGTTCGGTGGCAACGAGGTGTACCACCCAAAGGCTGATCCCGTAAGAGATTGTGCGAAAAACCTCACACGTAACGGGTCTGATACTGAAATCAAGCCCAGCTGTGCCAAATATCGGCTTACGTGCTCTATTGAGCTAGATCCTTCTGCTCCATTGAATTTTGAGAATTCAGGGAGCCGATATTTGGGTGGCAGCGGGATCAGATCGTACTCGTCGGGTACGGCTTGGAATAGCCGATTGTTTTCCTCTTCGGCAAGATGCCGAACTGGTCTCTCAAGATGGTGCTGATCTGTTCCATGGTATTAGCTGTAGGGACCGAGCCCTCATGACTCGTTCCAGTAGCATATTTAGCTAGCCATGCTTGTTTGTCAGCGTCTGCTCCAGAAATCCCT
Organism: Lolium rigidum; assembly: GCF_022539505.1. Classification (NCBI taxonomy): domain Eukaryota; kingdom Viridiplantae; phylum Streptophyta; class Magnoliopsida; order Poales; family Poaceae; genus Lolium; species Lolium rigidum. Next base: position 314,085,394 of record NC_061513.1, read on the forward strand.
GTTGGTGCAATCTGGTTCGTTCGTGCCAAGGCATTGCAGTCCAGCACGTATGTGCACACGTATCCATGTGGGATCTCCTTAGGCGGCTCATATAGGAATTGGCAATCGCTAGGATCGCCTCCAACCTTGTAGACAACGTACGCCGGTGAACCCGGCGGCTCCGCGCCGCAAGCGCGAATGGTAGCGGCGGTCTGATCTGGAGCGGTATCTCTCCCTGGTGAGTCCCTAGGGTAGGTCCTGACGGGGAGTACTGATGCTTCATGATTTCCTGCACCACACGGACCGCGACGCGCTCGAGAGTATTCACCAGGCTTTCAGAATAGCGGTGTAGAGAATGAGCCGCCATGTAATTGATTTCCTGGCGCAGAGCTCTGGTACGTTCCTCCGAAGGGGTAGACAGGTCCACTCCGTCAAGAACACCTTCAGGGGAGAACCCCTTCCACCTTACGCCATGTGAACGGGTCCTCACGAAGGAGCCGATGAGATCGGCTTCCAAGATGGCTTTCATCTCATCATACTTCTTCTTTTGCTCTTCGGGCAGATCTGCGTACGTGACTGGTTCGCCAACCACCTCATCCGCAGCTTTTGACATGGTTGCTGCAGATGTCGATGTTGTTGTTGTTGCAGAAGGTCCCACCGGGCGTGCCAGAATGTGTTGCTGTCAAAAACCCACCGGCGAGTAGCGACGGACAACACCATAGAGCCGGGAGGCTCCCAGGATTGCGGTGGACCCTGGTCCCTCGGGCGACGGCCCGCAATGCCTTCTGGCACACGTCCTGGTGCTTACGAGGGCGTGCCACCTGACCTATACCTGGCCAGGAAGGTGATGGATTGCTTCGACTAGTTTCCTGCATGGCAAACACGTAAACATTAAATACGAGCCCCGATCGGCTCTTAAGTTGTTCTGTGGATCGGCTCAATGAGCCGATTGCCCCATGGTTCATGTTAGATTTATAAGGACATGGGGATCAGGCTTTATCAATATCAAGCTAAACTAATCTACGATAGTCTAGGGTTTTCACCGTATAATCGGAACATCCTATGCGTAATTGAGCCTAGGAGATACGTAAGATGATGGAAAACCAACCCTAAAGAGGCCTAAAAACCAACGTGAAGTTGATCCCCGGAACAATCCCTCTAGAGCTTAATAAACCACACCTTACGCACTGCCGGATCGTTCAACCCGTTTATAAGGCCTAACCATACGGATATCAAACCAATCCTTGAAGAACAAGGAGCAACTATAACATATTAGATCTACTAAATAAAGAATCAAGCAAGATGCTGCCGTTACACCTAAAATAGGTGTAAGGGCAGCTAGATATCGAGGGGTAGCGTAGCTAAACAAGTACATCGTGAAAGCATTGGCGTCAACCCCAAAACACCTAAGATAAGGGTGTTGCTCGCCATCAAAAAGGCTTCAGCACGAGCAACACCAACAACGAATAAGCCGATATCTGCCTAGATCGCAAGATGCGATCTAGGCAGCATGTTGCTTACCCGGGAGAAACCCTCGAAACAAGGGGTGGCGATGCGCCTAGATTGATTTGTTGTGAACGTGATCGTCCTCCTTTCTCAATAACCCTAGATACATATTTATAGTCCGTAGACTTTCTAACTTGGGAACAAACCCAACCGTGTACGAGCTAAACTCTATCTCTTAATTCTAACCGACACGTAACCTACTATAATTTACAGATACACGGGCAATCTTGCCCAAACTTCTTGTACAAGGCCGGTTCGGGAGTATCTTCCGTGCATATCCTCTAAGCCCATTTAATCACGGCCCATCTCCAGACTTGGTTAAATTCTGGTGATAACAAAAGCACATTGCAATCATAAAGGAATATAAATAAGCACTTCACTATGCTATTCTGAATTACTCTTTGGCAAGATAACGAACACTAATTCATCATGTAGGCAAACCTTAAAGATGTATTCCCAAGTACTAATAAACACCCCACGTTGTCACCGTGAGCATTCATAGGAGGTACTAACACACCACAATTCATAGAGACATCCAACTCAAATCATAACTCAGTGAATAAGTATTCTATGAAATATAGCCTAAGAGACCCACACGGTGCACACACTGTCACCTTTACACACGTGGGACAAGGAGTCTCCGGACATCACATAAGTAAAATCCACTTGAATAGCATAACGACATCTAGATTACAAAGCTCATCATATGGATCTCAATCATGTAAGGCAGCTCAAGAGATCATTGTATTGAAATACATGGAAGAGAGATTAACCACATAGCTACCGGTACAGCCATTAGCCTTGATGGAGAACTACTCCCTCCTCATGGGAGACATCAGCGTTGATGGAGATGGCGGTGGTGTCGATGGAGATGCCTTCCGGGGGCACTTCCCCGTCCCGGCGGCGTGCCGGAACAGAGACTCCTGTCCCCCAGATCTTGGCTTCGCGATGGCGGCGGCTCTGGAAGGTTTCTCGTACCGTGGCTTTTTCGTGTCGAAGATTTAGGTCGAGGAGGCTTAAATAGGCGAAGAGGCGGAGTCGGAAGGGTTACGGAGCCGCCACACAACAGGGGGGCGCGCCCCCCCTTGGGCCGCGCCGGCCACCTGTGTGGTGGGCATGTGGCTCTCCTCCGGTACTTCTTCGATGTTCTGGAAGCTTCGTGGAATTATAAGATGCTGGGCGTTGATTTCGTCCAATTCCGAGAATATTTCCTTACTAGGATTTCTGAAACCAAAAACAGCAGAAAACAGGAACTGGCACTTCGGCATCTCGTTAATAGGTTAGTTACGGAAAATGCATCAAAACGACATATAATGTGTATAAAACATGTGAGTATCATCATAAAAGTAGCATGGAACATAAGAAATTATAGATATGTTTGGGACGTATCAATCCTCTACTTGATTTTGTAGGGGTATTCCTTCGGTGGTCCAAAATGGGTGTTTGATAGTGGATGCACCAATCATATGACCGGAGGAAGAGGTGTGCTTGATCAATTCATTGAAGATATCAACAAGAAGTCAAGCATCACCTTTGGTGACAACTCAAAGGGAAAAGTACTTGGGTATGGCAAGGTGGCAATCTCTAAGGACTTGTGCCTTGAGACGGTCATTGTTGTGGGTATACTTTATGGGTATATCAACGACATGGCCTAGATCCGACAAGCCCGGGTAGCCCATAGTTGGTGGTGAGGCATGTGGCCCATCGGGCGGCCCAGTTGCTGTAGATCCTTAAGGATGAAGTCCAGCCCAGGAACAGGAAGCCGGATCTCAACCGACCTACGAAGGAGGCCGGATCTGTGATGACCCATGAAGTATCCGGATCCAACACGTTCTAGAGGAAGGCGGATCCTTGACGTACACGGCAAGATATTGTACCATAGTTAGGCAACTTATATTCCGGCTAGGACTCTCCGTGTAAACCCTAGATCCGTGTGCCTATATAAGCCGGATCCCGGGAGCCCTAGAGGCACAACCACAACTCATTGTAACAACGCGCAAGCGCCCAGATAATTCCAGACAAGCAGCAGTAGGCCTTGCCATCGTGCAGGTGTTCCGAAGCTGGGTAAATCGCGTACCACCGTCCCGTGTGCACTCCGCCCGATGGCCCCTACTTCTTCTCCCCTCGTGAGGATCCCTCCTCCGAGATACCGTCGATCAGGCAACGACAGTTGGCGCCCACCGTGGGGCCTGCGGCGTCTGGAGGCCGGAACCGGGAGGGTTCCGCCATGGGAAGCTACGACGACACCATCGCTGTGGGGCGCGTCCTCTACGCCGGAAGTCTGCCGATCGTCCCTCCGGATGAGTGCTGGATTTCGGCTAAGACCGACCCCATCAAGCTTTCCATCGTCCCAGTCGGCGGCATACACATCTTCATCGGGGAAACCGTCGATTCCGACGGAAACCCACTGGTAAGTAGCGCTGACGCGACCGCCGCCGAGCGGGACGCAGTCGCGAAGATCCGATCTGAGACGCACGAACTTCCCAAGGAAGATTCCGCCTTAGATCTGGAAAAATCAAAGCCCACCCAATCCCCCCTGAGCAGGAAATAACGGTGGAAGACCAATGCAGATCCGCCTGGGTCTCCCAGGTGTTAGAAAAGCAAAGGTGTCACTTCGTGCACTTCATAGCCCATACCGCCGGAGCCGCCCCTCAAGAAGTCGGAGCTGGCCCCGTGCAGGATGAGGCGCCGGAAAACGCTGTCGCTCCGGATCAGCACGAGGTTGTCAGAGAAAGCGACGCTCCGGAGCAAGAGGGTGTCGGAAACCCTGAGGAATCAATCCTCGGCAACCTAAGCCCAATGTCAGGGGATTCCATGGACACTGAAGAGTTCGACCGGAAGGTAAAAGAATACGGATACGGTGAGCAACCCGACGTCGAATCCGCCCAGCCCATGCAGGTTCTCGCAACCGTGGCACAGCTGGATCAGCAGGAACCCGAAGATGAAAACACCGCCTCCGATCCAGGGCCGTCCAACGTAGGATCTCCGTTAGATCGGGAGCGTCCATACGAAAACGTCCTGTCCCCTGAAGAGATAGTCGCGCAAGCTCGCATGGATTTAGTGGCGAAATCTGCCGTCCTCAACAAACCCATAACCCCGGGCGACGCCGCAGATCCGGAGGCTTTAGAGGCCACGAGAAAGGAAATGCTGGCCACAGCCAAGAAGTTCGCCAACACCGCAGCCGCAATAATGGATGAAAGGGCAGAAGCTGCAAACTTGATGGACCGCTTCGAAAGACCGGATCGCGAAATCACTGAAACACTCGAGCACGTCAAGAGCATGAGGAAAGAGTGGGAAGTAAAGATGACCTATGCGCAGGCGGAGGCCGATCGGATCGTTAGAGAAGCAATCCCGCCCCGCAGGATCAACTTCGCCACACCTGTAGAGCAGCAGCCGCTAGAAACTCCAAAGGATAACATGCTAAAAGCTGCGGAACTCCTGGAAAAGAAGGACGAAGAGGTTGATATCAACTACGTCCACAAACTTGTCGCTTCAGCAATGCAGCAGCAAAGCAAGGCGGATACCTCGCGCAGGTTGGAATCCAATCCGGATAACTGTGTATCTACCGCGCAGAAGGACGCTCACGCCAATCGACATCCCGACGATGAATCGCGCACCGGATCCACGGAGCGCAGAAGAAAAGCCAGGGAACACCCAAATCCGATCCCCGTGCCGTCAAAGACGCCTCCGTCAGATCCGAAGAAGGGAAAGGATGCAATGTACACTGGTAGGAACAAGTACCGGAACCCGTCACCTCCGCCCAACGGGTACCCGCGTCCCCCACCTCCTCACCGCCGCAGTCCAGTAGGAAACACCAGGCCCCATGGAGCCGGTGGAATCAACATCCGCGACAACATACCGCCGCCAAGGACCAGGGAGCGTACGCCGGAGCCACGTCGGAACCAGAACAACGATCGTGAGCCGGAGCCCAGAAGAGCCGGAACAACGACCGTGATCCCGAGCCCGGGAGGAGCCGGAATGCGAGCGTGAGCCGAGCCCCGCCGTAGCCGGAACGACGGAGGAGACTATCACCAAGGTGAAGGTAGCCACCGAAGCCGGAGCGAGCCAGCGGGAAGATCGCCGGGAATCGAGAGGAGGAAGCAAAAAATCTTACGGGCCCCCTCACGAGTCTCCCTCACCGCCACCTAGTGGCGGAGGCGGAGGCGGTGGCCGAAGATCTCGTTCTCGCTCAAAAACCCCGGGCGGCGGCCCCCGTGATGCCCGAGAATGCCTCAATGAGTACAGATCTGACTACATCGGCCCAAAATGCTTTGGCAGGATGATTCGAGAGGAACCAAAGCCAAGGATGAACCTCAAGCTACCCGGAAACCTGAAGAACTATGATGGCACGGAAAGGCCGGATACCTGGATTGAGGATTACTATAATGCTGTAACCTTTGCCTGGAGGAACCCCTAATATCGCTTGCCGCATGCTTCAGCTGTACCTTGTAGGTCCAGCCCGGATCTGGCTCAGTGACCTCGAGAAGAACTCCATCTTTTGCTGGTTTGACCTGAAAAACGCCTTCGAGAAACACTTCAGGGGCACCTACAAGAGACCTGCCACAACAAGCGACTTACAGGCATGTATCCGAAAAAGGGTGAAACATCGAGGAATTTCCTCACCCGATGGTTGGCATGCAGAAACGAGTGCGAGAACGTCGATAACCGCACAGCAATGCACACCTTCATTGGTGGCTTGCAGCGAGGAGGACTACTGCGGCACAAGCTGACCTGCCTGGTCAACGCAAATAAGCTAACTTTGGATGACATGATCACCATCGGCAGTGATCATACGGCCGCCGATGACGACGCAGGCGGAGATCTAGCAGCCACAGCAATCCCCCTGCACTAGCAAAAGAAGAACCGTGACAACGGTAACACGCAGCGGCACTAAGCGGAAAACCCCCCGATGACCGAAAGAGTGGCGGATCCGAGCTTGGTCGCCATGGCCTTCCAGCCGCGGAGGCCAAGGAGGCGGAAGAGGCCGCGGCCGCGGTGGCGGAGCTGGAAGGGCCAGCAGCGTGGCGATGAGGTCACCGCCGGAACCCGCGCCCCCAAACTTATGAAGAGTACAGAGACATGCCTTGCCTGGCCCACTTGGATCCGGCTACATGGAAGTCCACTCACACCAACCGCAACTGCAAGTGGGTCAATGATCTAAAATCCGACCCGGAAGCAGGATACAAACGAGCCCGGAAGCACCGCCCACGCGGCAAAGGAGGCAAGGGCAAGAACAAGGACAAGGATGAAGACAGTTCTGAGGCGATGGACGAGGATGACAGCTCGCCGGATCCCAAGGTCGGATCCGTCGAGCTAAATCCAACCCCTTCGAGAAAAAGAGTGCGGGCGCGTACTACACCTTCCTCGGAACCCCAACGATCCGTGCAAGCAAATCAGCTCTCCGGATCCCGAACGCCACGCGTCCCCGCTGTGCCGCAGTATGTCAGGTGGTCGGAAACTCCGTGTACGTTTGATAGAAAGGATCATCCTACTGTCATTCCGAAAGAGTGCTACGCCTTGGTTGTAAGTCCCCGTATCGATGGGTATGATTTCTCCAAGTGCCTCATGGACGGCGGAGCCAGCCTGAACATCATGTACCTGGAAACATTGGAGCGGATGAACCTTACCAAGGAACAGCTCAAGCATAGCACCACCGAATTCCATGGTGTGGTTCCGGGTAAAAAGGCAAATTCCTTGGGCAGCATCAGACTTCCCGTGGCTTTCGGCGACGCAAATAACTTCCGCCAAGAGATGATCACGTTTGAGGTCGTGCCCTTCAAAAGCTCCTACCACGTCATCTTTGGCAGGCCCACCTACCACAAGTTTCACGCAAGAGCGTGCTACATCTACAACAAGCTCAAGATTCCGGGTCCAAAAGGTATGATTACCGTATCCAGGAGACTACAAGAAGGCTCATGAATGCGAGTTAGGCGAAGCCGCCTTCGCAGAAGTCCGTGATATCCGGAGAGGAGCTGCAAGGCTACGGAGCCGCGGTGGATCCTACCGAAATGC
>NC_061513.1:314092990-314105045 GCF_022539505.1 Lolium rigidum
ACCTCACTGTCACGTTGGGGCAAAGTAATTTGGTTGTGTTGTGCAGGTTCCACGTTGGCGCCGAAATCCCTGGCATTCATCTGGTAAAAAGTGACAAGGCACTATGCCGTGTCACGAATTGTTTCAACGACTCTTAAATTTTCAAGAAGATAATAAAAGGGACTGTACATAAGTAAAAACACAAATTCAACGGCATACACTCATGTCGTTGGGTACTCATGTTTACGTTGTCAGGTTTATGATTATCCAACAAGGAAACAATGTTCTTTTACTGCCTCCTAAGTGGCAACATCATACTTTGAATTTTCTAGAAAAATGGTTAAATTTTTACATTGTTTGACTTCTCAATAAATTATACATCCTATTTGTAGGAATGTGTTTGTAGCAGTAGAAAATCATAGAAAATATAAATTATTGAGAATATCGAAGTTAAACTTTAGAAAGGATATGAGTGCAAAATAGACTAATTAAAAGAGGTTATTGCACCACAAGTACAACAACTTGCACTCTATGTGCATTATCGGATGTACAATTTTCGTGGGAACATTTTGATATATTTTGCGTTTTTTTCGAGTTCGTATGCGACTAGAAAACCAGTTTAATGATTTTTCCACGCAATTTTGCAAAAAAAGTTGAAATTCATGTTTGTTAAATTTCAGTGGTGCTAGATGACATAATACATGGGAATCTCGAAGGATTTTATTTTTTAAAATTTCTATCTATTTCTTTTATTTTTTACAGAGGTACAAAAGGCGATCCACAGGGGGGGGGGGTTGGTGGAGTTGCGTGGGGAGCCAAAATAACTTTTGTGGCGCATGGAACTCATGTGCGCCACAGAAATGTGTAGTTTCTGTGGCGCACCATCCCACGTGCGCCACAGAAAGTCTTAATTTAGTGGCGCACCAGGACCAGTGCGCCACTAAATATCTTATTTCGGTGACGCACGTGTTCCTGTGCGCCACAGAAATAGTGAAACCAATGATTGGGGTGATACGTCTCCAACGTATCTATAATTTCTGATGTTCCATGCTTGTTTTATGACAATACCTACATGTTTTGTTCACACTTTATGATGATTTTATGCGTTTTCCGGAACTAACCTATTGACGAGATGCCGAAGTGCCGGCTCATGTTTTCTCGCTGTTTTTGGTTTCGAAATCCTAGTAAGGAAATATTCTCGGAATTGGACGAAATCAACGCCCAGCATCTTATAATTCCACGAAGCTTCCAGAACACCCGAGAGGGGCCAGAGGAGGGCCACAGGGCCACCACACAGGTGGCTGGCGCGGCCCAGGAGGGGGCGCGCCGCCCTGTTGTGTGGCGCCCCCGTCAGCCTTCCGACTCCGCCTCTTCGCCTATAAGAAGCCCCCTGACCTAAATCTTCGATACGAATAAGCCACGGTACGAGAAACCTTCCAGAGCCGCCGCCATCGCGAAGCCAAGATCTGGGGGACATGAGTCTCTGTTCCGGCACGCCGCCGTGACGGGGAAGTGCCCCCGGAAGGCATCTCCATCGACACCACCACCATCTTCATCACCGCTACTGTCTCCCATGAGGAGGGAGTAGTTCTCCATCGAGGCTAAGGGGATGTACCGGTAGCTATGTGGTTAATCTCTCTTCCATGTACTTCAATACAATGATCTCATGAGCTGCCTTACATGATTGAGATTCATATGAGCTTTGCATCAGTATTCATCTATGTGCTACTCTAGTGATGTTATTAAAGTACTCTATTCCTCCTCCATGATGTAATGGTGACAGTGTGTGCATCATGTAGTACTTGGCGTAGTTTATGATTGTGATCTCTTGTAGATTATGAAGTTAACTATTACTATGATGGTATTGATGTGATCTATTCCTCCTTTCATAGTCTGATGGTGACAGTGTGCATGCTATGTTAGTACTTGGTACAGTTGTGTTGATCTATCATGCACTCTAAGGTTAATTAAATATGAATATCGATTGTTGTGGAGCTTGTTAACTCCGGCATTGAGGTGCTCTTGTAGCCCTACACAATTAGTGGTGTTCATCATCCGACAATAGAGTGTAGAGTGGTTTTATTATGTGATCAATGTTGAGAGTGTCCACTAGTGAAAGTATGATCCCTAGGCCATGTTTCCAAATACTGCAATCATCGCTTGTTTACTGTTTTACTGCATCTTTACTTCCTGCAATATTACCACCATCAATTGCACGCCAGTTGTAGACAGCAAGCTATTTTCTGGCGCCGTTACTACTACTCATATACATTCATACCACCTGTATTTCACTATCTCTTCGCCGAACTAGTGCACCTATACATCTGACAAGTGTATTAGGTGTGTTGGGGACACAAGAGACTTCTTGTATTGTGGTTGCGGTGGTTGCTTGAGAGGGATATCTTTGACCTCTTCCTCCCTGAGTTCGATAAACCTTGGGTGATCCACTTAAGGGAAAACTTGCTGCTGTTCTACAAACCTCTGCTCTTGGAGGCCCAACACTGTCTACAGGAAAAGGAGTGTGCGTAGACATCAAGCTATTTTTTGGGGGCGCCGTTGCCGGGGAGGAAAGGTAAAAGGTACTCACACTCCGGATCTCGTCAACTAAGCTATTTTCTGGGTGAGTGCTCGAAGCTATTTCCTTTAGATCCTGCAATTGCATCTTTTTGTTTCTTGTTAAACACTAGTAAGGCATAATGGAAAACAACTGTGAGCTTTTTAATCTATTTCCGGAGTTAAGACATAAATGGTGTGTTGCAAAAATTGAAAAACCTATGGAACCTTATTTGCATGCTAATGGCAGTGTTATTAGTATGAATACTTTGAACACCATTGTTGCTAATGATATGGAAAAATCTAAGCTTGGGGAAGATGGCTTTGATGAGCATGATATTTTTAGTCCCCCAAGCATTGAGGAGAAAATTTACTTTGATGATACTTTGCCTCCTATTTATGATGATTATAATGATAGTGGTATTTTGGTGCCGCCTACTATGGAGGATAAATTTTATTATGATTACAATATGCCTCCTATATTTGATGATAGCTACTTTGTTGAATTTGCTCCCACTACAATTAATAAGAATGACTATGCTTATGTGGAGAGTAATAATTTTATGCATGAGACTCATGATAAGAATGCTTTACGTGATAGTTATATTGTTGAGTTTGCTCATGATGCTACTGAAAATCTTTATGAGAGAGGAAAATATGGTTGTAGAAGTTTTCATGTTACTAAAACACCTCTCTATATGCTAAAAATCTTGAAGTTGAGCTTGTCTAGTTTTCCTATGCTTGTTGCATTATGCTTCATGAACTTGTTTATTTACAAGATTCCTTTTCATAGGAAGTGGGTTAGACTTAAATGTGTTTTGAATTTGCTTCTTGATGCTCTCTTTTGCTTCAATGCTTATTTCTTGCGAGTGCATCATTAAATTTACTGAGCCCATCTTAATGACTATAAAGAAAGAACTTCTTGGGAGATAACCCATGTTTTTATTTTACTACATCAATTTTGTTTTATATTTGAGTCTTGGAAGTTGTTACTACTGTAGCAACCTCTACTTATCTTTATTTTATTGCATTGTTATGCCAAGTGAAGTCTTTGATAGAAAGGTTGATACTAGATTTGGATTACTGCGCAGAAACAGATTTCTGTCTGTCACGAATTTGGGCAGGGTTCTCTGTAGGTAACTCAGAAAAATCTGCAAATTTACGTGAGTGATCCTCAGATATGTACGCAACTTTCATTCAATTTGAGCATTTTCATCTGAGCAAGTCTGGTGCCTCTAGAAAATTCGTCTTTACGGACTGTTCTTTTTTGACAGATTCTGCCTTTTATTTCGCATTGCTTCTTCTGCTATGTTGGATGGATTTCTTCATTCCATTGACTTCCAGTAGCTTTGAGCAATGTCTAGAAGTGTTAAGAATGAGTGTGTCACCTCTGAACACGTGAATTTTTGATTATGCACTAACCCTCTAATGAGTTTGTTTTGAGTTTGATGTGGAGGAAGTTTTCAAGGGTCAAGAGAGGAGGATGATATAATATGATCAAGAAGAGTGAAAGCTCTAAGCTTGGGGATGCCCCCGTGGTTCATCCCTGCATATTTCAAGAAGACTCAAGCATCTAAGCTTGGGGATGCCCAAGGCATCCCCTTCTTCATCAACAACTTATAAGGTCACTTCTCTTGAAACTATATTTTTATTCGGTCACATCTTATGTACTTTACTTGGAGCGTCTGTTTGTTTTTATTTTTGTTTTGTTTGAATAAAATCATGCTTGTGTGGGAGAGAGACACGCTCCGCTGGTTCATATGAACACATGTGTTCTTAGCTTTTAGTGTTCATGGCGAAGGTTGAAACTGCTTCGTTAATTGTTATATGGTTGGAAACGGGAAATGCTACATGTGGTAATTGGTATAATGTCTTCAATAATTTGATACTTGGAAATTGTTGTGCTCATGTTTAAGCTCTTGCATCATATACTTTGCACCTATTAGTGAAGAAATACATAGAGCTTGCTAAAATTTGGTTTGCATGATTGGTCTCTCTAAAGTCTAGATATTTTCTAGTGAGGTCTTTGAACAACAAGGAAGACAATGTATAGTCTTATAATGCTTGCAATATGTTCTTATGTGAGTTTTGCTGTACTAGTTCATACTTGTGTTTGCTTCAAACAACCTTGCTAGCCTAAGCCTTGTATTGAGAGGGAATACTTCTCGTGCATCCAAATCCTTGAGCCAAACACTATGCCATTTGTGTCCACCATACCTACCTACTACATGGTATTTCTCCGCCATTCCAAAGTAAATTGCTTGAGTGCTATCTTTAAACACTTCAAAAGTTATTACCTCTTATTTGTGTCAATGTTTTATAGCTCATGAGGAAGTATGTGGTGTTTATCTTTCAATCTTTTTGGGCAACTTTCACCGATGGACTAGTGGCTTCATCCGCTTGTCCAATAATTTTGCAAAAAGAGCTGGCAATGGGGTTCCCAGCCCCAAATTAATTAACTTTCATAATTTTACAAATAGACACTCCTCCATGGTATGTGATTGTCGGACGGCACCCGAGGATTCGGTTAGCCATGGCTTGAGAAAGCAAAGGTGGGGAGGAGTGTGATAACCCACAAGTATAGGGGATCGCGGCAGTCTTCGAGGGAAGTAAAACCAAAATTTATTGATTCGACACAAGGGGAGGTAAAGAATACTTATAAGCCTTAACAACTGAGTTGTCAATTCAGCTGCACCTGGAAAAGCACTAGTAACAGGGGTGATGTGAAAGCAGCAGTAATATGAGAGCAATAGTAATAGTAACACAGCAGCAGTAGCAATAACACAGAGGCAATGGCACCAGAAAATAGTTGATACTACTTCCAATGACATATAGAATGAGTATATGATGATGAGAGATGGACCGGGGTTCCCAGCAATCTACACTAGTGGTAACTCTCCAATAACAAGTGACAAGTGTTGGGTGAACAAATTACAGTTGGGCAATTGATAGGATTGAAAGCATTAAGACAGAACATCAAGATTATTAATCATGTAGGCATGTTTTCCATATATAGTCGTACGTGCTCGCAATGAGAAACGTGCACAACATCTTTTGTCCTACCAGCCGGTGGCAGCCGGGCCTCAAGGGAATCTACTTGGATATTAAGGTACTCCTTTTAATAGAGCACCGGAGCAAAGCATTAGCACTCCGTGAAAACATGTGATCCTCATACCTACGCCTTCCCCTCCAGCTTGTCCCAATTTCGTCACTTTGGGGCCTTTGGTTCCGGACATAGACATGTGCATACAACTTGTAGATACAATCTAAGCAATAATTATAGAGCTTAAATCTAAGATCATGCCACTCGGGCCCTAGTGACAAGCATTAAGCATAACAAGATTGCAGCAACAATAACTTCACAAACTTTATAGATAGACTAATCATAATGTATCATCCATTGGATCCCAACAAACACAACACCGATTACATCAGATGGATCTCAATCATGTAAGGCAGCTCATGAGATCATTGTATTGAAGTACATGGAGGAGAGAATACCAACTAGCTACTGCTAGAACCCGTAGTCCATGGGGGAACTACTCACGGAGCATGATGGAGGCGGTGGCGTCGATGAAGATGGCTTCCGGGGGCACTTCCCCGTCCCGGCAGGGTGCCGGAACAGAGACTTCTGTCCCCCGAATTGGAGTTTCGCGATGGCGGCGGCGCCCCTGGAGTCTTTCTGGAGTTTCGTCAATTCGTATCGAGGATTTAGGTCGCGAGGGGTTAAATAGGCGAAGAGGTGGCGCAAGGGGGCGCCTGGGGGCTCCTCACCATAGGCTGGCGCGGGCCCAGGCCTGGCCGCGCCGCCTTATGGTGTGGTGGCCCTCTGGCCCTCCTCCGACTCCCCTTCGGTGTTCTGGAGCCTTCCGGGAAAAATAAGATCTTGGGTCTTTGTTTCGTCGAATTCCGAGAATATTGCCCGAACAGCCTTTCTGGAACCAAAAACAGCAGAAAACAGGAACTGGCACTTCGGCATCTTGTTAATAGGTTAGTTCCGGAAAATGCATGAAATCATCATAAAGTGCAAGCAAAACATGTAAGTATTGTCATAAAACAAGCATGGAACATCAGAAATTATGGATACGTTGGAGACGTATCAGCATCCCCAAGCTTAGTTCCTACTCGTCCTCGAGTTGGTAAACGATAAAAAGAATAATTTCTGTAGTGACATGCTACTTACATAACCTTAATCATACTATTACAAAGCATATGAAATGAATGAAGTGACTCAAGGCAAGGATCTATAGTTGCTAACAAATAGATAACATATAGCAAAACTTTTCATGAATAGTACTTTCAAGACAAGCATCAAAGGCCTTGCATAAGAGTTAACTCACAAAGCAATAGATTCAAAGTAAAGGCATCGAAGCAACACAAAGGAAGATATAAGTTTCAGCAGTTGCTTTCAACTTTCAACATGCATATCTCATGGATAATTGTCAACGCAAAGTAATATGATGAATGCAAATAAGCAAGTATGTAAGAATCAATGCACGATTGACACAAGTGTTTGCTTCTAAGATGGAAGGAAGTAGGTAAAGTGACTCAACATAAAGTAAAAGAAAGGCCCTTCGCAGAGGGAAGCAGGGATTAAATCATGTGCTAGAGCTTTTTAAGTTTTGAAATCATATAGAGAGCATAAAAGTAAAGTTTTGAGAGGTGTTTGTTGTTGTCAACGAATGGTAGTGGGCACTCTAACTACCTTGCCAACCAGACTTTCAAGAGCGGCTCCCATGAAGGACGTTATTTCTACCAGCAAGGTAGATCATCCCTCTTCTCTTTTGTTTACACATGTACTTTAGTTTTTATTTATTTATGGGTGACACTCCTCCCGACCTTTTCTTTCACAAGCCATGGCTAACCGAATCCTCGGGTGCCTTCCAACAATCTCATACCATGGAGGAGTGTCTATTTGCAAAATTAAGTTGCTTACTGATGAATCAGAGCAACACATGTGAAGAGAATTATTAATGAAAGTTAATTAATTGGGGCTGGGAACCCCGTTGCCAGCTCTTTTTGCAAAATTATTGGATAAGCGGACGTGCCACTAGTCCATTATGAAAGTCTGTCAAAAGTAAATGACAAGGTTGAAAGATAAACACCACATACTTGCTCATGAGCTATAAAACATTGACACAAATTGAGAAACATTTTGAAGGTTTAAAGGTAGCACATGAAGTATTTACTTGGAATGGCAGGAAATACCACATAGTAGGTAGGTATGATGGACACACATGGCATAGGTTTTGGCTCAAGGATTTGGATGCACGAGAAGCATTTCCTCTCAGTACAAGGCTTTGGCTAGCAAGGTTATTTGAAGCAAACACAAGTATGAACCGGTACAGCAAAACTTACATAAGAACATATTGCAAGCATTATAATACTCTACACTTGTCTTCCTTGTTGCTCAAACACTTTTACCCAGAAAATATCTAGACCTTAGAGAGACCAATCATGCAAATCAATTTCAACAAGCTCTACGGTAGTTCTCCACTAATAGGTTCAAACTACATGATGCAAGAACTTAATCATGATCTACTTGAGAGCTCAAAACAATTGCCAAGTATCAAATTATCCAAGACATTATGAGGCATTTTCTGTTTCCAACCAAATAACAATAAGTATTGTAGCTTCCAACTTTTATCATTGAACATTAAAAGTAAAATGAAGAACAAGTGTTCATATGAAAAATCGGAGCGTGTCTCTCTCCCAAACAAGGATTGCTAGGATCCGATCATATTCAAACAAAAATAAAAGCACACAGACGCTCCAAGTAAAGCACATAAGATGTGACCGAATAAAAATATAGTTTCAATAGAAGAAACCTGATAAGTTGATGAAGAAGGGGATGCCTTGGGCATCCCCAAGCTTAGACGCTTGATTCTTCTTGAAATATGCAGGGATGAACCACGGGGGCATCCCCAAGCTTAGACTTTTCACTCTTCTTGATCATATATCATCCTCCTCTCTTGACCCTTGAAAACTTCCTTCACACCAAACTTCTCATAAACTTCATTAGAGGGGTTAGTACCTACAAAACTTTAATTCACCTTAGTCCTGTAGTGACACATTGCAAGAACTCAATAAAACATTAGCTACAGCTCTCCACGTCTAGAAAGCCTTGCTTAAAGTCCACAAGAGACAATGCAAAAAACAGAGACAGAATCTGCCAAAACAGAACAGCCAGTAAAGACGAATTTTAAAGAGGTACTTCCATTGCTCAAATCAGAAAACTCAAAACCAATGAAAGTTGCGTACATATCTGAGGAACACGCACGTAAATTGGCAGATTTTTATGAGTTGCCTACAGAGAATCCTACCCAGATTCGTGACAGATAGAAATCTGTTTCTGCGCAGAAATCCAAATCTAGTATCAACCTTCTATTAGAGACTTCACTTGGCACAACATTGCAATAAAATAAAGATAAGGAGAGGTTGATACAGTAGTAACAACTTCCAAGACACAACAAAACAGTAGCAAAATAAACACATGGGTTATCTCCCAAGAAGTTCTTTCTTTATAGACATTAAGATGGGCTCAGCAATTTTAATGATGCACTCGCAAGAAATAAGAGTTGAAGCAAAAGAGGGCATCAAGAAGCAAATTCAAAACACATTTAAGTCTAACCCACTTCCTATGCATAGGAATCTTGTACACAAATAAATTCATGAAGAACAAAGTGACAAGCATAAGAAGATAAAACAAGAGTAGCCTCAAAATTTTCAACGTATAGAGAGGTGTTTTAGTACCATGCAAATTTCTACAACCATATTTTCCTCTCTCATAATAATTTCCAGTAGCTTCATCAATAAACTCAACAATATAACTATCACAATAAGCATACTTTTCATGATCCATAAACACATAATTTTTATCAAGCTCAAAAATAGTAGGATCAAAACTTTCAAATCCACTTTTATCAATAATATAACATGATGATTGATCAATCTCAAGAGATATGGGACTCATAGATAAATTCAAGACTTCTCCAATCCCATTTTCATTAGTAGTACAATTAATATTATCAAGTAGCATAGGACTGATACGTCTCCGACGTATCGATAATTTCTTATGTTCTATGCCATATTATTGATGATACCTACATGTTTTATGCACACTTTATGTCATATTCGTGCATTTTCTGGAATTAACCTATTAACAAGATGCCGAAGTGCCAGTTCCTGTTTTCTCGCTGTTTTTGGTTTCGAAATCCTAGTAACGAAATATTCTCGGAATTGGACGAAACAAAGACCCGGGGGCCTATTTTTCCACGGAGCTTCCGGAAGACCGAAGAACATACGAAGTGGGGCCACGAGGTGGCGACACCACATGGCGGCGCGGCTCAGGGGGGCCCGCGCCGCCCTATGGTGTGGCCCCCTCGTCGGGCCCCGACTCTGCCCTTCCGCCTACTTAAAGCCTCGCGTCGCGAAAGCCCCGATGCGAAAAACCACGATACGGAAAACCTTACCGAGACGCCGCCGCCGCCGATCCCATCTCGGGGGATTACGGAGATCTCCTCCGGCACCCTGCTCGGAGAGGGGATTCATCTCCCGGAGGACTCTACACCGCCATGGTCGCCTCCGGAGTGATGAGTGAGTAGTTCACCCTGGACTATGGGTCCATAGCAGTAGCTAGATGGTTGTCTTCTCCTCATTGTGCTTCATTGTTGGATCTTGTGAGCTGCCTAACATGATCAAGATCATCTATCTGTAATATTCTATATGTTGTGTTTGTCGGGATCCGATGGATAGAGAATACCATGTCATGTTAATTATCAAGTTATTATACATGTGTTGTTTATGATCTTGCATGCTCTCCGTTACTAGTAGAGGCTACGGCCAAGTTTTTACTCTTAACTCCAAGAGGGAGTATTTATGCTCGATAGTGGGTTCATGCCCGCATTGACACCGGGACAGGTGACGGAAAGTTCTAAGGTTGTGTTGTGCTTGTTGCCACTAGGGATAAAACATTGGCGCTATGTCCGAGGATGTAGTTGTTGATTACATTATGCACCATACTTAATGCAATTGTCTATGTTGCTTTGCAACTTAATACTGGAAGGGGTTCGGACGATAACTTTGAAGGTGGACTTTTTAGGCATAGATGCGGTTGGATGGCGGTCTATGTACTTTGTCGTAATGCCCAATTAAATCTCACTATACTTATCATGTCATGTATGTGCATTGTTATGCCCTCTCTATTTGTCAATTGCCCGATCTGTAATTTGTTCACCCAACATGCTTTTATCTTATGGGAGAGACACCTCTAGTGAGCTGTGGACCCCGGTCCATTCTTTAATACTTGAAATACAAATCTGCTGCAATACTTGTTTTTACTATTTTCTCTGCAAACAATCATCTTCCACACAATACGGTTAATCCTTTGTTACGGCAAGCCGGTGAGATTGACAACCTCACTTCGTTTCGTTGGGGAAAAGTACTTTGGTTGTGTTGTGCAGGTTCCACGTTGGCGCCGGAATCTGCGGTGTTGCGCCGCACTACATCCCGCCGCCATCAACCTTCAACGTGCTTCTTGGCTCCTCCTGGTTCGATAAACCTTGGTTTCTTTACGAGGGAAAACTTCTGCTGCTGTGCGCATCATACCTTCCTCTTGGGGTTGCCCAACGAACGTGTGAAATACACGCCATCAAGCATATTTTACGGCGCCGTTGCGGGGAGATCAAGACACGCTGCAAGGGGAGTCTCCACTTCTCAATCTCTTTACTTTGTTTTTGTCTTGCTTTATTTTATTTACTACTTTGTTTGCTGCATTATATCAAAACACAAAAAAATTAGTTGCTAGCTTTACTTTATTTACTGTCTTGTTTGCTATATCAAAAACACAAAAAAAAAATTAGTTTACTTGCATTTACTTTATCTAGTTTGTTTTATTTACTACTGCTAAAATGAGTAATCCTGAAGTTGAAGTTCGTTCATTTAAGCAACAAGGAGGAGAATGTTTAAAAGATGCTTGGTATAGAATTAGTGATGCCCATAATAGGAGCACTAAGAAACACTCCACCACTATCCTACTCAGGAATTTTTATGTTGGTATCTCTAGCTGGAATAGATATGTTCTTGATTGTCTCGCGGGAGGTAATTTCCTAGGCGCTCCCGCTTTAGAAGCTAGCTGCATTATTGAGAGTTTATTTGGAACACCACCTGTTAATGAAACTAAAATTGAAACCTCCCTTGAGGATGTTATGAAAAAATTGGAAACCATAGAGAAAAATTTTCCGAGTGTTGAAACTAAGTTGGAGATATTACTTGATAAGACTGATGAACTTGATAAATCCTTAGGAGGAATTGATGAAAGAATTAGTGTCCTAGGAACTTGTGTTGACCATGATAATCAAATTAATAGGATTGGCGAACTTGAAAAAGCTATGGGAACCTTGGGTTCAACCTTTTCATCTTTACGGTTTAGAGAGAAAGCTTATGTGGGAAAGGAGCAAAAGTTTATGTATGTCTCTAAAGTGCCTAAACCAAAGAAATATTATTATAGGCCTAAAAATTGACA
>NC_061513.1:314105145-314132618 GCF_022539505.1 Lolium rigidum
GAACACAATTAATTAAGAAACTATTCTTACTTATCTTATCCATGTCTTCTACTAAATAAATGTTCCTACCATGAGTCACATGGTATATCTTTTCCACTACAATACTTGAACCATGTCAAGGACATTCATATTTATTCTTCATTAACCTTGACCATTCCAATCTTGTTTCCCAACTCATTCCATTAAACCTTAGAGAAAGGAGAGAATCATCAATATGCTTATATCATCCATTAAATAGAACCTAGCTAAATATTTAAACCTTGTCCAAGGGAGGTAATTGTTGATACTAACCAATGTTATAATAAGTATAAGTAAAGTATTAAACCCTATTTGACCTAGCTAAAACTTGATAGTAAGTAAGAACCTATTCTTCTAGTAATTATAGAGAGGCAAGTGTTGTGATCATTACACCTTGGTAATGATCATAAACTCTAGAGAATCCTACCTATTCAGAAGAGCTCAACCTAAAGAGGTATACTCAAGTATATGGACTTATACCTGAATCTTGGGGATAGAATCATAATTCACCAATGAATTGTTATAAGGCCAATACTTTGATCATTACAAATTGGGTGAGGATCATAAACCCTAAGAATCTAAGTGAGTGTGTTAAGAGAAGTATTAAAGAAGAGAGACTAGTGAGGAATAAGTGGATCATGTCTAATGCATGATTTTACTTTATAAATTAAGATGATAAGTTAAACATAAATATGTGATCCATAAATCTAATCTATCACATGAATTGATAAATATATCAATAGTAGTTAATCCAGACCAATACTCATGCCTTGTATAGAGTAGTATTGATATGGTATCCAAACCTTGCCTATCCAAACACTTGCTACAAATCTAGCATTGCCTTGATACACTAATTCTATCTAAGTGAGGAGGAGGAACCCTAGCCAATTAAACATAACCAAGCTTATGCTCATACCTAATCCTAGTTGTATATCACTTGGGTGATCACTACTTAAAACCCTAGACCATATTTGAATTCCAATCCAAGTATTACTTTGGATTATAATTAGAACCCTGCCATACCTCATGCCTAGTTATACTTCAATTTAGTAAAGCTTATGCAAAACCCTAAACCTTTCAAATAGAATCCATCCCACATAGAATATTATGTCCTAACTTGTGTATCATGGATCACAAGTATAAACCAATCCATATACACTTATAAATTAAATGCCTTTGGTGAATAGAATGAAACCAATACCCTATTTCACTTTGCTATCTAAATACTTTGCCTAAGTGAACCAAGTGAATAGCATTTATAAAGTACCATCACCTTAGCAAGTGAATTAACCATGATGAGCTTAGGATCTATTTCAAGTAAGCCAAGCTAGAAGTGCTAAACAAGATTATTAAAGATAGAGTTTATCAAACCATCTTCTTAAACCCTTATAAGTAATTCTCCACATGAAATTATGAACCAATCCCATTCTCAAAACCATTTAATTTAAACTCTAGCCATAAGGAGAACTATATGTGAACCATCCATATTGTTAAGAACCCTAGTAAAATTTAGTAATATGCTTACCATGCACCTATTATAAAATTCAAACCATTTCAAAATGTTTGGTTTCCAAATTTAAAGAATTGAGATAAAACCATTTCCATTTTATTAAACCTCACAAAGTGCCACTCTAATAAAAATTCAATAGTTGTTTAAACAAAAGAATTGGGCAGTGAGTATTATCATGAAATGATATTAATACTCAGATAGTTTAGAACCTGTAAAACAAAACAGAATTCAAATTTGAATTCAAATAACAAATTCAAAAACATAAAATAAAAACAGAAAATAGAAATTTGAAATAAGGAAGGAGGGAAACTTACCTCAGCAGCCGCAGCAGCCCATGACCAGCACCACCTCGTCAGCCCAGCACTGGCCCAGCCCAGCAACAAAGCCACCCAGTCCACCGTACCGTTTCGGCGAGGAAGAAAAGAAGTTTCTTCTTCTTCCCCGCAGACGACACGGCGACGGCGAGCTCGGCCACGTCCCCGCCGACGATAAGTCTGACTCCGGACGCCAGAGATCCTCTCAGAGGCACCTCCAAGCTCGTTCGCATCCGAGCCTATCCAAAACCATCAAGATTCGCGCTCAGAACAAGCTCCAACCTCGCTGTGCATCCCGACCATCTCCGACGTCGAGCCGGCGTTGCCGACCACCATTTGTCCTATAAATATGCACAGAGCTTCGCCAGGAAACCCTAATGCTCCGCCGCTCACTCTCTGGCTTTCTCCATCTCTCTATCTCTCCCTGGAAACACCGCCATGGCCGGCCAGTTCTCCGGCTAGCCGTCGATGGAGACCACCCCGGCGTCTACCCAGTGGCTCGTTGGAAGCGCCTGGCCGCGTACAACATCCTGGAGGAGTCTAGCATCGAGGGAAGCCAAGAGGAGGAAGAATTTCGCCGTTCCCTTTCATTCGGGTTCGTCGGGGAACCATCAATCGCCGTCGTCTCCGGCGGCCATCGTCGTCGCCGACCACACCAGCAAGTTCACGGTGAGCTTGCACATCTCTGGACTCCAATATTGTTTCCTGGAACCATCTATAGCTCCGTTTAGCCATTTCGCCGGAGTGGACCGCCGCGGGACATGAACGTCGGCGTAGCTCCGATGATCCCCTCGCCAAGCCATCGCCACCATCAACTTCGGTGAGTCAAGGAGAGTCGAAAAACCTATTCGCGCGTCCCGGGGGGCCATAAAACGGCGGCGCCGTCCTCGCCGGACCGCCGGCGGTTAAACGCCGGTGAGGTCAAACCCATGGTCAAGGTTGACTGGACCTTGCCGCGTGGCTGCTGAGATGGCACGCAGGCCCCACTAGTCAGTCTCTGCGAGTATAAGTGAACCGGTACACTTAGTATTTTTGCTTTATTTAAAATTCCAGAAAATAGCTGAAACTTTACAGAAATAGATTAAATTCATTTCAACTCAGAAAAATATGAATAATATATCAAAATGCTCACAAAAATAAACTCTATTCAAATAAAATATAAAACAAAAATGTGTGTCAAAATAAAAATTCACTTATTTTTAACCTTATTAATTATGCCATTTCAATTATTTAACATACAATTTGAATTCAATAATTAATGAAGTTTCAAAATTAAATTTTAACTATTCAATAACTAAGTAAAATGTTAGGATTAATTTTATTTACCAAATTTGCATTAGCTTAATTATTAGTGGTAATTCATAAACCCTAATTGCAAATTACTATTTTCTATTTTCTTTAAATAGTAATAACTCAAGAAAATATTATAAGCTAATATTATTTTGGTAAATCAAAACTTATTTACTTAAACATCTTTAGTTAACAAGTTAATTATTTTAAACCCTAGTAACAATTATTAAACCCTAATTCTTAATTAAACTAAAATAGGAGTTACTCTAATTATTAAGTCTTGTGTAGATTAATAAAATGCCAAACCATTACTAATTATGCTTCAAAGTAATTAGTTACCACACTTATATTTCCAATCATCATTTTAGGAGATGTACCATGATTTAGAAACCCTAGTTTCAATTTGAATAAGAACCTTGAACTCATTATTCCATGTGTTCATCCATAGTAGTTGCAAACCTAAAACCCTAGGAGTTTAGCCCATGTGATCATAGCCACCTCAACTCTACATGTAGAACCTTGATAGGTAACCAATGAATGCATGTTTATGATCCACCCACATAAAACCAATTCACATGAGATTATCATTTCATGTTCCTATTCTTAATTAAAACTTATATAATTCACTAGTATCACCTAGGTATAAACCCTAGCTTGATACCACATGTTAGCACCATTGATCATCAATCCTAAATACCACACCATTAAGTTCAACCTCAATCATCCAATCCTAGTAAAACTATAAGATAAACCCTAGTATCAACCTTGTGTAACAATTCACATCACATGCTCCTATTACACTAAACCCTACTTAGGAAATGATAAGCCACTTAGCTTAAAAACCATTAGAGATTATTTAGTAAAGCGAATGTAAAGCCATAGTAAAACTAATAGCAAACCTATAAAACTATCTTAATAACCATCCTTTAATATGGTGTATATGGGAAACAATGGTAATAACCCTATCAATACTTGCTACATATAAACCCATTCTACTTAAAGAACCCAACTAGTTCCTATTAGTGAACTAAATGAATCCAATAGTAAACCCTAGAAAACCATAGCTCCTATGTATCGTAGTTCATCTTCTTATTTAACTGCTTTCTTCAAAAGTTATTCTTTTGAAGTACAAAGGTTAATCAAACCATAGAAGCCATAGTTCTTATTTGAAATACTTGCTAGTTCTTAATTAACATGTTCTTCAAAAGTTATTCTTTTGAAGTATAATATAAATAATCATCAACCATGTCCCGTAGAACCTAAAATTGACCACTGTTCTTTACATATTGTTCCACCACTATTCTTTATGTGTGTACTTGTTATGATGTCTTATATCACTTGATTATGATGCTAATATAACCAAACCCTAATAAGAACCTTGTTTGAGAACCATTCTAAAAGTGCAACACACCCTAAAGAAATCTGTACAACTCATCAATCTTAAATCATCGGGATTAGGTTACGCTCGGGACGATTGCATTTCATACTATGCATTATAGCATTATTGCCGAGTTCTTTAAACATTGTCCTTACCGGACGATGATGGTATTTCAGCATTTGGACTTCTCACGTATCGAAGCTTTTGCCTGCATAATCTCGCAGTCAAGAAAGGCAAGTTCATCGCTTGCTCATGTCATTTGATTATTTTTATCAAACTATATGCCAAGTATTATACTTATCACTCATGCATTGAAAAGAAAATATTATTTTACAATTATGAATATGACTATGTGGTGGGCAATGGAACCATGGTATGTGTTGATATGGTGGAGGTTCCATTGCATGGGTTTATATCACCCTAGGATTAATTACCAATGCCGTCCAGTGATTCTAGCGCCGTACAAACCGCGTTGACCATGAGATCTATAATGGCTCTGGGAAGCCAGCCGTATCTTTTCCCTTCACGCACGCCAACGGATTGGTAGAGACGGTGGGGTGTTGGAGGCACTGCCGCAATAGGTTGGGATATCCTTTTAAATCCCCATCCATTAGTGATGTTAATCTCTACCATCTATGAGGGATTGTCCGGAGTACACCATGAGTAAAGTCGTATTATCGGGGGAAGTCTACTGGAGGTGTACGGTCGGACAAAAGGGTGGGTTTGCAGGGTCGCGGAGAAGGCGGTGTGGGCTTGGATCTTACACCTGGCCTCACACCAAAGGAAGTGTGGACGGGAAAGCTTGCACCTGGTTGGCAACAAGGATAAGGTCTCTTATGGGAAAAGTAACGCACCTCTGCAGAGGATACCGAATTGTGATCTGTCACTCCTCGTTCGGGAAGGGAACTGCGAACGCGGCAGGAAAGGAACTCCATGAAGTTCTAGTCAACTCGTGAAGACCGACGGGCATAGTTTTCGGAATAAAATAAACCTTTTGAAGAAATGTTTATGAAAACTTGCATTCGCCTATGACTTTCTGGTCTATGGCTGTAGCTAGTGCATGATACACATATTTCCTAATATGAACTTGCTGAGTACGCTCGTACTCATTCTATCTCGTTTGAACCCCTTCTTAGAGCAATGCACCGAAGGAGAAACTACCGTGGAACTCGAAGACAAAGAAGTCAACTGCAACAAGATGAAGAATCCAATCAAAGAAGTCAATGGAGTCAACTCCTGCATCAGATATTATGGAAACCTAGACTAGTAATAGAAGGGAACCTTTCCCAAATCATAGCACCTAAGTAGCTAGATTTCTATAGCAAGCCAAGTAGTTCTTAAACTTGGGTTATCAATAAGATAGACTACGAGTCGTTCTTCTGGAGTTTTATTTGAAGTTTTACCTCACTGTAAAGTAGGAGGCTGTGTGGATCTTATGTAAACAGTTCGTGTGTACTTCTATAGACATACCTTGGACTCGCATATGTTTCTGTTGTACCACTCTGAGAGATGTAATATGGGTGGAACGGTGTTTCACTTGTGTTATGTCAACGACTTGTGTACTACACTATGCAGTGGTACGCTGGGTCACCGCATTTCGCAAGATCTCAAGCTTAGCAGTGCTGACAGAGGGGTCAGTCTTGGCATCCAAAGCTGCCTTTTTCTCGTTAAGCCGTTGACATTTGTCTGCAATATCGGCTTTCAGCGGGAGTTGGGTGTGGCGTAAGTCGATTCTCTGACGAGCCAACTACACCCTTGACCTGAAGGCAGACAACGTCACGACTGGCCAGAGCTTCAACTGCAGCGTCACTGGGACGTGAGGCTGGATTTCTTCAAGAGTGTGCTTCACCTCCTCAGAGTTTTCGACTAATGTCTCAATGGGTGAAGAAAGCAGAGCTTTGAGGCATTGGAGTTGGTCAGCGATGACGCTGGGGCTCGGTTCATCACGTGCTGTGGAGTGGGCCGGCTCGATAGATTCAGGGTCGAACGACAAGCAAGCCCGAGAGATCACAGCCCCGACAAACAACAAAAAGCAGCATAAGTCTCGCAGATCGGGGTAAGGGCAAGCCCAACAAAGGGAGCATACCTCTCCTACGACCATGGGAACAGCCGATGACGGAGCAATCGGTGCATGGCGTCTCTGCCTGGGGTTTGGCCAAGGTGGCAACTTGGTCGATGTCACCTTTAGAGGTTGTTACCTCCAGAGTTGTGGAGGGCATCAGAACTTCCTCGACATCCCCGCTGGAAGTTTCATCAGTCTGCAAAAAGATAGTGAGCCGATCTGGGCAGCAGAGCACAAGAACTAAGCTAGGAGGAGTTGGAGAGCCGTTACATTTAAAGCTTCTTGGTTCGAGGAAGGAGTTTGCTGATCCTTCCGAGCCCTCTTGGTGCATTGACTCTTGGTGCGTAAGCCTCCTTGCCCTGTTTTGATGGGAGCTTGAAGGGCAGCAGGTTCAGGGGCTGACCTTTTCTTGGAAGCCGATGGTGGCACATCTGGCTGTTTTTGCGTGGTGGTGTCCTCAGAGGTGCCCGAGCTTGAGCCTCGTCGGCTGGACTGCGTCTCCTCGCTGGTATTGTCTTCGGTGGGGTCCGCAAGAGCAGGATTAATGGACACCGACATGCTATAAAAGCCTAGAAGGATGAATGGAACAAGATGGGGTATAGAACAGCTTACATATAAGCTTTACGGAGCTGGCGCAGTGGTTTTTGCCCTTCAAAGTTTTCCTGGCAGCTACTTTTCTCACTGCTGTTCTCGCCCTGACTGAGGCTCGGGGGGCAGCTGGCCCTGTAGAGTCTTTACTCTTGGGAGCCGATTTTATTGGAATCGGCTGGCTCTGCATCACAACTTTTTTAAAAAAAAGGTGGTGAGTTCTTGCAGAAGAGGATCACTGGAGCTGGTGGGAGGAATTTAAAGGGGGATCCATCATCATTGACAGGCTCTGGGCCATCTTGTTGCTGCAAAGAAACAGGAAGCGAGGTTATAAAGCATCACTCGGAAACTATCGCGAGGAGATTTGCGAGCAAGTGGCACCTGTTCGCGTAAGTATCGGCTTCGGCGTCAAGTTGTTTCAGCAACGGTCCTAGGGCTCTCCCGAAGGCATGGGTCTTCCACATTATCCACCAGATCTCAAAGTCATCAGTCGAAGAGATGAAGGATAGATTGTGAGGGACCGATGCGTTGCCATCGGCTCATTGAGCATTGACCAAGTTGACAATCGCTCCCTAGTCGAAGAGATGAAGGATGGATTGTGAGGGACCGATGCGTTGCCATCGGCTCATTGAGCATTGACTAAGTTGACAATCGGCAAAGTCAGTATGAGGGGAAATCGGCTAAATTAGCATAAAGGAAATCGGCAAAATCAAATTGAAGGAAATTCTTCATTGATAACGGGATTCCTTACATAAAGAGCTGATTGCTCTCAAAAGGAAGTACCAGGGGATACATTGCCCCATCTACTACTACTGATCCTATGCTAAGGGTCCTATCTATGGGCCGTCGCTGCCCTCATCGTCGCCGTCGTCGCCGCTGTCGGTGCTACTCCCAGCTGGCTCGTCGTCGCTGCTGCCGCGGCCGCCGGCAGGGCTCTCGTTGTCCTCGTCCTCCTCGTCAGCGTCGTCGTCGCTGTCGAAGTCGCTGAGGTTCCCCGGCCAGGGGCAGAAGCGCTTGGCCGGCGGCTCATCGGAGGAGGTGTCGTCCTCCTCCTCCTCCTCCTCCTCCTCCTCGAAGGAGGTGAAGTCGTCCCAGGAGAAGCGATCGTCATCGCTCTCCTCCTCCGTTTCCCCGTCGGCAAGGAAGCGGAGGTCACTTTCCCCGTCGGTCGAGGACTTGTCGTCCTCAGACCAGACGGAGAAGTCGTGACTGGACTCGTCCCCGTCTTCTATGGCGCGGTGAATGTAGGCCTCGTGGGCCTCCTCCGGGTCCCACTCCAGCGTCGGCTCGCGGGAGGGGGAGGACTGGGTGGAAATACCCGACGAGGCAGAGGAGGAAGAAGACATGGTGGCGAGAGGAGGGCTTTTGGAGTGCTAATGCGAAGGGGATGAAGAAGTGAACTGCGGGATGCGGTTAAAATAGAGGCGATATAGTGGAGATGATTCAATGCTGCAGCGGTTCCCGAGGATGTAGTGCCAAAACCATCAAATCATGCGGAGAAGTTGAGAAGGCAAGGTATCATGATGAAGGGATACCGTGGCGGTTCTGTTCTGCCCGGATTTGACACGACGAAGAAAGGGAAAACAGAGTGATTTTGGAATTGTCATTTCCAAAACCAGGGGGGGCATGTGTTATCACCAGAATTTGACCGGATCAGAGGTGGGCCGCGATTAAGATGGGCTTGAAAAATATACCTGGAAGGAATACATTGAATCGGCCTTGTATACAAAGTATGGACTAGTTTGCCCGTGTATCTGTAAATATAGTAGGATACGTGTCGGTTAGATAGAATTTGGCTCGTGCACGGTTGGGATTACTCCCACGTTAGAAAGTCTACGGACTATAAATATGTATCTAGGGTTTCTGAAATAAACAACAATCACGTTCACCACAAACCAATCTAGGCGCATCGCCAACTCCCTTGTTTCGAGGGTTTCTTCCGGGTAAGCATCATGCTTGCCTAGATCGCATCTTGCGATCTAGGCAAGTACACGTTTATTCGTTGTTCATGCGTTGCTCGTGCTCGAAGCCTTGTTGATGGCGAGCAACGTAGTTATCATAGATGTGTTAGGGTTAGCATTGTTTCATCGTATCATATGCTTTCGTCCGTGCAACCCTTAGACGTCTAGCCGCCCTTACACCTATCTTAGGTGTAAGGGCGGCACCTCGCTTGATCGTTATTTAGTAGATCCGATCCGTTATGATTGCTCCTTGTTCTTCAAGGATTAGTTTAATATCTGCATAGTTAGGCCTTACAAACGGGTTGAAGGATCCAGTGGCGCGTAGGGTGTAGTTTGCTAGCCCTAGACAAGATGTTCCGGGGATCAACTTCATGTTGGTTTTTAGGCCTTGTCTAGGGTCGGTTTATTATCACCATGCGTGGCCGCCAGGCTCAATCACGCGTAGGATGTTCCGATTATGTGGTGAAAACCCTAAATCGTCGTAGGTCGTTTTAACTCTATTTTGATCAAGCAGGACCACCATGTGATTGTATACCTCATACGAATCATGGGCGGATCGGCTCCTTGAGCCGATTCACAGGACAACCTGAGAGCCGATCGAGGCTCGTATTTAATGTTTACGTGTATGCCATGCAGGAAACTAAGCGAAGCAAATCCATCACCTTCCTGATCAGGTGTAGGTCAGGTGGCACGCCCTTGCACCAGCATCGGACGTGCGTGCCGAGTCTTTGCGGGCCGTCGCTCGAGGGACCAGGGCCAGCCGCAGTCCTGGGAGCCTCCCGGCTCTACTGTGTTGCTCGTCGCTGCTCGCCGGTGGGTTTCTGACCGCAACACACACGCGTTGTCCTCACACATTGCAACGATTTTGTTGAACAAAGATAGCCGCATTCGGTACCGGCATCGAAAAAGATGGGGCGGATATGTCAGTACCTCGGCGAAATAATCGCGCATGAGCAAGGTGTGGCCGAGGGCTCGGTTCCGCGGGATGCACAGCCGCCCCATGGTTGAGCCCTTCCGCTTCTTCGGCCGCATGTCCGTGACCGCTACCGCTACGAGTATCACCGCCGTCTGCTCCAACTCTTCGTCAAGTAGCTCCTCCAAGTCGGAGTCGTCGGAGGAGGACGAATCCTCCAACAAAAACAGCGCGCATGGGTCCATCTGCAAGACACAACTACCATGGCGAACCATCAGAGCTATGGTGGCAGATCCGCGGCTGCGACGAGCTTGGGAAAAAGACTTACCGGCTTGCGGCGAGGCGTGCGCGCCGGCGTTGATTGCGGCAGATTGGTACCCGATTTGCGCGCGCCGGCGGGCGGAGTGGATGCGGCGGGCCCGCGCGCGTGCTCCTACCTGTCGAAATCAGAGGGGAAGGCCAGGATCTGTGGCGGCGCGCGGCAGCGGCGGCAGTTGGCGGGAGGAAGAGGAAAAGGGACGAGTTGAAAGTTCCTTCGCGCCAACGGTCGGAAATGGATGGAGGCCGCGCTCACACAGCCCCTCCAACCCGGGAAGTTGGGGGCCGCGCGGCGGATCGGGGCGGCCCAAAATTTTTTTTGGAAATGGGGGTCCGATGCGGGATCTGAACGGTCCCTTTTTTACTCTCCTAGAGATGCTCTTAGCAGTGGGCCTTGCGCTCGAACTTGAGCAAAAATTTCACCGGCTGGTGCTGGCAGACGTTGATGTCGCGGTGGCTGAGGCTTAACTCCTTGCGGATGGCGCGGTCGATGGCCTTGGCCTCGATCTTCCTGTTGCCGTTGACAACCCAAGTGATGGCCATGATTGCCTCCCAATCCTTGATGTCCTGGTTCAGCTCAAAGGATGTGGCGATGATGACCGTGTCCTCTTCCGAACGCGTTGCCGCAGAGCCGATTTCGCTATGGGCAATGGATGGAGGAGGCGGTAGTAGCAGGGGAGGTGGTGGCGGAGCTGCGGTCAAAGACGTGGGCCAAGCGGTCGTGGAAGCGGTAACGACGGCATCCCAGGAGCAAGCTCCTGGGGCGGAAGGGGAAGAAGCTTGCGGGCACGGTTGTGGTTGAGGCTGATGACTTGTCTTCCTCTTGGTAGCACGTGCAACGAGGCGAAGGCGGAGGGGGGAGCAGCGCTATTTGTGGCCGGACAGGTTGCAATAGAGACACCGAAACTTATCTCGGCAGGCGGAGGCGGGGTGGTAGTGCGCAGGAGCAAGACAGCAGGCACAGAGGCCTTCCGTGCGCCTTTTGAAGTGGAGAGCCGCGGCTTCCGCCTGGGACTGCCGTAGAGCAGGCGAGGGCGCAGACACTGCCATCATGGCGCCTTGAATGCACGTCCCATCGCGGCCGGCGCCACAGTGAGGCAGAGACCCATCCCTCATTGTCTCGGGAGGAGGACGCCGCGGGTGGAGTTGACGTGCCATCAAGTCCTGGAGCCTGCTGGTAGCTGGAAGAAGCAACGACGATGGAGCGCAAGTGGAGAGCTTGGAAGCACCACTCAAACATGGGAGATGCGCGTGCTGGATGGCCCCCTCGAGGGCTAGGTTGGTGGAGCCAGGGGCGGAGTTAGGGACCTCTTCGTCGCTGGAGGCTGGCCGACCAAGCGAGCTAGACGGGGAGGTCGAAGGGGGCATCGCGGCCCGATGATGCATATCCATTCGATGACGCGGTGGAGAGGATGATGCATATCCATTCGATGAAGCGGTCACGAAAGCCTAAGTGGCGCATCACTCGTAGAAGGAACGGCCAGGACACCGAGTCGAACGCCTTCGTGATGTCGATCTTGACGAGCATGGAGGGAACACGACTGAGGTGGAGGGTGCGGGTGGTAAGCTGAACCATCTTGAAGTTGTCGTGGATTGACCGGCCCTTGACAAATAAAGGCAGACTGGTTCTCCGCCACCAAGTCGGACAGCCTCCGCGCAAGACGATTGGCGAGCATCTTGGAGAAGAGCTTCCCAAAGATGTGTATGAGGCTTATAGGCATGAAATCCTTGACATCAACCGCGCCGTCTTTCTTCGGCAAGAGGATGATGAGAGCGTCGTTGAGGTTCCTCATGCCCTTAGCACGCAACGAGTAGAGGTGCTGGATGGCGCGGAAGACATCATCCTTGATGATGGACCAGGCTGTCTGGAAGAAGCGTTCCGAGAAGCCATCTGGCCTGGGGCCTTGTCTATTGGCATATCTTTGACAGCAGCCCATGTCTCATCCATTGTGAAAGGCACGTCCATGTGACCATGTCTTGTACGTTGATAGTAGGCAGGCCAAGGAATTGAAAGTCCAAGTCTCGGTCTAGTGGAGAATCAGAACCAATCAGACTTGAGTAGAAATTGAATAACACATCTTCCTTGTTTTGTATGGAAGCAACTGCAAGTTAA
This sequence comes from Lolium rigidum, assembly GCF_022539505.1. Lineage (NCBI taxonomy): Eukaryota > Viridiplantae > Streptophyta > Magnoliopsida > Poales > Poaceae > Lolium > Lolium rigidum. The sequence continues at coordinate 314,117,611 of NC_061513.1, forward strand.
CAAATTTTCATACTTGTTTCAGGAATCCTCTGCCAAAGAAGCTATTGGAACAAACATGAAGGCCGATGATTTAACTGATGACCAATTCATGTCATCTGACCCGGCTATTAAAGAATGGCAACACCTCTCTGTAGGCTTGCTTCACATTTGTCTTATGGTTTGAAGCTATCCGAGAATGCAGCAGAGTGGAAGACCAGAAGCTTTGCTACCATCCGCTTATAGATACTCTATGGTTGCTGGATTTCAGGGCGACCAAAATTCCATCTAGCATCAGCTGGCATATTTTATGGTTCGTGAATTTGTTGGTAATGCTCGCATCAATTATGAATGTATTGCTTTCGCGCTTTCTTGAGGTGCCCTAAGAGCGGACAGTGAAAAACCTGAGGTCATGCTACTATGAGAAATTGGCCCACATGTTTTGCTTGTGGGGTGTCTCCTATAAGCATTGCTCAATCAGGTATTGAAGCAAACAAACATCTCGGTTGGATGACATACAAAACTCGGGATTGTCAAATGAGCAGCTACCTACATAGTGATTCTAACAAACATGCATTGTCTCAGACTTATTTTGTTTCGGCATTTACATGCAGCACTTAACTAAAGGAAAAAAATATATAGTAACTGTGATGTGATCGATGGTGACACACTGACACGGCACAAACCACAAATGGCCTGAACACATGAAACCCATTGCACTTACCACAAATTGTCCAGCGTGTTGTAGGTGGCGCGGCAAAACGTGCATGCCCTCCTAGTATATATCCATGTTTAAACTTCAACAAGTGATCTCATAAATAAATGATGTAGTTTTAAGCCAGTAATGTTTAGTTTATGAACAAATTTGCACTACTATGACTACTCAATTAGCTCTGAAACTAATACTGTAGTAGTTGATAAGCCTAATGAATAAGCCTAAATTCTTCTGGGCACGCGCGTGCCAGACGGACGTACCGAGCCCACACAATAAACGACAAACGGAATCCACGGGCCGGAAAAGAAAAGGAAGAAAATAAACCTTATCCAGTTCCCTATTCTTTCCAGGCTTCCAGCCTTCTAATTTCGTCCCGCCATTTGTGCGGGTCAACGCATCCTCGCCTGAGCTGCGCGAGCGCCGCCCCAATCGGTCTCCACCAAGCCGGCCCCAGCAGATCTCCTCCGCCGCGCCAGACGGTCTCCTCCGCTCCCATCCATGGCCCCAGACAGCCAGACGGTCTCCTTCTCCCCAATCGATCTAAGAGCTGCATCGCTCTGGCGGCTAATGCTTGGCCGGAGCGGCGCCTTTGCCGTGGTGGCCCCGACGGAAATCGAGTTGAGGCCCCGCTTGAGCCGAGCATGGGAGGATGGGCAGGTCTCGGGATGGTTGTTAGAGAAAGGGGAGCGATCCGAATGGCAGCAAGCCAGCAACGACACGTCTCCTCCTACCTCCGGGTCTCCTCCTTCAAGCAGTTCGGCTGGATCCTAAGCCTAAGCGGCACCCTTGTGAGGGCTTTGGCTTTGAGTTTGGGAATGGAGAGGGAGGAGGGGAGAAGAGAAAATCCGTATCAGATGCAGAGAGAAGAGAAAAAACAATGATGAACTTGATTATTTAGTGTAATCATCCTCCAAAAAATTTACTACTGTAAATTTCACCGTTTTGGGATTAGTTGCTTAATTTGCATATATTAGTTGCTTAATTTTATTAAATTGTTGCCTAGTCAATTAACCTCTCTTAATAGGATTTGTTTATGTCACCTTTGTTCCCCCTGAGTTGGCCAAAAAATTTACCGCGCGAGGGGAAAAGCGGCGGCACACGCGCTTTCTTTCGGGCGCCGCTGAGCGCGCGATCTATAAAACGGCCCCTCCAATCGTCTGACATTTCCTCCCCCGCTGGCGCCACCGCCATGTCGCCGCGACGATGTTCAAGCTCGGTACCGCGGCGTCCGCGAGCGCCAAAACGGAACATCTACGCGGAGATCCGGACCAGCGACGAGTGCATCGGCCTCGGCACGTTCGAGACCGCGCACGAGGCAGCAAGCGTACGACGCCGTGGCTTGGCGCATTGGGCGCCGGCGCCAGTCGATGAACTTTCGCGACGTCTGGACACACCAACCGGCTGAGGACCTCGCGCCGCTGCAGCGCCTCATCACGTAGGAGGAGCAACGCCCCATTCTCATCGCTGAGCGGGACGAGCGCGTACGGCTCGAGTGGGCGGCCCGCTTCCCCGGGGACGTCGCCGCAGAGAAGAAACACTTCGCCACACGGAAGGCGGCGCAGAAGGCCACGAAAAAGGAGGACCGCCTCTTCCAGAGGGCCGACAAGGCGGCGAAGCACGCCTTCATCGAGGCGCAGATGGACGGTCCGCATACCATCTCCGATAAACAACGCCCGCTGGACCTCGCGCCAAAGCAACTTTAGTGCCCGATGACGCAATTTTTGTACCTATCTTAGCAACTTTAGTGCCTGAAAGAGCAACTTTGGTACCTGTCAACACAACGTTGGTGCGTGACGGCCAAGATTTGGTGTCCATCAAAGCAACTTTGGAGCCCTACGGTGCAATTTCTATGCCCGACAGAGTAATTTTGGTTGGTGGCAAAGCAACTTTGGTGCCAACAGAGCAACCCTAGTGTGCGATAAAGCAACTTTGCTGACCAAAGGTGCAATTCTCACGCGCGGTAAAAACAAATCCTCTAATGCGTGCCAAAGCAACTTTGGTGCCTGACGGCGCAACTTTCTTGTCGAAAGGGTAACTTGTGTCCGACAACACAACTTTGTTTCGTGGCAAAGCAACTTTGGTGCCAATATAGCAACCCCGATGCCCGATAAAGAAACTTTGATGCACAATGATGCAATTCTCAACGTGCGACATTTTTTTTCATATGTTCTTGTTTTTTCTCATGTTCTTTTCTTCCCCAACGAAGCAATCCATCTAAGAAAAATAATGAATAGAGCCGGCCAATCCTGCCACCCTTCCCCTTGTGTGCCTTGCGTCAAAGAAACTTTAGAGCCCGGCGACGCAATTTTTGTGCCTATGGGAGCAACTTTGGTTCCCGTCGACAAAATGTTGGTGCGTGACGACCTAGTTTTGGTGTTCGGGAAATCAACTTTGGAGCCCTACAGAGCAATTTCGATGCCCGGCATAGCAACTTTAGTTTGTGTCAAAGCAACTTTGGTGCCAATAGAGCAATCCGGTGCGCGATAAAGCAACTTTGATGCCCAATGGTGCAATTCTCACATGCGGTAATTTTTTCTCTAATGCGTGCCAAAGCAATTTTGGTGTCCGACGGTGCAACTTTGGTGTCGAAAGGGCAACTTTGGTGCCGACGAAGCAATTCTAGTGAGCGGCAATTAACTTTTAGCCCGATGGGCCACTTCACAACATCGGGCACATCCACTTCACAACATCCTTAGGCAATTGCATAGCATAACTATACTGCAGCTAGGGAAAATTACAACTATGGTAACTTTTTGGCCAACAATTATTATATAATTTTAGGCAACAAACTAGCATTTTTAGCAACTATTATGTATTTTCAGCAACTATTATGTAATTATAGGCAACAAATTAGCACATAAATGTGGCTTTTAGGCAACAACTACGACTAGTCAGGAAGCTATCATTTTTAGCAACTATTATATGATTTTAGGCAACAAAAAACTATTCAAGTGGCAAATAGCAGTTTCCCTTTTACATGGGACCCACCACTCTCCCTCTCTCTCCTTTATCTTCTTCCTCGTACGCATCCCTCCCAATTTCATCCTATCAATGCTGCCCCCGCTGCCAATTCTGGCCGCCATGGGTTCCAGCCCGAGCTCAAGGCCGGGAGAGGGGCGCGCCACATCGGGAGGTCGCTCCGGAACAGAGCCCATGGCTGGGGCGGGAGTTGCGCCGAGAGGAGCGGCATGGCCGCAAGGTTTCCGCGAGCCGCATGGACATTACAGGCGCGCGGTCGCGTGGGGAAGTTGGCGGTGGGCGGAGGAGGCCGGCGACGGGGAGCTAGATGCGGAGCTCGCGCGGTGGGAGATGGGGAACCTGGACGGTGGCCTACGCGCGTTGGAGGGAGCCGGCGGCGGGTGCGCGCGTTGGAGGGAAGCCGGCGGCGGGTGCGCTCGTCTAGATGGGAGGCCGGTGGCGAGCACGGTTGGCCGGACGATGCGAGTGGCCAGCGGGGACGGTTCTCCTGGCCGGAGCGGAAAATGGAGCGATGGCCGATTCGGGAATGGGAATGACGAGCAGGCCGCAAGGTGGTCATCGATCGAGATAGGGCGCAATTCATTTTCTTTCCTCTTCCACCGGTGGCTGAATCTTTCCTAAAATCTACGGTGTGCCAGAAACTACTATCGGGCACGCGGCCGCTCCCTAGACGCGTCCATGAATAAGGAGGGAATTCACACACAATGACACACTGATCATCTAGTCTATCACATAAGTTAAATGAGAGCATGGGACTAAACCAGGACCAAAATCCAATGCAAGTTTGAGACGGCATAATCTCTCTGGAGTATCAACAACACTGACAACAGTGCAACTCAATATCATGAGGCACCAAACAGCCCAAATTCCAGAAAAATCTTGCACATCCATCAGACGATACCGTCGATGTGTGAGACCAATGCATCAATCGTCATTGTCATTGCTCACCTTCTCCCAACTTTCCTCGTTGTCGTCATCATCGCCCTCCTCCTCCTCGTCGTCCTCATCCTCGTCATCATCCTCGCCCTCCTCCTCCTCCTCGTCGTCCTCATCCTCGTCATCATCCTCGCCCTCCTCCTCCTCGTCGTCCTCATCCTCGTTGTCATTATCGCCCTCCTCCTCCCCCTCCTCCTCGTCATGGTCATCATCACCATCCTCCTCATCGTCATCGCTGTCATTGTCATCATCATCCTCCTCGCTGTAGCTCTCATCCTCGTCGCCATACACCCCCTTCGTATCGATGGTTACCCGCATCACGACACGGGCACCACCTCCACGACACGCCTCAGGAACAGTGAGGAAGTAGTCTGTCGGCAGCCCATCAGACAATGACGTGCTTCTGATCTCATCCAACATCGAGATCTGGTAATGGCCCTTGAACCACGAGAAGCCGACAGAGCACCAAGACTTGGATTCGCATGCATGCGGCTCGACGCGGACCAGCGAGACCCCGTGCAGTGGAGAGTCCAGCGACGCCATGCGGAGCAGGAAGAGGTGTCCATCTTTGCTGCCACGCAGGACGTGCACGCCGGCCTTGACTTGGATGTCGAATGGCATGTAGTACTGAAACCTTGTCATCGGCCAGTCGTGTGTGCCAACGAAGTGGTCGAGGAGTGCCTCCGTCGTGCCTGCAAAGCCGCAGCCTTTCTCCGGGCAGAAGCACGGTGCGCGCGGGCACGCCTCCTCGTGCTCCCTCTTCTGATGGTAGGGGATCATTTCAGCGCACCCGTGATCAGCGTAGGTGCACGGCATGACGATGGAGTCGACCACACGCTCCATGCCATGGCAGCGGTTCAAGATGGCCCAGGAGCACACGCTGCATGCCTTCTTCGGGAGCTTATCGCGGCAGGACGAGCAGACGAAGTGCCCCATTGAGCACTGCAAAGAATCGGAATTAACTTCATCATATACAATAAGGACATAGTATCAACATGAAGAGACCAGCACAAGAATTTCAATGTGAATAATCCTGGCAGGAAACATCGCAATCCATTACCTGGAAGATGGGAGGCCTGAGGGGCGTGGAACAGCCCGGGCAGTCCAGGACGTCCATCCCCATGGCGACATTCTGCTTCTTGACCACGATGCCCTCTCCCTCTTGCCGGCCATCTCCTCCTTTCTTGACCAACTTGCTGCCTTTGCTGACCCCCTCCATCACCGTGGTAGCCTGGGCTTCGGGTCAGGCCTGCAGATTAAAACCACCAACTGGTCAATTCCATCAGTAGAACCTCCCTGATTTTCTGGGGGTTTATGGCGGCGATTAGCAGCGAAGAAGCAACAATGCAACCTTTATACTACTATTAAAAAGAATCGAAAATTTCGTGTATAGAAAAAACCAACAATTTCGTGGGCGAGTATGGGGATGTGCCGACTGCCAATGAAACGAGGTTTTCGCCAAGATTTCTTGGGGCCTCTCGTAACGATCAGAGGGCGAATCAATCTATGAGGCGTCAAGAACACATAGACAAAGGGTGCGGAAAATATCACACAGACTGTACGATTTAAGCGAATAGCGTACGGACGGGTCGGAAACCCCAACAATGGCGGCGGCGTCCAAGTAAGAGAAGAAACGCTGAAGGAAAGAGACCCGAGGCGGGCAGGCGGCTGCCTGAAAGGCTCGGCCGGAGGGGAAGCGGGCGGCGGAAGCTGACTAACCTGGCTGGGCGGCAGGCAGTGGAGAGCCGGCGGGTCGACCAGAGGAGCGCGGCGCCTGACTGCTGCGTCTGTCTGCCAGAGGTCCGTGAAGGCAGGGGAGGACGTGAATTCGACGCTACCTCTATAAATGGGCCTTCTCGGCACCAGGCCGGACCATGGACGAAAGCTCACACGGAGCCTAGCCCACAGCCAATGCATTCCCCACGAAGCTTATACAAAAGAAAAAGATTTCAACTTCTCAAAACAAAATACAAAAGATCTCTAAAAGAAAGCTTACCAGTTGTGGCTCCGTGTTGAAAACCAAAGCAAGACACGCAAGACGTAAATCGATTCCATATTTATATCATGGAAAGACATGCCAAAATTAAAGAAAACTTCACTTCGAGGGGGTGGCTTTGGGTATAGCGCTTGCACCATGTGAAAAGTCTCCCGAACTCACGATGTAGTTTATTCAAATATTTTAAAACTTTGATTTCAATCCGTCTTATTTATTTTAGACATTTTCTTAGTTTCATCTGAAAGATTGAACTTCACGAATTCAGGCCAGTGATCTTTTATCTTCTCATTCACTCCAGTGAACAATTTTTCAGGACATAGTCACAGAACAATTTTTTCTTGTGGTTCTTGAATTGTTCGGTCATCTTCTTAACATCTCGGGCCTTTACTTTCCCCTCTATATTTTTGAATTGGCGATCCTCCTCTGGTGGTAGGGTGAAATGTGTCATGAGTTCACTCCAAAGGTGGTCTTGTGACTATGTCATTTGCCTTTGGCTTGTGCCGATCTCGAACGGTGATCGGGATGCAGTCCCTAACAACAACTCCACATTGATTTACAAATTTTCTTGCATGATTGAAGGGAGCAATCGATCGGCCATCAGCAGTGACTTCGACGATGCCGAACCTACCATTATCGCTCAACTTTTTGTCTGGTCCTCGCTTCGACTTTACAGAAGATTGGCTCGATCCAGAGGGCTAAAAAAGAAAGAATTCATCGTTAATATATATATATATATATATATATAAATCAATTAATGCATCGGTCAGTAGCGGCTTAATTATATACCTCGATGGACTTTGAAATAACTAAGGTTCCTGAACCGTCATCTTCTCCTTCACCGAAGCCATCATCTTCTCCATCACCGGAGCCATCATCTTCTCCATCACCAGAGCCATCATCTTCTCTTCGCTCAAGATCCTCCGCTCCCTCACCGGAGTCATTCAGATATGTTGCGGTGACATCGGCATCTCCACCGGCTATGAGGTTCGCCATCAATTCTTCTTGTAGTTTGTCTCTGTCAGCGTCCATAGTTTCTGCAAACATAATAACATAATTAAACAAACATATATATACATACATCAAACTAAATATTGTGCTAAATATACATACTAAATCAACTCCATGATTCATTTTCATTTCAGGATATGCATTATGGTCTGAGAAGTTCACATCCATCGATGCTCACGAAGAACCAGAATAGTGCTAGAATGACTTGAGAAACACAAGACGCAACTTTAAGAGTGTGTTTGGTAGTCTGGGGAGCTCAGAAAATCCCATCTCAGCTCAGCTAAACAGCCTATTCAGTGATTGGTAGCCCGGGTTGGTCCATCTTGGCAATGCCCGACTCACGCAGAAAAGGGCTCTCAGCCAGGACGGTGTGGGAAGCTCAAATCGAGCTTCGCAAGTCGTCTGGGCTGACCTCGTTGATACGTCTCAAACGTATATATAATTTCTTATGTTCCATGCTACTTTTATGATGATACTTACCTACTGACGAGATGCCGAAGAGCCAGTTGTTGTTTTCTGCTGTTTTTGGTTTCAGAAATCCTACAAAGGAAATATTTTCGGAATTGGACGAAATCAACGCCCAGGGTCTTATTTTTCCACGAAGCTTCCAGAAGACCGAAGGAGTTACGAAGTGGGGCGACGAGGCGCCGCCACACTAGGGCCGCGCGGCCTAAGGGGGGCCCGCGCCGCCCTAGTGTGTGGGCCGCTCGTGACGCCTCCGACTCCGCCCTTCCGCCTACTTAAAGCCTTCGTCGCGAATACCCCAGTACTGAGAACCACGATACGGAAAACCTTCCAGAGACGCCGCCGCCGCCAATCCCATCTCGGGGGATTCAGGAGATCGCCTCCGGCACCCTCGCCGGAGAGGGGAATCATCTCCCGGAGGTCTCTTCATCACCATGATCGCCTCCGGATCGATGTGTGAGTAATTCACCCCTGGACTATGGGTCCATAGCAGTAGCTAGATGGTTGTCTTCTCCTCATTGTGCTATCATGTTAGATCTTGTGAGCTGCCTATCATGATCAAGATCATCTATTTGTAATGCTACATGTTGTGTTTGTTGGGATCCAATGAATATTGAATACTATGTCAAGTTGATTATCAATCTATCATATATGTTGTTTATGTTCTTGCATGCTCTCCGTTGCTAGTAGAGGCTCTGGCCAAGTTGATACTTGTGACTCCAAGAGGGAGTATTTATGCTCGATAGTGGGTTCATGCCTCCATTGAATCTGGGACAGTGACAGAAAGTTCTAAGGTTGTGGATGTGTTGTTGCCACTAGGGATAAAACATCAATACTTTGTCTAAGGATATTTGTGTTGATTACATTACGCACCATACTTAATGCAATTGTCTGTTGTTTGCAACTTAATACTGGAAGGGGTTTGGATGATAACTCGAAGGTGGACTTTTTAGGCATAGATGCATGCTGGATAGCGGTCTATGTACTTTGTCGTAATGCCCTGATTAAATCTCATAGTAGTCATCGTGTTATATGTATGTGCATTGTTATGCCTTCTCTATTTGTCAATTGCCCAACTGTAATTTGTTCACCCAACATGCTATTTCTTATCGGAGAGACACCACTAGTGAACTGTGGACCCCGGTCCATTCTTTACATCTGAAATACAATCTACTGCAAACTCTGTTCTTTACTGTTCTTCGCAAACAAACATCATCATCCACACTATACATCTAATCCTTTGTTTACAGCAAGCCGGTGAGATTGACAACCTCATTGTTACGTTGGGGCAAAGTACTTTGATTGTGTTGTGCAGGTTCCACGTTGGCGCCGGAATCCCTGGTATTGCGCCGCACTACACTCCGCCACCAACAACCTTCACGTGTTCCTTGACTCCTACCGGTTCGATAACCTTGGTTTCTTACTGAGGGAAAACTTGTCGCTGTACACATCACACCTTCCTCTTGGGGTTCCCAACGGACGTGTGTCTTACACGCCATCAAGACAGTTTTCTGGCGCCATTGCCGGGGATCTGAAGAAAAGTTACACCACAAAAATTTCTAACTCCCACGTCAACTACACGCCAGCAACAGTTTTCTGGCGCCGTTGCCGGGGAGATCAAGACACGCTGCAAGGGGAGTCTCCCACATCCAATCTCTTTACTTTGTTTTTGTCTTGCTTTGTTTTACTTTATTTACTGCTTTGTTTGCTCTTATATCAAAAACACACAAAAAATAGTTACTTGCATTTACTTTATTTAGTTTGCTTTATTTACTACTGCTAAAATGAATACTCCTGAGAATACTAAGTTGTGTGACTTCACTAGCACAAATAATAATGATTTCCTATGCACACCTATTGCTCCACCTCGCTACTACAAGCAGTAATTCTTTGAAATTAAACCTGCTTTACTAAATCTTGTTATGAGAGAGCAATTTTATGGTGTTAGTTTTGATGATGCTGCTGCCCATCTTAATAATTTTGTTGAACTTTGTGAAATGCAAAAGTATAAGGATGTAGATGGTGACATTATAAAATTAAAATTGTTTACTTTCTCCTTAAGAGGAAGAGCTAAAGATTGGTTGCTATATTTGCCTAAGAATAGTATTGATTCATGGACTAAATGTAAGGATGCTTTCATTGGTAGATATTATCCTCCCGCTAAAATTATATCTTTGAGAAGTAGCATGAATTTTAAGCAATTGGATAATGAACATGTTGCTCAAGCATGGGAGAGAATGAAATCTTTGGTGAAGAATTGCCCTACCCATGGACTGACTACTTGGATGATCATCCAAATCTTCTATGCAGGATTGAATTTTTCTTCGCGGAACCTATTGGATTCAGCGGCTGGAGGTACCTTTATGTCCATTACTTTGGGGGCGGCAACAAAGCTTCTTGATGATATGATGATAAATTACTCTGAATGGCACACTGAAAGGGCTCCACAAGGTAAGAAGGTAAATTTTGTTGAAGAAACCTCCTCCTTGAGTGATAAGATTGATGCTATTATGTCTATGCTTGTGAATGGTAGATCTAATGTTGATCCTAATAATGTTCCTTTAGCTTCATTGGTTGCCCAAGAAGAACATGTTGATGTGAACTTCATTAAAAGTAATAATTTCAACAACAATGCTTATAGGAATAGTTCTGGTAACAACTATAGGCCATATCCTTCTGCTAATGGTAATGGTTATGGTAATTCTTATGGGAATTCTTACAACAATAATAGGAGTGTACCCCCTGATCTTGAAGCCATGCTTAAAGAATTTATTAGTACACAAACTGCTTTTAACAAATCTGTTGAGGAAAAGCTTGATAAAATTGATATTCTTGCTTCTAAGGTTGATAGTCTTGCCTCCGATGTTGATCTTTTAAAATTGAAAGTTATGCCTAATGATAATAAAATTGTTACTACAGCAAACGCCATCCAAGTTCGAATTAATGAAAATATTAGATTGATGGCTGAATTGCATGCTAGGTGGGAAAGAGAAGAAAACGAAAAACTTGCTAAAGAGAATAATGTAGCTAAAGTTTGGACTATTACCACCACTAGTAATGATAATGCTTCACATGTTGCTACACCCCCTAATATCAATGGTAAAATAATTGGTGTTGGCAATGTTTCTACTCCTAGTGCAAAGCGTGTAAAATTGCCTGAAACTGCTAAAACTGCTGAAACTGTTTGTGATAAAACTGCTGAAATTTTTCAAAATGGTTGGGACAATGATCCCATTGCTGTAGATCATAATGGTTTAGATTTTTATGATTGTCACATCCCTGAAGTTATAAAGTTCTTACAAAAACTTGCTAGAAGTCCCAATGCTAGTGCTATAAATTTGGCCTTTACAAAACATATTACAAATGCTCTCATAAAAGCTAGAGAGGAGAAACTAAAACTTGAAACTTCTATTCCTAGGAAGTTAGAAGATGGTTGGGAGCCCATCATTAAAATGAGGGTCAATGATTTTGATTGTAATGCTTTATGTGATCTTGGTGCAAGTATTTCGTTATGCCTAAGAAAATTTATGATATGCTTGACTTGCCACCATTGAAAAACTGTTATTTGGATGTTAATCTTGCTGATCATTCTATAAAGAAACCTTTGGGGAGGATTGATAATGTTCGCATTATGGTTAACAATAACCTTGTCCCCGTTGATTTTGTTGTCTTGGATATTGAATGCAATGCATCTTGTCCCATTATATTGGGAAGACCTTTTCTTCGAACTATTGGTGCTACCATTGATATGAAGGAAGGTAATATTAAATATCAATTTCCTCTCAAGAAAGGTATGGAACACTTCCCTAGAAAGAGAATGAAGTTACATTATGATTCTATTATTAGAACAAATTATGATGTTGATGCTTCATCTCTTGTAAATACTTGATTCACACTTTCTGCGCCTAGCTGAAAGGCGTTAAAGAAAAGAGCTTATGGGAGACAACCCATTATTTTACTTCTGCACTTTTGTTTTATATTTGAGTCTGGAAGTTGTTACTACTGTAGCAACCACTCCTTATCTTTATTTTATTGCATTGTTGTGCCAAGTAAAGCCTTTGATAGTAAAGTCAATACTAGATTTGGATTATCTACGCAGAATAGATTTCTTGTCTGTCACGAAATTGAGCCGCCCTCGCCGTAGAAAATTTAGAAAAATCTGCCAATATACTTGCGTGATCCTCGGATATGTACGCAACTTTCATTCAATTTGGGCATTTTCATCTCGAGCAATTTAAGTGCCCTCGAAAAATTTGTCTTTACTGGACTGTTTTGTTTTGATAGATTCTCGCCTTTTATTTCGCATTGCCTCGTTTTGCTATGTTTGATGGATTTCTTTGTTCCATTAACTTTCAGTAGCTTTGTGCAATGTCCGAAGTGTTAAGAATGATTATGTCACCTCTGAATATATGAATTTTCGATTATGCACTAACCATCTAATGAGTTTGTTTTGAGTTTGGTGTGGAGGAAGTTTTCAAGGGTCAAGAGAGGAGGATGATACAATATGATCAAGAAGAGTGAAAAGTCTAAGCTTGGGGATGCCCCCGTGGTTCATCCCCGCATATTTTAAGAAGACTCAAGCATCTAAGCTTGGGGATGCCCAAGGCATCCCTTCTCCATCGACAACTTATCAGGTCACCTCTAGTGAAACTATATTTTTATTCCGTCACATCTTATGTGCTTTACTTGGAGCGTCTGTTTGTTTTTGTTTTTTGTTTTTGTTTGAATAAAGTCGGATCCTAGCATTCCTTGTTTGGGAGAGAGACACGCTCCGTTGTTTCGTATGAACACATATGTTCTTAGCTTTATTCTTAATGTTAATGGCGAAGGTTGAAACTGCTTCGTTCATTGTTATATGGTTGGAAACAGAAAATGCTGCATGTGGTAAATGGTATAATGTCTTGAATAATTTGATACTTGGCAATTGTTGTGCTCATATAGATCATGTTTAAGCTCTTTCATCATGTACTTTGCACCTATTAATGAAGAACTACATAGAGCTTGTTAAAATTTGGTTTGCATGATCAGTTTCTCTAGAGTCTAGATATTTTCTGGTTAAGGTGTTTGAACAACAAGGAGACAATGTAAAGTCTTATAATGCTTGCAATATGTTCATATGTAAGCTTTGCTGCACCGTTTTATACTTGAATTTTCTTCAAACAACCTTGCTAGCCTAGCCTTGTATTGAGAGGAATTCTTCTCGTGCATCCAAATCCTTGAGCCAAAAACTATGCCAATTGTGTCCACTATACCTACCTACTACATGGTATTTATCTGCCATTCCAAAGTACATTACTTGAGTGCTACCTTTAAAATTCTATTCTTTGTCTTTGCAATATATAGCTCATGGGAAAATAGCCTTAAAAACTATTGTGGTGAAGAATATGTAGCTATGTATCTTATTTCTTAATAAGTTCCTTGTTGAGCGGTAACCATGTTTCTGGGGACGCCACCAACTATTACACCTTTGTTGAATATCATGTGAGTTGCTATGCATGTTCGTCTTGTCTGAAGTAAGGGCGATTTTCATGATCAAATGGTTTGAGTATGCATATTGTTAGAGAAGAACATTGGGCCGCTAACTAAAGCCATGATCCATGGTGGAAGTTTCAGTTTGGACAATTAATCCTCAATCTCTTATGAGAATATTATCTCGTTGTTGAATGCTTATGCATTAAAGAGGAGTCCATTATCTCGTTGTCTATGTTGTCCTGGTATGGATTTCTAAGTTGAGAATAATCAAAAGCGAGAAATCCAATGCGAGCTTTCTCCTTAGACCTTTGTACAGGCGGCATAGAGGTACCCCTTTGTGACACTTGGTTGAAACATATGCTATGAAATGATAATCCATATTAATCCAAGCTAATTAGGACAAGGTGCGAGCACTATTGGTAATCTATGCATGAGGCTTGCAACTTATAGGATATCTTATACATAACACATATGATTTATTACTATTGTTGACAAAATTGTTTCTATGTTTTCAAAATGAAAAGCTCTAGCACAAATATAGTAATCCATGCTTCCCTCTGCGAAGGGCCATTCTTCTACTTTATTGTTGAGTCAGTTTACCTACTTCCTTCTATCTTAGAAGCAAACACTTGTATCAACTGTGTGCATTGATTCTTACATGTTTACCTATTGCACTTGTTATATTACTTTGTGTTGACAATTATCCATGAGATAAATATGTTGAAGTTGAAAGCAACTGCTGAAACTTATATCTTCCTTTGTGTTGCTTCAAAGCTTTCTACTAAGAATTTATTGCTTTATGAGTAACTCTTATGCAAGTCTTATTGATGCTTGTCTTAAAGTACTATTCATGAAAAGTCTTTGCTATATGATTCATTTGTTTACTCATTATCTTCACCATTGCTTCGAATCGCTGCATTCATCTCATATGCTTTACAATAGTATTGATCAAGATTATGATAGCATGTCACTTCAGAAACTATCCTTGTTATCGTTTACCTACTCGAGGGCTAGTAGGAACTAAGCTTGGGGATGCTTGATACGTCTCAAACGTATCTATAATTTCTTATGTTCCATGCTATTTTTATGATGATACTCACATGTTTTATACACACTTTATGTCATTATTATGCATTTTCCGGTACTAACCTATTGACGAGATGCCGAAGAGCCAGTTGCTGTTTTTTGCTGTTTTTGGTTTCAGAAATCCTACAAAGGAAATATTCTCGGAATTGGACGAAATCAACGCCCAGGATCTTATTTTTCCACGAAGCTTCCAGAAGACCGAAGGAGTTACGAAGTGGGGCGACGAGGCGCCACCACACTAGGGCCGCGCGGCCTAAGGGGGGCCCGCGCCGCCCTAGTGTGTGGGCCCCTCGTGACGCCTCCGACTCCGCCCTTCCGCCTACTTAAAGTCTTCGTCGCGAATACCCCAGTACCGAGAACCACGATACGGAAAAC
>NC_061513.1:314132718-314161879 GCF_022539505.1 Lolium rigidum
TCTCATGGATAATTGTCAACACAAAGTAATATGATGAATGCAAATATGCAAGTATGTAAGAATCAATGCACAGGTTGACACAAGTGTTTGCTTCTAAGGTGGAAGGAAGTAGGTAAACTGACTCAACATAAAAGTAGAAGAATGGCCCTTCAAAGAGGAAAGCATCGATTGCTATATTTGTGCTAGAGCTTTGGTTTTGAAAACATAAAGAGAACATAAAAGTAAAGTTTTGAGAGGTGTTTGTTGTTGTCAACGAATGGTAGTGGGCACTCTAACCCCCTTGCCAGGCAAACCTTCAAGAGCGGCTCCCATGAGTTATTTTTATTTTTGGGTGGCACTCCTTCCAACCTTTCTTTCACAAACCATGGCTAACCGAATCCTCGGGTGCCTGCCAACAATCTCATACCATGAAGGAGTGCCTTTTTATTTTAGTTTTATTATGATGATGACACTCCCCCCAACCTTTGCTTACACAAGCCATGGCTAACCGAATCCTTCGGGTGCCTTCCAACAATCACATACCATGGAGGAGTGTCTATTTAAGTTAATTAATTCGGGATCGGGAATCCCATTGCCGGCTCTTTTTGCAAAATTATTGGATAAGCGGATGTGCCACTAGTCCATATGAGAGTCCGTCAAAAGTAAATGACAAGGTTGAAAGCTAAACACCACATACTTCCTCATGAGCTATAAAACATTAACACAAATTGAGAAGCATTTTGAATTGTTTAAAGGTAGCACTCAAGCAATTTACTTTGGAATGGCAGGAAATACCACATAGTAGGTAGGTATGGTGGACACAATTGGCATAGTGGTTGGCTCAAGGATTTTGGATGCATGAGAAGTATTCCCTCTCGATACAAGGCTTAGGCTAGCAAGGTTGTTTGAAGCAAACACAAGTATGAACCGGTACAACAAAACTTACATAAGAACATATTGCAAGCATTATAATACTCTACACTGTCTTCCTTGTTGCTCAAACACTTTTACCGGAAAATATCTAGACCTTAAGAGAGATCAATTATGCAAACCAATTTTAACAAGCTTTACGGTAGTTCTCCACTAATAGGTTTAAACTACATGCAAAAACTTATGATCTACTTGAGAGCTCAAAACAATTGCCAAGTATCAAATTATCCAAGACATATGAGGCATTTTACTGTTTCCAACCAAACAATAAGTATTGTAGCTTCCAACTTTTATCATTGAACATTAAAAGTAAAACGAAGAACAAGTGTTCATATGAAAAAGCGGAGCGTGTCTCTCTCCCAAACAAGGATTGCTAAGATCCAATCTTATTCAAACATAAACAAAACGAAAATAAACACACAGACGCTCCAAGTAAAGCACATATGATGTGACCGAATAAAAATATAGTTTCAGGGGAGGAACCTGATAAGTTGATGAAGAAGGGGATGCCTTGGGCATCCCCAAGCTTAGACGCTTGAGTCTTCTTGAAATATGCGAGGGATGAACCACGGGGCATCCCCAAGCTTAGACTTTTCACTCTTCTTGATCATATATCATCCTCCTCTCTTGACCCTTGAAAACTTCCTTCACAACAAACTTCTCATAAACTTCATTAGAGGGGTTAGTACTCAAAAAATTTGAATCCACCTTGGTCCTGTAGTGGCACATTGCAAGAACTCAATAAAACATTAGCTACAGCTCTCTACGTCTAGAAAAGCTCGCTTAAAGTCCACAAGAGACAATGCAAAAACAGAGACAGAATCCGCCAAAACAGAACAGCCAGTAAAGACGAATTTTAAATAAATACTTCCGTTGCTCAAATCAGAAAACTCAAAACTAATGAAAGTTGCGTACATATCCGAGGAACACGCACGTAAATTGGTATAATTTTCTGAGTTTCCTACGAGAGAATTAGACCCAGATTCGTGACGAGATAGAAATCTGTTTCTGCGTAGAAATCCAAATCTAGTATCAACCTTCGATTAGAGGCTTCACTTGGCACAACAAAACACAAAACTAAGATAAGAAGAGGTTGCTACAGTAGTAAACAACTTCCAAGACACAAATATAAAACAAAGTACTGTAGCAAAATAACACATGGGTTATCTCCCAAGAAGTTGCTTTCTTTATAGCCATTAAGATGGGCTCAGCAGTTTTGATGATGCACTCGCAAGAAATAGTATTTGAAGCAAAAGAGAGCATCGAGAAGCAAATCCAAAACAAGTTTAAGCCTAACATGCTTCCTATGCATAAGAATCTTGTAAATAAACAAGTTCATGAAAAGCAAAGTAACAAGCATAAGAAGATAAAACAAGAGTAACTTCAAAATTTTAAGCACATAGAGAGGTGTTTTAGTACCATGCAAATTTCTACAACCATATTTTCCTCTCTCATAATAATTTTCAGTAGCTTCACGAACAAACTCAACAATATAACTATCACATGCAGCATACTTTTCATGATTTCCAGACACATAATTTTTATCAAGTTCAAGAATAGTTGAATTAAAACTTTCAAACTTACTTTTATTAATAATATAACAAGGTAGTTGATCAATCTCAAGAGATATGGGACTCATAGAATAAGTCAAGAACTCTCCAATCCCATTTTCATTAGTAGTACAATTAATATTCTCAAGTAACATAGGACCATCATCTAGAGTTTTATCATAAACATTTGCTAAACAAAATTCTTTAGTACCATGCATTTCGACATCAGGCACAAACAAAGCATTATCATAAGATTTATCAAAGTAGCATGGATTATCATAAATAACAGTAGCATAATCATTCTCACAAGTATTACTCATAGGTACTATTTCAAGAGAATCCACGAGAACATAACATTCAACCTCTTCCGGTAAGCATGGAGGACAATCAAATAGTGTAAGAGATAAAGAGTTACTCTCATTAGAAGGTTGGCATGGGTAGCTAATCCATTCTTCCCCCTTTTGTTCGTCGCTCTCCTCTTCTTTTTCATCCAATGAGCTTTCTGGTTCATCAATTTCCTCCTCTTTTTCATCCAATGCGCTTTCAGGTTCATCAGTTTCTTCTTCCACCGGTTCCTGCAAATTGTGAGTGCATTCTTGTGCATTAATGTGTCTCTCTTTATAATCAATGATATAAGGATTATTACCGAAGCATTCTATGCAACAATTAAGGATAGAAGAGACATAATCTTTAAGGTCCTTACAAACAACACAAGTTTCATAATTCTCAACCATGAAGGATTCGATCTCCGAGGCTCCCATAAACACGACAAATTGTTCTACCTCTTCGAACCCATAATGAATATAGCAATTCCGATTATAGTTCTTAATTAAAAATTCCTCACTAAAGCCACATTGAAATTTAAGATGTTTAGTATCCTGTTGAGAGCAACAGTTTATATCATGGCGTTTAAGCAAGATTTTAGCAATTGTATTCACTTTTTCTATCATAGCACTCATTACTTCACCAGCTCTTGATTTCCTATAATTATTATAACATTCTATGAGCTCCAAGTAGGTTGTTGGTTCTCCCATAACAGCAGTTTTTAATTTTTCGGTTTTCAAAATTTTATGGATTTTCGGGTATATGAGACAAATAAAACAAGACAAAAATAAACTAAGCAAAAGTAAACTACGCAAACTAATACTAGACAGAAATAAACTAAGCACAAATAAACTAGACAAAAGTAAACTAAGCAAAACAAAATAAAATAAAACAGAGAGAGAGGTAGAGTGTACTCCCCAGGTGAACTTATGAGTAGAGCTATGCCTCCCCGGCAACGGCGCCGTGAAAATAGTCTTGATGACCCACAAGTATAGGGGATCGCAACCAGTCTTCGAGGGAAGTAAAACCCAAATTTATTGATTCGACACAAGGGGAGGTAAAGAATACTTATAAGCCTTAACAACTGAGTTGTCAATTCAGCTGCACCTGGAAAAGCACTAGCAACAGGGGTGATGTGAAAGTAGCAGCGATATGAGAGCAATGGTAACAGTAACACAGCAGCGGTAATAGTAATATGAGAGCAATAGCACCAGAAAACAGTTGACATGTAGAACGAGTATATGATGATGAAAGATGGACCGGGGTTCCCAGCTATCTACACTAGTGGTAACTCTCCAATAACAAGTGTTGGGTGAACAAATTACAGTCGGGCAATTGATAGGATTGAAATAGCATTAAGACAGAATATCAAGATCATTAATCATGTAGGCATGTTTTCCAATAATAGTCGTACGTGCTCGCAATGAGAAACTTGCACAACATCTTTTGTCCTACCAGCCGGTGGCAGCCGGGCCTCAAGGGAAACTACTGGATATTAAGGTACTCCTTTTAATAGAGTACCGGAGCAAAGCATTAACACTCCGTGAAAACATGTGTCCCTCACATCACCGCCATCCCCTCCGGTTGTCCCGATTTCGTCACTTCGGGGCCATTGGTTCCTGGACAGTGACATGTGCATACAACTTGTAGATACAATCTAAGCAATAAGTATAGAGCTCAAATCTAAGATCATGCCACTCGGGCCCTAGTGACAAGCATTAAACACAACAAGATTGCAGCAACAATAACTTCATAAACTTTGTAGATAGACAATCATAACGTAACAATCCATCGGATCCCGACAAACACAACACCGATTACATCGAGATGAATCTCAATCATGTAAGGCAGCTCATGAGATCATTGTATTGAAGTACATAGGGGAGAGAATACCAACTAGCTACAGCTAGAACCCGTAGTCCATGGGGGAACTACTCACGGAGCATGGTGGTGGCGATGGCGTTGATGGAGATGGCTTCCGGGGGCACTTCCCCGTCCCGGCAGGGTGCCGGGACAGAGACTTCTGTCCCCCGAATTGGAGTTTCGCGATGGTGGCGGCGCCCCTGGAGTCTTTCTCGAGTTTCGTCAAGAGTTACGGTGTTTTTAGGTCGAAAGGGATTTTATAGGCGAAGAGGCGGCGCAGGGGGCACTCGGGGCACCACACCACAGGCCGGCGCGGGCCCGAGCCAGGCCGCGCCGCCCTATGGTGTGGTGGCCCTCCGGCCCCTCTCCGACTCTTCTTCGGTGTTCCGGACGCTTCCGGGAAAAATAGGAGGTTTGGTCTTCGTTTCGTCGAATTCCGAGAATATTGCCCGAACAGCCTTTCCGGAACCAAAAACAGCAGAAAACAGAACTGGCACCGTGGCATCTTGTTAATAGGTTAGTTCCGGAAAATGCATGAAAACATCATAAAGTGCAAGCAAAACATGTAAGTATTGTCATAAAACAAGCATGGAACGACAGAAATTATGGATACGTCGGGGACGTATCAGTGTCGAAATTGCGCGTTTAAGATCTTCGAAAGCTCTATCTGCCACTTCGTTCCACTGGAACTTGTCTCCTTTTTTGATTAGGGCGTAGAATGGTAACGCCTTTTCTCCCAGTCTGGCGACGAATCTGCTTAAGGCTGCGACTCGCCCAGTTAGCTGTTGTACTTCTTTCAACTTTGTTGGCTTCCTCATTGTTACGATAGCTTGGATTTTTTCGGGATTTGCTTCAATCCCTCTTGCTGAGACTAAGATCCCGAGAAGTTCTCCTGCAGGGACGCCGAAAGAACATTTTGTCGGATTCAGCTTGAGACAAAATTTGTCGAGATTGTCAAAAGTTTCCTTCAAGTCCTCGATCAACGTTGCTCCCTTTTTTGATGTTATAATGACATCATCAATGTATACTTGTACGTTTTTCCCAATCTGTGTTGCTAAGCACTTCTGCATCATTCGCTGATATGTTGCTCCCGCGTTTTTCAAACCAAAAGGCATTTTTCGATAGCAAAACACGCCATAAGGTGTGATGAACGCTGTTTTGACTTCATCTTCTTCTTTCAATCTGATCTGGTTATAACCAGAGTAAGCATCCAGGAAGGAAAGACGTTCACATCCTGCCGTGGAGTCGATAATTTGATCGATCCTCGGGAGGGGAAAGTGATCCTTTGGACAATGTTTGTTGAGACACGTAAAGTCGACACACATGCGAAGGACTTTAGTGTTTTTCTTCAGGACCAATACTGGGTTTGCGACCCACGTAGCCTCTGTATGCAGCTCCTTGATAAAACCAGCTTCTCTTAACCGATCAATCTCTGATAGCATAGCTTTGCGGTTTGGCTCCGAAAAACGCCGCAAAGGTTGTTTTATTGCTCTCGCTAGTGGATCCAAGTTTACGTGGTGCTCGGCAAGTTCCCTGGGTACTCCTGGCATGTCAGCTGGACACCATGCGAAGATTTTCCAGTGCTCACGGAGGAACTCGACGAGCGCGCTTTCCTATGCGAGGTCCATGTTTGTCGCGATGGACGTCGTTTTCTTCGGATCCGTTGGGTGAATTTGCACTTCCTTAGAATCTTTTGCAGTGTTGAAGGTTGATTCCTTGTTGGGCCTCCCTACGTTTGGCAGCACATCATAATCAGTCATGAGCCTGGACGCTGCGTACTCTGCTTGCATTCCAAAACTTTCTGATAGTCGATGAAAATCTTTGTCACACTTATCGGCTAGCGCGAAGCTTCCTTTGACTGTGATTGGTCCCTTAGGCCCAGGCAATCTCCAAAGTAGGTATGTGTAATGTGGTACCGCCATAAACCTGGCATATGCTGGTCGTCCCAACAAAGCGTGATACTGCGACGGGAAATCCACGACTTCGAATTCCAGCCTTTCTATCCTGTAGTTTTCTCTGGTCCCAAACTGAACGTCGAGATTGATCCTCCCCAACAGATAACTTGGCTTCTCCGGCGTAATTCCATGGAAACGCGTATCAGTGGGCGTCAAGTTTGCTAGGGAAATGTTCATCTTCCTTAGCGTATCTGCATACATAAGGTTTAGGCTGCTGCCGCCATCTATGAATACTCGCGATACGTCGAATCCCGCGATTACTGCTGGTAAGATAAGTGCTGACTGCCCTGGTCGAGGGACTTGCTGCGGATGGTCCGCTATCGTGAAGCCAATGTCTTGCCCTGACCAATTGAGGTACTCAACCGTTGGTGGGGGCATCTTCTCTGCCATGAACACCTGTCGCGAGATTACCTTCTGAGCTCTATTGGATGGTCTGCCTTTCTGAATCATCGAGACCGCTCCATGAGAATTTGGGTCAACGTAAGGTGGTGGTTGATACGTCTCCGACGTATCGATAATTTCTTATGTTCCATGCCATATTATTGATGATACCTACATGTTTTATGCACACTTTATGTCATATTCGTGCATTTTCTGGAACTAACCTATTAACAAGATGCCGAAGTGCCAGCTGTCGTTTTCTACTTGTTTTTGGTTTCAGAAATCCTAGTAACGAAATATTCTCGGAATTGGACGAAATCAAGTCCCAGGGGCCTATTTTGCCACGAACCTTCCAGAAGACCGAAGAGGATATGAAGTGGGGCCACGAGGGGCTGCCACCATAGGGCGGCGCGGCCCAGCCCTTGGCCGCGCCGACCTGTGGTGTGGGGCCCCCGTGTGGCCCCCCACGTTGCCCTTCCGCCTACTTAAAGCCTCCGTCGCGAAACACCTGAGGCGAAAAACCACGATACGGAAAACCTTCCAGAGCCGCCGCCATCGCGAAGCCAAGATCTGGGGGACAGGAGTCTCTGTTCCGGCACCCTGCCGGAGCAGGAAGTGCCCCGGAAGGCTTCTCCATCGACACCGCTGCCATCTCCACCGCCATCTTCATCACCGCTGCTGCTCCCATGAGGAGGGAGTAGTTCTCCATCGAGGCTCGGGGCTGTACCGGTAGCTATGTGGTTCATCTCTCTCCTATGTGCTTCAATACAATAATCTCATGAGCTGCCTTACATGATTGAGATTCATATGATGATGCTTGTAATCTAGATGTCATTATGCTAGTCAAGTGAGTTTTACTCATGTGATCTCCGGAGACTCCTTGTCCCACGTGTGTAAAGGTGACAGTGTGTGCACCGTGTGGGTCTCTTAGGCTATATTTCACAGAATACTTACTCGCTGTTATGAATGGCGTAGTGAAGTGCTTATTTATATCTCTTTATGATTGCAATGTATTTTGTATCACAATTTATCTATGTGCTACTCTAGCAATGTTATTAAAGTAGTTTTATTCCTCCTGCACGGTGTAATGGTGACAGTGTGTGCATCCGTGTTAGTACTTGGCGTATGCTATGATTATGATCTCTTGTAGATTATGAAGTTAACTATTGCTATGATGGTATTAATGTGATCTATTCCTCCTACATAGCATGAAGGTGACAGTGTGCATGCTATGTTAGTACTTGGTTTAGTCGAATTGATCTTTCTTGCACTCTAAGGTTATTTAAATATGAACATTGAATTGTGGAGCTTGTTAACTTCGGCATTGAGGGTTCGTGTAATCCTACGCAATGTGTTCATCATCCAACAAGAGTGTAGAGTATGCATTTATCTATTCTCGTTATGTGATCAAAGTTGAGAGTGTCCACTAGTGAAAGTCTAATCCCTAGGCCTTGTTCCTAAATATCGCTATCGCTGCTTGTTTACCTGTTTTACTGCGTTACTACTGCTGCGTTACTACCGCTGCGTTACTACTCGCTTGTTTATCGTCCCGGGCAAAGCACTTTTCTCGGTGCTCGTTGCTACTACTTATTCATACCACCTGTATTTCACTATCTCTTCGCTGAACTAGTGCACCTATTAGGTGTGTTGGGGACACAAGAGACTTCTTGCTTTGTGGTTGCGAGGTTGCATGAGAGGGATATCTTTGACCTCTTCCTCCCCGAGATCGATAAACCTTGGGTGATCCACTTAAGGGAAACTTGCTGCTGTTCTACAAACCTCTCGCTCTTGGAGGCCCAATACTGTCTACAAGAATAGAAGCTCCCGTAGACATCAAGCACTTTTCTGGCGCCGTTGCCGGGGAGGAAAGGTAAACGGCACACACACACCGGACCCCGGCAACTAGCCACTTTTCTGGCGCCGTTGCCGGGGAGGAAAGGTAAAAAGGCACTCATACTCCGGTCTCAGGTAAAGTACTTTTCTGGCGCCGGTGTGTGTGTGCTCGAAGCTATTTCCTTTAGATCCTGCAATTGCATCTTTTTGTTTCTTGTTTACAATATTTTGGCATAATGGACAACAATGAGCTTCTTATTCTATTTCCTGATTTAAGACATGGATGGTTTGATGCGAAAATTAAAAAACCTATGAAATCTTATTTGCATGCTGGTAGTAATATTAGTATGAACACTTTGAACACCATTGTTGATAATAATATAGAAAGTTCTAAGCTTGGGGAAGCTGGTTTTCATGATCTTTTAGTCCCCCAAGCATTGAGGAGAAAATTTTCTTTGATGATACTTTGCCTCCTATTTATGATGATTATAATGATAGTGGTCTTTTGGTGCCACCTACTATGGAGAGTAAATTTTATTGTGATTATACTATGCCTCTTACACTTGATGAGAATAATAATGATAGCTACTTTGTTGAATTTGCTCCCACTACAACTAATAAAATTGATTATGCTTATGTGGAGAGTAATAATTTTATGCATGAGACTCATGATAAAAATGCTTTATGTGATAGTTATATTGTTGAGTTTGCTCATGTTGCTACTGAAAGTTATTATGATAGAGGAAAATATGGTTGTAGAAATTTTCATATTACTAAAACACCTCTCTATGTGCTGAAATTTTTGAAGCTACACTTGTTTTATCTTCCTATGCTTGTTACTTTGCTCTCCATGAACTTGTTTATTTACAAGATTCCTATGCATAGGAAGCATGTTAAACTTAAATGTGTTTTGAATTTGCCTTTTGATGCTCTCTTTTGCTTCAACTACTATTTCTTGCGAGTGCATCATTAAAACTGCTGAGCCCATCTTAATGGCTAAAAAGAAAGAACTTCTTGGGAGATAACCCATGTGTTATTTTGCTACAGTACTTTGTTTTATATTTGTGTCTTGGAAGTTGTTTACTACTGTAGCAACCTCTCCTTATCTTAGTTTTGTGTTTTGTTGTGCCAAGTAAAGTCTTTGATAGTAAAGTAAGTACTAGATTTGGATTACTCGCCTCAGTCCTGCATTTCTTTGCTGTCACGAATCTGGGTCTACCTCCCCGTAGGTAGCTCAGAAAATTAAGCCAATTTACGTGCATGATCCTCAGATATGTACGCAACTTTCATTCAATTTGGGAATTTTCATTTGAGCAAGTCTGGTGGCCTAATAAAATCCATCTTTACGGACTGTTCTGTTTTGACAGATTCTGCCTTTTATTTCGCATTGCCTCTTTTGCTATGTTGGATGAATTTCTTTGATCCATTAATGTCCAAGTAGCTTTATGCAATGTCCAGAAGTGTTAAGAATGATTGTGTCACCTCTGAACATGTTAATTTTTATTGTCCACTAACCCTCTAATGAGTTGTTTCGAGTTTGGTGTGGAGGAAGTTTTCAAGGGTCAAGAGAGGAGGATGATATACTATGATCAAGAAGAGTGAAAAGTCTAAGCTTGGGGATGCCCCGGTGGTTCACCCCTGCATATTCTAAGAAGACTCAAGCGTCTAAGCTTGGGGATGCCCAAGGCATCCCCTTCTTCATCGACAACATTATCGGGTTCCTCCCCTGAAACTATATTTTTATTCCGTCACATCTTATGCACTTTGCTTGGAGCGTCGGTTTGTTTTTGTTTTTGTTTTGTTTGAATAAAATGGATCCTAGCATTCACTTTGTGGGAGAGATACACGCTCCGCTGTAGCATATGGACAAGTATGTCCTTAGGCTCTACTCATAGTATTCATGGCGAAGTTTCTTCTTCGTTAAATTGTTATATGGTTGGAATTGGAAAATACTACATGTAGTAATTCTAAAATGTCTTGGATAATTTGATACTTGGCAATTGTTGTGCTCATGTTTAAGCTCTTGCATCATATGTTTTGCACCCATTAATGAAGAAACACTTAGAGCTTGCTAATTTGGTTTGCATATTTGGTTTCTCTAGAGTCTAGATAATATCTAGTATTGAGTTTTGAACAACAAGGAAGACGGTGTAGAGTCTTATAATGTTTACAATATGTCTTTTATGTGAGTTTTGCTGCACCGTTCATCCTTGTGTTTGTTTCAAATAACCTTGCTAGCCTAAACCTTGTATCGAGAGGGAATACTTCTCATGCATCCAAAATCCTTGAGCCAACCACTATGCCATTTGTGTCCACCATACCTACCTACTACATGGTATTTATCCGCCATTCCAAAGTAAATTGCTTGAGTGCTACCTTTAAAATTCCATCATTCACCTTTACAATATATAGCTCATGGGACAAATAGCTTAAAAACTATTGTGGTATTGAATATGTACTTATGCACTTTATCTCTTATTAAGTTGCTTGTTGTGCGATAACCATGTTTTCTCGGGGACGCCATCAACTATCCTTTGTTGAATATCATGTGAGTTGCTATGCATGTCCGTCTTGTCTCGAAGTAAGAGAGATCTACCACCTTCATGGTTGGAGCATGCATATTGTTAGAGAAGAACATTGGGCCGCTAACTAAAGCCATGATCCATGGTGGAAGTTTCAGTTTTGGACATATATCCTCAATCTCATATGAGAATAATAATTGTTGTCACATGCTTATGCATTAAAGAGGAGTCCATTATCTCGTTGTCCATGTTGTCCCGGTATGGATGTCTAAGTTGAGAATAATCAAAAGCGAGAAATCCGAAATGCGAGCTTTCTCCTTAGACCTTTGTACAGAGCGGCATGGAGGTACCCCATTGTGACACTTGGTTAAAACATGTGCATTGCAAAGATCCGGTAGTCCAAGCTAATTAGGACAAGGTGCGGGCACTATTAGTATACTATGCATGAGACTTGCAACTTGTAAGATATAATTTACATAACTCATATGCTTTATTACTACCGTTGACAAAATTGTTTCATGTTTTCAAAATAAAAGCTCTAGCACAAATATAGCAATCAATGCTTTCCTCTTTGAAGGACCATTCTTTTACTTTTATGTTGAGTCAGTTCACCTATCTCTCTCCACCTCAAGAAGCAAACACTTGTGTGAACTCGTGCATTGATTCCTACATACTTGCGTATTGTACTTGTTATATTACTCTATGTTGACAATTATCCATGAGATATACATGTTACAAGTTGAAAGCAACCGCTGAAACTTAATCTTCCTTTGTGTTGCTTCAATACCTTTACTTTGATTTATTGCTTTATGAGTTAACTCTTATGCAAGACTTATTAATGCTTGTCTTGAAGTACTATTCATGAAAAGTCTTTGCTTTATGATTCACTTGTTTACTCATGTCATTACCATTGTTTTGATCGCTGCATTCACTACATATGTTTACAAATAGTATGATCAAGGTTATGATGGCATGTCACTTCAGAAATTATCTTTGTTATAGTTTTACCTGCTCGGGATGAGCAGAACTAAGCTTGGGGATGCTTGATACGTCTCCGACGTATCGATAATTTCTTATGTTCCATGCCATATTATTGATGATACCTACATGTTTTATGCACACTTTATGTCATATTCGTGCATTTTCCGGAACTAACCTATTAACAAGATGCCGAAGTGCCGCTTGTCGTTTTCTGCTGTTTTTGGTTTCAGAAATCCTAGTAACGAAATATTCTCGGAATTGGACGAAATCAAGTCCCAGGGGCCTATTTTGCCACGAACCTTCCAGAAGACCGGAGAGGATACGAAGTGGGGCCACGAGGGGCTACCACCATAGGGCGGCGCGGCCCAGCCCTTGGCCGCGCCGACCTGTGGTGTGGGGCCCCCGTGTGGCCCCCCACGTTGCCCTTCCGCCTACTTAAAGCCTCCGTCGCGAAACCCCTGAGGCGAAAAACCACGATACGGAAAACCTTCCAGAGCCGCCGCCATCGCGAAGCCAAGATCTGGGGGACGGAGTCTCGTTCCGGCACCCTGCCGGAGCAGGGAAGTGCCCCCGGAAGGCTTCTCCATCGACACCGCTGCCATCTCCACCGCCATCTTCATCACCGCTGCTGCTCCCATGAGGAGGGAGTAGTTCTCCATCGAGGCTCGGGGCTGTACCGGTAGCTATGTGGTTCATCTCTCTCCTATGTGCTTCAATACAATAATCTCATGAGCTGCCTTACATGATTGAGATTCATATGATGATGCTTGTAATCTAGATGTCATTATGCTAGTCAAGTGAGTTTTACTCATGTGATCTCCGGAGACTCCTTGTCCCACGTGTGTAAAGGTGACAGTGTGTGCACCGTGTGGGTCTCTTAGGCTATATTTCACGGAATACTTACTCACCGTTATGAATGGCGTAGTGAAGTGCTTATTTATATCTCTTTATGATTGCAATGTATTTTGTATCACAATTTATCTATGTGCTACTCTAGCAATGTTATTAAAGTAGTTTTATTCCTCCCGCACGGTGTAATGGTGACAAGTGTGTGCATCCGTGTTAGTACTTGGCGTATGCTATGATTATGATCTCTTGTAGATTATGAAGTTAACTATTGCTATGATGGTATTAATGTGATCTATTCCTCCTACATAGCATGAAGGTGACAGTGTGCATGATATGTTAGTACTTGGTTTAGTCGAATTGATCTTTCTTGCACTCTAAGGTTATTTAAATATGAACATTGAATTGTGGAGCTTGTTAACTCCGGCATTGAGGGTTCGTGTAATCCTACGCAATGTGTTCATCATCCAACAAGAGTGTAGAGTATGCATTTATCTATTCTGTTATGTGATCAAAGTTGAGAGTGTCCACTAGTGAAAGTCTAATCCCTAGGCCTTGTTCCTAAATATCGCTATCGCTGCTTGTTTACTCGTTTCTATCGCGTTACTACCGCTGCGTTACTACCGCTTGTTTACTCGTCCCGGGCAAAGCACTTTTCCGGTGCCGTTGCTACTACTTATTCATACCACCTGTATTTCACTATCTCTTCGCCGAACTAGTGCACCTATTAGGTGTGTTGGGGACACAAGAGACTTCTTGCTTTGTGGTTGCAGGGTTGCATGAGAGGGATATCTTTGACCTCTTCCTCCCTGAGATCGATAAACCTTGGGTGATCCACTTAAGGGAAACTTGCTGCTGCTCTACAAACCTCTGCTCTTGGAGGCCCAACACTGTCTACAAGAATAGAAACTCCCGTAGACATCAGTGGTGCTGGTGCTGCCGCTATTCTGAGTTGATGTCGATTTTCGTCCGTAATTGCGGGAGGAGGTGGCAAGTGACTCTCACTCCTGGGCCCTTGCGGATTTCTATTTGTCGCCTGGGCATTGGCGTGCCCTGCCCACCTTAGCATTGCCTGCAAATTTCGGCAATCCTTTTGCAGGTGTCCTGACTGTCTCTTTCCATTGTTGTCGACATAAAAGTGCATTTGACATGGCCCGTTCATCATCTCCTCAGGGGACACGAAAGGTCTCTGAAACCTAGGTCCATTATTTGGCCTATTATTTCGGGAGTCGTCTCTATTGTCGCCTCGCTGCTCGTTGCTCCTTTGATAATCATCTCTATTGTTTCCTCCAGCACTTGCTCGAAATCCAGCCGAGATTTGGCCAGGTGCGTCATAGCTCGCGAATTGTCGAGAAAATCATCGTCTATTTTGAAAATTTCGACTACGGTCCTCCTCTGGTGACCTGTGTCGTTTATTATGCACAGCATCCTCGCCATCTGCCCATCTATTTGCTATTTCCATTAATGCTGATACTGTCCTTGGGTTGGTTCTTCCCAAGTCCTCCACAAAATCTCCTCGTCGAACTCCTGCTACAAACGCATCTATCGCTCTCTCGTCAGATATATTTTCTGCCGAGTTTTTGATGATGTTCCACCTTTGAATGTACTTCCTCATTGATTCATCATGATTTTGTCGACATGACCTCAACTCCTCTAGTGTCGCAGGTTTTTTGCAGGTTGATCGGAAGTTCTTGACAAACACATCCTCAAAACTATCCCAGCTATCGATGGAGCCTGGGGGAAGCTTTTTTATCCACGATCTAGCGGCTCCGCTCAAGTGTATTTGAATGCTCCGCATGGCTGTTGCTCTGGTTCCACCTATTAGCTTTACCGTCTCGAGGTAATCGACTAGCCAATCCTCGGGATCTTGTAGGCCATCAAATTTTTGAAACTATCGGGTAACTTGAATCCTGAGGGGACTCGAGTTTTCCGAACTCGTCGCGTAAAACACGGGAGTCCACACATATCTTCTTCAGCAAGTTCTGGTGACTGCCGATGTTCTCTTCTACCTTGTCGCGCTCTATCTACCCTGGCCCGAGCCGCCGTATCTCTGACTCCACTTGCTACTGGTGGATCTTGTACTGCTGCAGTAGGTCTCGGGCTATTTTGTCTTGCAGCTCCTTCGGGAGGTGTCGCTGCGAATGCTGCTCCCATGGCTCCACATCCTACCATGGCCATGTTGTACAACACTTCTCTTGGATCTCCGGGGGGTGGCCTAGACGCTAGGATGAAAGCTTGCGTTGCCATGTATCCTGCTTCCGGTGTTTTTGGAATTATATTCCCCCTCGTGTCGATTGACATGAAAGACATGTCGAGGTTTTGAATTAGAGTCTCTCTTTCAGCTTCAGGTATGTTTTGCAGCCGCGATCTTGCTCTCCGTCGAGCTTCTCTGTGGCTATCTCCCGAAGTTCCTGATTGTCGACTTAACTCCGCTCTTCGCCTGCTTGATGCTGAGGCTGCCTCATTTCTTCTGTTCAGAGCAGCTGTCTGTTTTTCTAGTTCCCTTCCAGCTCGAGCGAGCCTATATTGGTAAGCCTACAATTCTTCGACCGTGGCGGTTGTCTCCATTGGTTCAGAACCATCCATAGCTCTTGCCGCTCTATCCCATGCTGCTTGTGGGAGTTGAACTCTAACACGTGGTGTAGGCCCAACATATTTAGTGCCCAAACCTCGCCTTAGGTCAGAGGGATCGACATATGGATTTCCCAAGTCATCGAAAGCCTCTAATGTTTCCTCCTGATCGCGACTTGCTTCTCCAATAGCGTAAATCTGATGATATTTTGGATTCTGAACCTTGCTGGGTTTGGTGACACCATCATATAGATTGGTGAAGACCTTTCCAACAGTGATGGATTTATCGATGAAGTCGAAGCTGTCGACGCTATTCGAGTCGTCGCTTATATAGGAGTCCGCGGATGACTCGAAGGACATGTCGCTGAAGATCTTGGCGAGTTTTTCGCTTTCTTTGGTGCTGATGAAGCGTGGCGACGAAATCTCCTCGTCGCCTGACTCGAGGGATGATGCTGAGCTTGAAAAATCGGGATCGACCGCCGATAATCCCGATGAGATCGGAACTTCGAGACGATACGTTCCTTCTTTCTCGACGCGGAAGTGGAACTTTCCGAACGTCATCTCCATGGGCTCCCCCAGATACGCATATGCATCCAAACGGGAGGGAGGGTGAGGAACAAAATCAACGAGACCAGTTTCGATCTGTTTACCTCTGTCCATGATGTTGCTTGCTACCGACGAAGTCGACGATCTTGAACGTGCCATCGAGATCAGCTCCTTGTCGCCTCTAGATCCCACAGACGGCGCCAATTGACAAGGGATTAACTTGTCAATGCCTACAAGTAGTAGACTAGGGTTTCGTTGGATGTAGAGGGCAAGTAGATCTCGAAGGTTTCAGCCGAAAAGTACTCGACGATGTAAAAACTAGGGTTTGTGAGACAATGATTCGATTCCTTTCTTTGTCCCTCGACTCCCCCCTATATAGGAGGTGGAGCCGAGGGATTCGTGATACACAAGTTTACAGAGTCCGGGAGTGTTTCTAACCCATCCCGCAAGATTACAAACGATGACTCCTATTACAACTCTAGCTTTCCTTAATAGTATCTTGAACTTCCGAATCTTCTTATTCTTCGGGTCATGGGCCTTCAGTAAACCCCGGGTACCATCCATGGCAGGCCCATTGGGTATGCCTATGTCAGCTGGCTTCCGAGAGAGGATGGGACGCCGGCGAAAGCCGTGCAAGGCATTGGCCATTGCTGGTGGCGATGACGTTCTCAATGCCGTTTTCCTTCTTGGAGGCGACACCAAAATGTCCCTCTTTTCTCGTAGCCGGATCCTGCCACCGTGCACGTCTTGTGCGCTTCTCCGATGGGGGCTAGGCTGTCTTCTTTGTCTTTAGGCACACTTTTTTACCTTCTTTGAGCTCATCGCCGCCGTCTTCGTCTCAGCTGCATATACACGGTGGATTGCCCGGTTCGGTCGGCTACCTAGAAATCCAGGGGTGGTTGTCTTAGGTGGTGTCATGCCACGGGTGATGCCGGTGGTTTCCCTTATTGCTGTGGGCGCGATGTGTCGTTGGATGAGTGTCAAGGTCGTGTTTTTAGGGGTGGTGGCTGGGCTAGGGCGAAAGCTCGGCAAGGCTCCGGCCGTTGCGGGTAACGACGACGCCCTTGGGCGCTGTTCTCCTCCTTGGAGGTGTCTCCTTTTAGCCCTCCTCCTTCGGTTTCTCGAGGCAGGAAGACTACTTCGTCTCTTCGGCCATAGGCGTGCTCTGATGCTGCAAGGGAGATTTGTTGGTTTAGGTCCGTTTCAACTCCGCGCCCTCCCAACAGATGTCTGGGCCTTCTCGACAAGTTTAAGCTCTCTAGCTAGTGTTTAGTCCTAGTTAGTGTAGCTTGTCTCTTTCTTATCTGTTGTTTTTGCTATGCTGTTGTTGTAAGCTGGTATCCCCAGCAGCTTTTGTAAGTGTTGTTAGAATATGTATTAGGACCGGGCCTTTATTTCTTGTTTTGACTCAATACGTCTGTGTATTGGAGTCTTATCTTTGTACAAAACCTAGCCTGATTGTGGCATATAAATTATCACCGAACACGCAGGAGACGACCCTGACATTTACCCTAAAACTATTAACATGGTATCAGAGCCTAGCTCTTCCTCGACAATATAGCTGCCGCCACCGCCACCGCTGACGTTCAGCTGCCGCCGCCATCGCGAAAACCTTGGCCACCGCCGCAGGTCACCTTCCGCCGTCGCCCTACAACGACAAGATCGACTGCCGCCACGCTGCTCTGTCCAGCCGTCGCCGCCATCATACACACAGGCCATCGCCGGATCTTTCTGGAACCGCCGCGCCGTCTACAAATCTGATCGCCGCCATCGCTGCCCGTTCAGCCGTCGCCGTCGTCACTCCTACAAATCCGATCGCCGCCACCGCTGTCTGTCCAGCCGTCGCCGCCATCATACATCAAAAAAACCCTAGATCAATCCCAACATGAGTTCATCGTCAAGCTCGAGTTCTGGCCTTGCTGCTGCCCTTGGTGCTCCACCTGCCCAGAAGCTCACACGGGGGAATTTCCTCCTATGTAAGGCGCTAGTCTTTCCAGCGTTCCGCGGTGCCAATGTGATGGCGCTGCTCGAAGGTACTGATGTAACCCCGGCCAAGACCATTGAATTTGAAGATGCAGAAAAGAACAAAATTAAGGTTGAGAACCCGGCCTATGTTGGGTGGCTTGCTCGTGATCAGCAGGTTCTTCGGTTTTTCTCAACACGTTGTCACCTGACATCCTGTCACACCTCCTTGACGTGAGCTCTACTGCTGAGGCGTGGTCTGCCATCAATGCCATGTTCAAGACAGCCTCAAGAACCAAAGCCCAGCATTTGTGTGAGAAACTGAATGACACAAAGAAGCTCTCTATGACAGCAGATGCATATTACACCAAGATGAAAGGGTTTGCTTCAGAACTATCAGCGCTTGGTAAGCCAGTTGAAGATGATGAGATGCTTGGTTATTTGCTGCATGGTCTTGACAAGAGTGAATATAATGCCCTGATTACTTTTGTTAATGCAAATCCTGGTACTACACTTGATGACTTTTATGAGCAGCTCAGTTCCTATGACATGCGCAATGGTGTTGAAGAAAACGGAGAATTCGTCTCTTCCGCAAACCTTGCTCGCCGTGGCTGTGAACAGCAGCAGCGTCGTGGTCGCACTCCACCCCCTCGTGGCCGCACTCATGATTCCGCTCCTTACCGTGGTGGTGGAGGTGGTGGTTACCGTGACAGGGACGACGACCGTGGCTACTGGCGTCGTGATGAGCGCCAGGGCGATCGCCTTGACGATCGGCGTGACAGACGCCGTGATGATGGTGGAGGTGACCGCCGTCGTTCTCATGATGGTGACCGTCGTCGCTATGATGGTGGTGGCCGTCGCTTTGATCGCACACCCACTCCCTATGTGGACACCGATTGTCAGATATGTACTAAACATGGCCATCCTGCTAGCAAGTGTTGGTGGCACTACTCCGATGACAAGAAGAACAAAGATGATTGTGAGAAGGGTGCTAATCTTGCCTCATATGGTGTTGACACAAACTGGTACACGGACACAGGGGCAACTGATCACATCACTGGCGAGCTAAATAAGCTTCTCATAGCCAACAAGTATCATGGCCAAGACACTATTCGCACTGTTGAAGGAACAGGTATGAACATTAGTCACATTGGTAATTCAATTTTGCGCACCCCTCATGGTTCATTTGATCTTAAAAATATTCTTCATGTTCCTAATGCTTCCAAAAATCTATTGTCAGTTCATCGCTTTACCCTTGATAATCATGTCTTTATTGAGTTTCATCATTTCTTCTTCTTAATCAAGGACCAAGCAACACGAAGAGTTCTGTTTAGATGCCCCTGCTGGGGTGGTCTCTATCCCCTGGTGCCTATGTTCCATGAGACCGCCAAGCATGCTTTTATTTCAATAAAGCCATCATCCTCTACATGGCATCGTCGCTTAGGACATCCATCTTCATTCGTGGTTCAGCAAGTTCTTAGAAGAAATAAAATAGCTTACACCCCAGAGAGTACTCCATATATTTGTGACCCTTGTCAGTTAGCCAAGAGTCATCGCTTGCCATATCCCATATCTTCTAGTGTTTCTACTGCTCCCTTGGAGCAAGTATTCTCTGATGTATGGGGTCCTGCCCCTCTCTCTGTGGGAAAACATGCATACTATGTAAGCTTTATCGATGATTTTAGTAAATTCACTTGGATTTATTTGCTCAAAAAGCATTCTGATGTTTATCAAGCTTTTCTTAATTATCAACAATATGTTGAACGCAAGTTTGATAGGAAAATTGTTACTATGCAAACTGATTGGGGAGGCGAGTATGAAAAACTTAATGGATTCTTCCAAAAAGTTGGCATTACACATCATGTATCATGTCCTCATGCTCACCAACAAAATGGCTCCGCTGAAAGAAAACATCGTCATATAGTTGAAGTTGGTCTTGCCTTACTTGCTAATGCCTCTATGCCTCTCAAATTCTGGGATGAAGCTTTTATCACCGCCACCTTTCTCATAAATCTTCTGCCTAGCAAGGTTCTCAATTTTGAAACACCCACCGAGCGTCTACTCCATGTAACACCAAATTATGATGCTCTTAGAACCTTTGGTTGTGCTTGTTGGCCTAACCTTCGTCCATACAATAAAAGAAAACTCGCTTTTCGGTCTAAACGATGTGTGTTTCTTGGGTATAGCCCACTCCATAAAGGTGTCAAATGTATAGACATATCCACTGGTTGGATCTACATCTCTCGTGATGTCGTATTTGAAGAAAATGTCTTTTCGTTTGCCTCACTTCATCCAAATGCCGGTGCACTCCTTAAAAAAGAAATTCTACTTCTTCCATCTTCCTCTAATTCCCATGAGAGTGCACATAATTGTCATGACCATATTGTGCCTATTGTCTCTGTTACTAATGTGCAACAGGTAGACGCAATCACAGAAGAAAACTGTGCTGAAAACAGTGAAGAAATAGCTGCAAAAAATGATGCTGAAATTCCTTCAGAAACGGACGAAACAGACACTGAAAGCGAAGAGGATTCAGCTGAACATTCCTCTGCTACTGCCGATCCCGATGCACCGCGATCCGAGGAGGATTCCCCGGTCAGGTCGCATGCCGCGTCGCAGCGCCGCGGGCCCGCCACATGCAGCGAATCCCCGGCCGCAGACGCGCGTGGCGGACACACGCCTGGCGGGGACCATCAGCCTGCGCCCAACACCTCGCCTCCACGTGCCGCAGCGGGACAAGGCAGCCAGCACCGGTCCCCATCTGTCCCCCCCGTCGCCATCTCTGTCCTCTGGAGGATCTTCTGCGGATGCTGCTAGTGAGGGCGGAAATGCAACAAGCCCTGAAAATTCTGAAAACTCAAATTTTGATAGCACCTCAAGTTCTGATAATTTTGGTTCTGCTAATTCTGGTGTTGTTCCACCACCACTGTCACCCCCTGGAGTTCGCACTCGACTTCAGAAAGGTATACGCCATCCAAAGCAATATACTGACGGTATAATTCGATATGGTATGCTTGCCTCTACAGGTGAACCACATACTCTTACGGAAGCTATGAGTGATTCAAATTAGCGTCAAGCTATGGAGGAGGAATACATTGCTCTCATTGAGAACAAGACCTGGCATCTTGTTCCCCTGAGCAAAAATAAAAATTTGATTGATTGCAAATGGGTTTATCGTATAAAGAAGAAGGCAGATGGCTCTATTGATAGGTACAAGGCTCGACTAGTTGCAAAAAGATTTAAGCAAAGGTATGGTATTGACTATGAAGATACCTTCAGCCATGTAGTTAAAATTGCCACTATCAGAATTGTTTTGTCTCTCTCTGTCTCTCGTTGTTGGAGTTTAAGGCAGCTAGATGTGAAGAACGCGTTTTTACATGGTGTTCTGGAAGAGGAGGTTTATATGAAGCAACCCCCTGATTTTGAAAACTCTCACGCTCCGCATTATGTTTGCAAGCTTGATAAAGCTCTCTATGGATTGAAGCAGGCTCCTCGAGCCTGGTATTCTAGACTTAGCTCCAAGTTATGTGAGTTTGGATTCAAACCATCAAAGGCTGACACTTCTCTGTTTCTTCTCAACAAGTCAGGTATCACTATGTTTGTTCTGATTTATGTTGATGACATCATAGTTATTGGTTCCTCTGATCGTGCTATCACTGCTCTTCTTCAAGACCTAAAAACAAACTTTGCTATAAAAGATCTGGGTGACTTACATTATTTTCTTGGAATTGAGGTAAAGAAGATCCACAATGGTTTACTTCTTACACAGGAGAAATATGCTACAGATTTACTTGACGGAGTTGGAATGCATAGCTGCAAGCCTGCTCCTACTCCTCTATCTTCATTTGAACAGTTGTCCTTGACAGATGGCACACCTCTTGGCTCTGAGGATAGTTGTAACGGCCCAGAAAAACCCTCATATTAGATTTGTTTGTTGCTTTTCTTTTGTGCATAATCATGGCATCAACCACCTTGCATGTTTTAATAAAATCCCTCAAGAAAATTATTTTTATTAAAACCCTATGTTTCTTTGCAAAATTATTCCAAGGTTTAATAAAACCCTCCCACCTTTATTCCTATTTTCTATTGAACCGAATAAAAAATTATTTTGAAAATGTTTTCAATTGGTTTACAACCAAATGGCTAGTTTTTGTAAATAGTGCCACTATTTTAAAATCTTATGAAACCTTCCCTCTATCCCTTCTCGTTCCCTGTGAGTAAAAGAAGAGAAGAAGCATATGATAAAAAGAGGAGGAGTGAAAGAAGCCCATCGAAGCAATCCATATATTTCTTACTTCGTTTCTGTACCACCACCAAAGCCCACATTTTCTTCTCTCCCGAGTTCAGCCCACCACCGAACCCATCCTCATCCTCCTGTACGGCAGACCATCGAAGCTAGCCACGTCGACATGGCGCTGATATGACGGTCGATCAAGCTGCAGCTCCCTCCCATAAAATTCCTCCGCAGCCGCACCAACCCTAGCCTGCTCTTTTCCCCTACCGCCGCCACTCTCTTCCGTTTCTCCTTTCTCCCGCTCGTTCCATGCTCGACCACGTCCGCCGCCGCTAGCCTACGGCTGCTCACAGCATCGACGCAGTCCGTCCCGACCTGCACCTCCCCAACGCCTCCCTGCAGCACCACGTCGAGCCAAGCACGGGAAACAAGCGACCGGGACGTTTTCCTCGTCTTCCTGCACGCGTACGCGGGTCGCCGCCGATCTTCGTCTCCACCGTGCGCTGCTGCGGCCAGTCCTGCGTCTCCGCCTCCGGCCGTTTCATCCCGGCCGCCTCCAGCTCGCCAAGCGTCGACGCCGTGGCCACGTCGGCGTCTTCAAGCACCTCGCCTCCCGGCTCTCCGTGGTGAGCTCTACGTCTTCCCGGTCTCTGTTTTCTTGCCATGCTGCTGGCGTTGATCGCCGCCGTCCTCCGCAGGACCTCGTCGCCGTCACGACTCCAGCGTCTACCAGAACAAAGTCCGGTCCTTTCTGGTTCCCCGACGTCTGTCTCGGTCTTCGTCTCCACCAGCAAGAACGCCGGCAGCCGACCGGTTCCGTCTGCTCCCGTCGTCCCGTCTCCGAACCCAGCCAACCAGGAGTCCAGGATCTCCGCGGCGCGTGCGCTGTCCTGCGCCGCGTCCTCGACCATGCACCCTTGCCTGCATGCTGCTCTGCGTCCCGCACCGCTCCAAGCCGGCGTCGCTCTGATCAGCGATCTCCGGGTCGTCATCCAACATCATCGTCGTTGCCTGCATGTTTTTGCCAAGGCTCTGCCTTCCATGTTTGAATCAAAAGAATAAGCCTTCCAGCTTTAACAAATCAACATCGATAGCCGAGCTGGTTCCTGCTTTTGTCTATTCACGTGAGGGATCCCAGGTTCAAATACCCGGTTAAGCAAGTATCTCCTTTGTGTGCATTTTATAAAAATCTTCCTGGTCCCACCTGTCATTGACTGGGGCTGGTTCCTCTCAGGTGAAAAACGTATCAACCGCTGCATTCCCATTCAATGTCCAGCTCATATATCTTTCTCGTGTTTGGCTATTCTTTGGTGAGACGCCCATATATCTTTCTCGTGTTTGGCTATTCTTTGGTGAGACGCCCATATATCTTTCTCGTGTTTGGCTATTCTTTGGTGAGACGCCCATATCTCTTTCTCTAAAAATTGTAGGAGCTTGTTTTAAACTTGCAAGTCTTATATTTGTTAAACCATCCCTCGAAATAAAATGGTGAGAGACGCCCATATATCTTTCTCGTGTTTGGCTATTCTTTGGTGAGACGCCCATATCTCTTTCTCTAAAAATTGTAGGAGCTTGTTTTAAACTTGCAAGTCTTATATTTGTTAAACCATCCCTCGAAATAAAATGGTTTATATATGAAAATTATTCAGAAAAACATGAGGA
Source organism: Lolium rigidum (assembly GCF_022539505.1). Classification (NCBI taxonomy): domain Eukaryota; kingdom Viridiplantae; phylum Streptophyta; class Magnoliopsida; order Poales; family Poaceae; genus Lolium; species Lolium rigidum. Next base: position 314,156,858 of record NC_061513.1, read on the forward strand.
ACATGAATATGCCATCCATTCATCTGCTTGCATCCCGCATCATATAGTTTCGTGATAGTTTGCATTATCACCTAATAGATAACATATGGAATATGTGGGATATTGTATAATGCTGTCCTGGTTCCATTTAACTTTGAGTAGCGCACCCCTACCATGTCTTGCCATGCTAATCAACACTTAAATTTGCCGGTAGAAAATGCAACTTCAACCTTAATTGTTTGTCTGGGTTCCGATCCCGCTTAATTTGGATAAATCGCATCATCTTTGCCATGCCATGCATACCATATGTTGAGCATGCCGATTCTTCTTTCGTAGCTGTAAGATTTGCATCCGATGTTTGTTGTAGTATTTGCTTCTTCCCGGATAGGATCACGAAGTGGTGTTCTGAGATACGACAAGATCTCCGGATGTTCCTCGGCAAGCTTTAACAGGCAAGCATTTCCCCTATACTCCTGCCCTTGCAGAAGTCGCTCACCTATTTTATTTTGCCTTCTCCCTCATGCTATCTTTGAGTTGCGTTCTTGTCACGTGTCCCTTCCACTTGTTACCTCAAGCAGCCTAAATTGCCTCCACCAACCACCTACAGCTATTGTTTGGTTTCGGGTCTGCCTTGCGAGTCGTAATGCATGCTAGTGTTGTCTTATCTTGTTACTGTTGTTGTTATCTTATCGGGATATCTGTTGGGGAATCATGACACATGGTTTATGGATATATTTGTTGGAGATAATCATGCTTTACTTATTGTTAACAACTAAAATGATAAGCAGAGGCATCTGTGAGCCCCTTTGCGAAAGCATCGGAACCTTGACTCACTAATGTCCCCTAGGACCCGAGTTCTTGTTATCTGTTCCGAGACTGAGCGCTCTAACCTCACGTGGGTATGTTTTTGGGTCTCCCCTCGACCACTGCCGGAATCTACAGCTTTGTCCAGTGGCCACAACTAGTTTGCAATGTTTTACCATTTGTTGTTTGCGTGCATGCCAGCTTGTTACTTATTTACTTTGGGAAGCCCCTGGGTGCCTTGTATCCCTTGTTTCTGGTATGCACGTATAGGTCGCGGAGCCGCTGCGAAGTGGTTTATCGCCCCAGTGTGTGTTTAAACCACCTAGTACGCTGTCGCAAACAGCTAGGCCCGCTTCGGAGATACGGCCGGACTTCGATACGGGTTTAACTTAGTTAGGTGGCTTCCTGGACATTGTTGTCGTGAAGGAGAGTGCGAGTCGTGATATCCACCTTTCGTAAGTGGATCGAGCGGTGCGTGAGGGTACATTTGGGCAACCCCTGCAGGGTGTACATCTTATCGATAAGCCGTGTCCGCGGTTATGGACGACTTGGAGCTGTATGACTCGACCATAGACAACTTACATCTGTTGTTTCAATCATAATAACTTGTGTAGTAAGTTAGCACAACTCTAATAATAAATAGTTAAAACTTGTCAACTGTGTGAGTGCCTGATGACCCACAAGTATAGGGGATCGCAGCAGTCTTCGCGGGTAGTAAAACCCAATTTATTGATTCGACACAAGGGGAGACAAAGAATACTTGAAAGCCTTAACAGCGGAGTTATCAATTCAGCTCGCACTGAAACAGACTTGCTCGCAAGAGTTTATCAAGAGGTAACAGCTTTATAGCGAGTAGCGATAGTGAAATAACGACAGCAGAGTAACGGAAACGAGCAGTAGTGATTATAGTAAACAGCAGGATTAAAATATCGTAGGTACGGGGACGGATAACGGGCGTTGCATGGATGAGAGAAACTCATGTAACAATCAAGCGGTGGCATTTGCAGATAATAATAAAACGGTGTCTAAGTACAAAGCAATCAATAGGCATGTGTTCCAATTATAGTCGTACGTGCTCGCAATGAGAAACTTGCACAACATCTTTTGTCCTACCAGCCGGTGGCAGTACGGGCCTCAAGGGAATCTATTGGATATTAAGGTACTCCTTTTAATAGAGTACCGGAGCAAAGCATTAACACTCCGTGAACGGATGTGATCCTCACATCACTACCATCCCCTCCGGTTGTCCCGATTTCGTCACTTCGGGGCCATTGGTTCCGGACGACGACATGTGTATACAACTTGCAGGTAAGACCATAAACAATGAATATCGCGATGAAATAATAACATGTTCAGATCTGAGATCATGGCACTCGGGCCCTAGTGACAAGCATTAAGCATAACAAGTTGCAACAATATCATCAAAGTACCAATTACGGACACTAGGCACTATGCCCTAACGATCTTACACTATTACATGACCAATCTCATCCAATCCCTACAATCCCCTTCAGCCTACAGCGGGGGAATTACTCACACATGGATGGGGGAAACATGGCTGGTTGATGAAGAGGCGTCGGTGGTGATGGCGGCGATGATCTCCTCCAATTCCCGTCCCGGCGGAGTGCCGAACCGGAGACTTCGGCTCCCGAGACGGAGTTTCGCGATGTGGCGGCGTTCGGAGGGTTTCGGCGACTTCGACTTCTCTCCGTGCGTTTTTAGGTCGAGGGCGATAAGTAGTGCGAAGGAGGGCGTCGGAGGCCTGCCGAGGGGCCACACGCTAGGGCCGCGCGCCCTCCCCGGGCCGCGCCGCCCTAGGGTGTGGGGCCCTCGGGCCTCCACCCGACTTGCCCTTCCGGCTCCGTGAGTCTTCTCGGGAAAATAGGGCCTTCGTCTAAATTCCGAGGTTTTTCCCGAAAGTTGGATTTCCGCACAAAAATGAGACACCGGAACAATTCTCGCTGAAAACAGCGTTAGTCCGTGTTAGTTGCATCCAAAATACACAAATTCGAGGCAAAACAATAGCAAAAGTGTTCGGGAAAGTAGATACGTTTTGGACGTATCAACTCCCCCAAGCTTAGCTTATTGCTTGTCCTCAAGCAATTCAGTTAACAACTGAGCGATAAAAGAACTTTCACGAACACATTTGTTCATATGATGTAAATATTCTCATGCTATGGATAACACTTAGGCAGTTCATAATAAGATACATGCAAATAAGATCATCTAATAGCTATGTCAATCATGGAAAGGTACCAACAATTAATAATAAGCATCATGAATCATGTATATAAGCAGGATTGCAATGTTCATAAAAGAGTATGATAGAATGGTATCTCGCTTGCCCATATTTGATCAGCAAAACATAAATGCTCAGGCACCTCTGAAGTTCATAGAAAGACTAGAAATAGTGATTGTCAAAGATAAAAGCATCAAAGTTATATCACAATCAATCATATTTTGAGACAAGCATATTACACTAAGAATGACAGTTGTGCTCTCAAGAAAGTGCTCAAAGAAAGGATGTAGAGTCAATATAAAAGTAAAAGATTGACCCTTCGCAGAGGGAAGCAGGGATTAACATGCGCTAGAGCTTTTCATTTGTAAAGCAGGAGTAAAATTGTTTTGAGAGGTGTTTGTTGTTGTCAACGAATGGTAATGGGTACACCAACTACCTCGCCAACCGGACTTCCAAGAGCGGCTCCCATGAAGGACGTTTTCTCTACCAGCAAGGTAGATCATCCCTCTTCTCTTTTGTTTACACACGTATTTTAGTTTTATTATGGATGACACTCCCCCAACCTTTGCTTACACAAGCCATGGCTAACCGAATCCTCGGGTGCCTTCCATCAATCACATACCATGGAGGAGTGTCTATTTGCAAAATTAAGTTGCTTACCGATGAATCGAAGCAAAACATGTGAAGAGAATTATTAGTGAAAGTTGATTAATTGGGGCTGGGAACCCCATTGCCAGCTCTTTTTGCAAAATTATTGGATAAGCGGATGTGCCACTAGTCCATATGAAAGTCCGTCAAGAGTAAATGATAAGATTGAAAGATAAACACCACATACTTCCTCATGAGCTATGAAACATTAACACAAATTGAGAAGCATTTTGAAGGTTTAAAGGTAGCGCATGAGAATTTACTTGGAATGGTTTGAAATGCCATGCATAGGTATTTATGGTGGACACTCGGAATAACTTGGTTTTCATGTGTTTGGAAGCACGAGCAGCGTTCCCGCTCAGTACAAGTGAAGGCTAGCAAAAGACTAGGGAGCGACAAATCAAGAGAGCAGTAACCGTCATAATCATGCTTGCGGCAAAATAAATTAACTGAGGCATAAAAGTGATACAAGAACTCGAAGCAATGTAAATCATCGAGGCTTAATTGACTTTTGTTCAGTCATATGCATGCGTGAGCATGTGCCAAGTTAATTCAAACGAATTATTCAGAGGAGGATACCACAATGTCATACCTATCTATGAATAAAACAATGCAAGCAAACATCCATGACATGGTACTCATATTAATAAATTGGAGCTAATCATGAGAGATCATGAACTACTAGACTTTCTTAAATGACATATACCTCACATGAACCAACTAAGCATGCTCACATGGATGAGTATATGTACAAAAATGAAAACAAATAGAGTTCATACCAGCCTCTCACCACAATCGAATCGTCGAATATCGTCATTATTGCCTTTCACTTGTGTAGCTTGGATAATATGAAATGAAAACCACGCTCCAGCCACCGAAGACCATTGAACTCATAAAGAACTTTGCAAACCAAAGAAGAACAGCAAATATTTTTGGTGTTTTCGAATTTGAGAACAAGAATAAAAGGAAACAAGCAAACAAAGCAAAATCTTTTTGGGTTTTCTTATAGCAAACTAGCAATAGCAAATAAAGCGAAACAAATGCAAGAAACCAAAATAAACAAATGGTGAAGAGAAACAACATAAATATTTTTGGTCTTTTTGTGTTTTAGGAAAGAAACAAGGCAAAAACAAGAAATGGCAAACTAAAAGAAACACGGAAAAGCGAGATGGCAGAAATCTGCCAAAACCTGATAGCAGTACAGAAATCGATTTTTACAAAAATCTTCCGTTGCTCAGCTCGAAAAGTGTTCAACTAATGAAAGTTAGATAACAACCTGGGGAACATGCACAAAAATTGGCAGCTCAAAATAACGTTCTGGCTGTGTGCACGAATTTTTCTAGTAACAGTCC
>NC_061513.1:314161979-314330957 GCF_022539505.1 Lolium rigidum
GGAATGCTATGAAGCATCGAAACATTTCTTCAGGCTCGTATGATGGAAGAAGGCAGCTCCATTAGTGAGCACATGCTCGCCATGACCGGGCATGCGAAGAAACTCGGTGACTTGGGAATAGTGATTCCTAACGAGCTGGGGATTAATCGTGTCCTTCAATCATCGCCACCAAGTTACAAGAACTTTGTGATGAACTACAATATGCGGAACATGAACAAGGAGTTACCGAACTCTTTGGCATGCTAAAAGCTGCTGAGATTGAGATCAAGAAAGAGCACCAAGTGTTGATGGTCAACAAGACCACTAGTTTCAAGAAACAGGGGCAAGTCTAAGGGAAAATTCAAGAAGGGTGGCAAGAAAGCTGCCACGCCTCCTATGAAACCTAAGAACGGCCCTAAGCCCGATGCTTGAGTGCTATTACGCAAGGAGAAGGGACAACTGGAAGCGTAATTGCTCCAAGTATCCGGCTGATCCGAAGAGCGGCCTTGTCAAGAAGAAGAAAGAAGGTATATCTGATATACATGTTATAGATGTTTATCTCATCGGTTCTCGTTCTAGTACACGGGTATTTGATGCTGGTTCGGTTGCTCATATCTGTAACTCGAAACAGGAACTAAAGAATAAACGAAGACTACTGAAAGATGAAGTGACAATGCGCGTTGGAAATGGATCCAAAGTCGATGTGATCGCTGTCGGCACACTTCCTCTACATCTACCTTCGGAATTAGTTTTAAGCCTAAATAATTGTTATTTTGTACCCGCGTTGAGCATGAACATTATATCAGGATCTTGTTTAATGCAAGACGGTTATTCATTCAAGTCTGAGAATAATGGTTGTTCTATTTTTATGAATAATATCTTTTATGGTCGAGCACCACAAAAGAATGGCTTATTTACGTTAGATCTCGATAGTAGTGATACGCATATACATAACATTGATGCTAAGCGAATTAAATTGAATGATAATTCTACTTATATGTGGCACTCGTCGTCTTGGTCATATTGGAGTGAAGCGCATGAAGAAACTCCATACTGATGGATTACTTGAATCACTTGACTTTGAGTTACTTGATAGATGCGAAGCATGTCTAATGGGAAAAATGACTAAGACTCCATTTTCTGGTATAATGGAGCGAGCTACTGACTTATTGGAAATCATACATACCGATGTGTGCGGACCAATGAGTGTAGCATCGCGCGGTGGTTATCGTTATGTTCTAACCTTCACAGATGATCTAAGTAGATATGGGTATATCTATTTCATGAAACATAAATCCGAAACTTTCGAGAAGTTTAAGGAATTTCAAAGTGAAGTAGAAAATCAACGTAACAAGAAGATAAAATTTCTACGATCTGATCGTGGAGGTGAATATCTGAGTTATGAGTTTGGCATGCATTTAAAGAAATGCGGAATACTTTCACAATTGACACCGCCGGGAACACCACAACGAAACGGTGTATCCGAACGTCGTAATCGAACTCTCTTAGATATGGTTCGTTCTATGATGTCTCTTACTGATTTGCCATTATCATTTTGGAGTTATGCATTAGAGACAGCCGCATTCACTTTAAATAGAGCACCATCAAAATCCGTAGAAACGACACCGTATGAATTATGGTTTAATAAGAAACCTAAGTCTGTCGTTCCTGAAAGTTTGGGGTTGCGAAGCCTATGTAAAGAAGTTACAACCGGACAAGCTAGAACCCAAAGCGGAGAAATGCGTCTTCATAGGATACCCTAAGGAAACTATAGGGTATACTTTCTATCACAAATCCGAAGGCAAAATATTTGTTGCAAAGAACGGAACCTTTCTTGAGAAAGAATTTCTCACTAAAGAAGTGACTTGGAAGAAAAGTAGAACTCGATGAGATTGATGAATCTATACTCGTTGATCGGAGTAGCGCGATGACGGAAGTTGTACCTGTACCGCCTACACCGGCAACAGAGGAAGCTAATGATAATCATGAAACTTCGAACGAGGAAACTACTGAACCTCGCAGATCGACAAGGGAACGTGCCACTCCTGATTGGTATGATCCTTGTCTAAATGTCATGATTGTGGATAACAATGATGAGGACCCTGCGACGTATGAAGAAGCGATGATGAGCTCAGATTCCAACAAATGGCAAGAAGCCATGAAATCCGAAATGGGATCCATGTATGATAACAAAGTATGGACTTTGGTAGACTTACCTGATAGCCGAAAGGCTGTCGAGAATAAATGGATCTTCAAGAGAAAAACAGATGCTGGATGGTAATATTACTGTCTATAAAGCTCGACTTGTCGCAAAGGGTTTCCGACAAATTCAAGGAGTTGACTACGATGAGACTTTCTCACCTGTAGCGAAGCTAAAATCTGTGAGGATTTTGTTAGCAATAGCTGCATTTTTCGATTATGAGATTTGGCGGATGGATGTCAAAACGGCGTTCCTTAATGGAGACATTGAGGAAGAGTTGTATATGGTACAACCCAAAGGTTTTGTCGATCCTAAAAATGCCGACAAAGTATGCAAACTTCAGCGTTCAATCTATGGACTGAAGCAAGCATCAAGAAGTTGGAACCGACGCTTTGATAAGGTGATCAAAGACTTTGGGTTTATACAGTGTCATGGAGAGGCCTGTATTTACAAGAAAGTGAGTGGGAGCTCGGTAGCATTCCTGATATTATATGTAGATGACATATTATTAATTGGGAATGATATAGAACTATTAAGCGAGTGTAAAAGGTTATTTGAATAATAGTTTTTCAATGAAAGACCTTGGTGAAGCATCGTATATATTAGGCATCAAGATTTATAGAGATAGATCAAGACGCCTAATAGGGCTATCGCTGAGTACATATCCGGACAAGATTCTAAAGAAATTTAGAATGGACGAAAGTAAGAAAGGGTTCTTACCTATGTTACCGAGCAAGGTCTTGAGTAAGACTCAAGGACCGGCTACGGCAGAAGAAAGAGAAAGGATGAGTAATATCCCCTATGCCTCGGCGATAGGATCTATCATGTATGCCATGCTATGTACTAGACCGGATATAGCACATGCTGTTAGTTTGACTAGCGAGATATCAAAGTGATCCAGGAATGGAACACTCGGACAGCGGTCAAGAATATCCTAAAATACTTGAAAAGAACTAAGGATATGTTTCTTTGTTATGGAGGTGACCAAGAGCTCGTTGTAAATGGTTACACCGATGCAAGTTGGAACACCGATCCCGATGACTCTAAGTCACGATCCGGGTACGTGTTTATATTGAATGGTGCTGCAGATGAGCTGGGCAAGCTCGAAGCGAGTGCACGGTGGCGAAGTCTTCAACGGAATCGAGTACATAGCGGCTTCGGAGGCTTCATCGAAGCGGTATGGATGAAGAGGTTCATTGTAGAGCTCGGTGTGGTTCCTAGTGCATTGGACCCATTAATCATTTACTTGTGATAACATGGGTGCCATCGCCAATGCACAAGAGCCAAGGTCACACAAGAGGCTGAAGCATATCAAGCTGCGTTACCACTCGATTCGCGAGTACATCGAAGATGGAGAAGTAAAGATTTGCAAAGTACACACTGATCGGAATGTAGCAGATCCGTTGACTAAAGCTCTCCCTAGGGCAAAGCATGACCAACACCAGAATGCCATGGGTGTTAGGTATATTACAATGTAATCTAGATTATTGACTCTAGTGCAAGTGGGAGACTGAAGGAGATATGCCCTAGAGGCAATAATAAAAGTGGTTATTATTTATATCTCTATGTTTATGATAAATGTTTATATGTCATGCTATAATTGTATTAACCGAAACATTAGTACATGTGTGATATGTAGACAAACAAGAAGTCCCTAGTATGCCTCTTAAACTAGCTTGTTGATTAATGGATGATTAGTTTCATAATCATGAACATTGGATGTTATTAATAACAAGGTTACATCATTGTATGAATGATGTAATGGACACACCCAATTAAGCGTAGCATAAGATCTCGTCATTAAGTTATTTGCTATAAGCTTTCGATACATAGTTACCTAATCCTTATGACCATGAGATCATATAAATCACTTATACCGGAAATGTACTTTGATTACACCAAACACCACTGCGTAAATGGGTGGCTATAAAGGTGGGATTAAGTATCCGGAAAGTATGAGTTGAGGCATATGGATCAACAGTGGGATTTGTCCATCCCGATGACGGATAGATATACTCTGGGCCCTCTCGGTGGAATGTCGTCTAATGTCTTGCAAGCATATGAATGAGTTCATAAGAGACCACATACCACGGTACGAGTAAAGAGTACTTGTCGGAGACGAGGTTGAACAAGGTATAGAGTGATACCGAAGATCAAACCTCGGACAAGTAAAATATCGCGAGACAAAGGGAATTGGTAATATATGTGAATGGTTCATTCGATCACTAAAGTCATCGTTGAATATGTGGGAGCCATTATGGATCTCCAGATCCCGCTATTGGTTATTGGTCGGAGTGAGTACTCAACCATGTCCGCATAGTTCACGAACCGTAGGGTGACACACTTAAAGTTGGATGTTGAAATGGTAGTTCTTGAATATGGAATGGAGTTGGTATATTTGTTCGGAGTCCCGGATGTGATCCCGGACATCACGAGGAGTTCCGGAATGGTCCGGAGAATAAGATTCATATATAGGATGTCATTTTATGTGAATAAAATGTCGCGGAAGGTTCTATGGAAGGTTCTAGAAGGTTCTAGAAAAGTCCGGAAGAAACCACCAAGGAAGGTGGAGTCCACAAGGGACTCCACCTCCATGGCCGGCCAACCCTAGTGGGGGAGGAGTCCCAAGTGGACTCCCCTTAGGGGCCGGCCAACCCCCACATGGGAGGTGGGAATCCCACCTTTGGGTGGGAGTCCTAGTTGGGCTAGGATTGCCCCTCCTATGGAAGGATTTGGTTCGGGTCTTATTCGAAGACTTGGACACCACCTCTTGGGGTTCCACCTATATAATGAGGGACCAAGGGGAGGGGGCCGACCACCCAAGAACCACCAAGGTGGCCGCACCCCTTAGTGGCCGGCGCCCCCCTCTCCCCAAACCCTAGCCGCCCGCTCCTCCACATCCCGCATAGCTTAGCGAAGCTCCGCCGGACTTCTACACCGCCACCAACACCACGCCGTCGTGCTGTCGGATTCAAGAGGAGCTACTACTTCCGCTGCCCGCTGGAACGGGGAGGTGGACGTCGTCTTCATCAACAACCGAACGTGTGACCGAGTACGGAGGTGCTGCCCGTTCGTGGCGCCGGAACCGATCGTGATCAAGATATTCTACGCGCTTTTGCAAGCGGCAAGTGAACGTCTACCGCAGCAACAAGAGCCTCATCTTGTAGGCTTTGGAATCTCTTCAAGGGTGAGACTCGATACCCCCTCGTTGCTACCGTCTTCTAGATTGCATCTTGGCTTGGATTGCGTGTTCGCGGTAGGAAAATTTTTGTTTTCTATGCAACGTTATCCTACACTCACAAACCAGACTGCGACAGCAGGGACTTCTGGAACAGCAGGAGGAACTTCGGGAACAGATCTTGAGAAGCAGACGTGGCTAGCTAAGTATGCCACTCCGACAAACCTCCAGAGCTCAGCTCCTGCAGTTGGCTCAGAGCTGGAAAAGCAAGCATGGCTGGCTAAGTATGCCACTCCGGCGAATCTTCAGAGTTCGACTCCTGCAGCCAGTACCGCGGATCAGATCAGTACTATCCTGAGAGACCAGTTCGGCATGGTGCCAAAAAGGAGGACAATCGGCTATTCCAAGCCGTACCCCAACGAGTACGAGTTGATCCCGCTACCACCAAAATATCGGCTCCCTGATTTCTCCAAGTTTAATGGATCAGATGGTTCCAGCTCCATCGAGCATGTGAGCCGATATTTGGTACAGCTGGGCACGATCTCAGCATCAGATGAGCTACGTGTGAGGTTCTTCGCACAGTCCTTCACAGGATCGGCTTTCGGGTGGTACACATCGCTGCCACCAGACTCAATCCGGACTTGGAAGCAGTTGGAAGAGCAGTTCCACATGCGGTATCACTCGGAGGCTTCCGAGGCTGGCATTGCCGATCTAGCACAAGTACGACGAAGCGCGGGAAACAGGTGTCGAATACGTCCGGCGCTTCGGGACCGTTAGGAACCGATGCTATTCGGCTCATGTGACCGAAAAGAAGCGATCGAGTTGGCGGTGGTGGGTCTCGCATCACCAATCAAGGACGTGGCCTCCCAAGCGAGACTACCCTTCACCGGCGCACATGGTGCGAGAGGCTGTCGGCATATGAACGAGCGCCACCCGGATGTATACCGGGATAAATTCAAGCGTGCGGTGGTCCTGGTTGAGGCGGATGAAGATGAAGTTTCGCGGGAGATCAAGAGGTAGCGAGTGGCTGAATGGACTCGGGGGGCAAGCCCCGTGTCCTGTAAGTGGGTTAAGCCACAAGGTCCTCCGAGAGGGTTTGACTTCGACGTGACCAAGGCTGAACAAATTTTCGACCTCTTACTGAAGGAGAAGCAGCTAAAGGTACCCGAAGGCCACAAGATCCCCACGGCTCAGGAGCTGAACGGAAAGCCATACTGCAAGTGGCATAACACGTTCACCCACGCCACCAACGACTGCAGGGTGTGGCGTCAGCAAGTCCAAATGGCGATAGAACAAGGGCGCCTAATTTTCAGCCAGTACGCCATGAAGGTCGACACACACCCCTTTCCCGCCGTTAACATGGTGGAGTGCACTTACCCTGGAGGGTGCCAGCCAGGATTCTCGTTCAGTATCAACATGGTAGGACCTGGGCACCACTCTGGTAAGGACGGAGACGAGGGAAGCTGCTCTCATGACAACGACAAAGAGGAAGCCGTTCCACGCGATCGGCTCCGGCACGATGGCAAGCGCTACATCACAGAGGGAGAAGTGAGGAATGTGCGATATCAGCGACCTCTCTCTGATCACCTCCTCAACAAATATGTGAGTCAATACGACCAACGCCGACGATATAACGACGATGATGAAAGAGATCGTCTGGCTAGGGACGCCAGGAGACACCGTCGGCATGATCGCGACGAGGAGAGATATGAGCGCCACGCCAAGGAAAAGTCGGGAGAGCAAGACGACGTGGATAGGCACTGGGACTGTCCCTTCTTCAGACACTGCTGGGATTCAGGAATGAGCCGATTGCCTACAATCGGCAACTGCCCAGAATGTAGACAGAAGAAGAAGGATGCAGCTAACGTGTCCGTGTTCAAACGTCTAGGGCCTCTCCCACCCCGGAACAAGCACGCTGAGTCCTCTCGGGTAGAAGATCTCGAGGAACTAGAAGACGATGATGAAGAAGAAGATAAGTACCACCGGCCAAGGTGGTGCCCTGATGGACTCAGCCGTTCCCAAAAGCGTAGGGTTCAGCGACTACGTGGTTTGGAGGAAGCCGAAAGGTTATACCTGAACACGTTGAGGAAGGCGCGGCCTGATCTGGCCGCTAAAATTCAGCGAACCCTGGACGAAGAAGGTCGGCCACAAAGGAAAGAGCGGCGCCCCAGACAAAAGAAAGCCGATGATGAGACATCGGCTGGCACAAACATGGTGTTCATCCTTCCGACGGAGTTTAGTGCTCCAGGATTAGACGAAGCACCTGTGGCACAACTTGACTGCGGCCCACGGCCGGTTATCTTTGAGAAGCCACGAGAAAGAAGCTACAGACATCTGAAGGCCCTGTACTTGCGAGGTTATATCAATGGGCAGCCTGTCAACAAGATGCTGGTGGACACCGGAGCGGCAGTCAACATTATGCCATACTCCATGCTACGTCGGTTGGGACGCTCTAGCTCGGATCTGATCAAGACCAACGTGACATTGAGCGATTTCAACGGCCAAGCATCTGACGCACAAGGTGTTCTGAATGTGGACCTGACCATAGGAAGGAAAACCATCCCTACGACGTTCTTTATTGTCGACAGCAAGAGCACCTATGCTGTCCTGTTAGGGAGAGATTGGATCCACGCCAACTGTTGCATTCCATCCACAATGCACCAATGCTTAATACAGTGGGATGGAGATGAAGTAGAGGTCGTCCACGCGGATGATTCAGCCGAGATTTCAACGGCTGGCATGAACGTTTGGGAGACAACAGGCCAAGAGCCACTCTCAGGCATCAATTTGGATGACTGCGAGCGCATCGACGTTACGAAGGACGGGGTTAGGCTGGTCTTATCCACCGGCCTGACCGTGTAACAAGGGCAAAACCTATGGACAAACGTGGCGATGCCGATCTGTGTGATCGGCCCCAAAGATCTATGGAGGAACATTGCAAAACCTTCATTGAGCGATTCAATCAACATGGAGGCCGATTCCAGCAATCGGCCAAAATTATCCTCACCATACGTTACTGCTCGTGTTCAACGTCGATCTAATGGGCAGCGGTTTTACATCGGCTGATGAGCTGGAAGAAGTCAACATTGGTCCTAACGAAGCCGACGTCCAAATACAGTGCCTTGGCTAACCACAGAGCCGATATCCGCAGTTACCTGGCAGATTCGGCTCGGGGGGCACCTAATCAGAAGAACATGTGCAGTGAAATATTGGTGGCCGATAGAAAAATCGGCCAGTAAAAAAAAATTTCACGATGTTTCTCACAATGTACAGCCGATGCACGGGCATCGACTTTAGAACTAAGGAACAACAAAGCCGATGCGCAGCCATCGACTCTAGTACAAAGTACACAGGATCTACCAGCTGCGTGTCCGGGAGAAAGGTGTTCGGCTCTGGCTGGCCCTGCATGGTGGTTTTCCCCGATTTGCTCGAGTTCGGGTCCATTGGTCTGAACTATGTGTCCTCACCGCCGTTCTCGCCTTGACTGAGGCTCGGGGGGCAGCTGACCTGGAGAGAATCACTGGAGCTGGTAGGAGGAATTTAAAGAGGGATTCATCATCACCGGTAGGGAGTTGGCTCTGGGCCATCTGGTTGCTGTAAAGAGACAGAGCAGGGTTATAAAGTATCACTGAGGAGATTTGCGAGCAGGTGACATCTGTTCTGCAGAAGTATCGGCTTCAGTGTCAAGTCATTTCAGCAGCGGTCCTAGGGCTCTCTTGAAGGCATTGATCTTCCACATTATCCACCAGAGCTCGAAGTCATCGGTCGAAAAGATGAAGGGTAGATCATGAGGGACCGATGCGTTGACATCGGCTCATTGAGCATCGGCTAAGTTGACAATCGGCAAAGTCAGTATGAGGGGAAATCGGCTAAATTAGCATAAAGGAAATCGGCAAAATCAAATTGGGGGAAATTCTTCATTGATAAATGGGATTTCTTACATAAAGAGCTGATTGCTTTCAAAAGGAAGTACTAGGGGATACATTGCCCCATCTACTACTACTGATCCTATGCTAAGGGTCCTATCTACGGGCCGTCGCTGCCCTCGTCGTCGCCGTCGTCGCCGCTGTCGGCGCTACTCCCGGCGGGCTCGTCGTCGCTGCTGCAGCGGCCGCCGGCGAGGCCCTCATTGTCCTCGTCCTCCTTGTCAGCGTCGTCGTCGTCGCTGTCGAAGTCGCTGAGGTTCCCCGGCCAGGGGCAGAAGCGCTTGGCCGGCGGTTCGTCGGAGGAGGTATCGTCCTCCTCCTCCTCCTCCTCCTCCTCCTCCTCGGAGGAGGTGAAGTCATCCCAGGAGAAGCGATCGTCATCGCTCTCCTCCTCCGTTTCCCCGTCGGCCAGGAAGCGGAGGTCACTTTCCCCGTCGGTCGAGGACTTATCGTCCTCAGACCGGACGGAGAAGTCGTGACTGGACTCCTCCCCGGCTTCGATGGCGCGGCGGATGTTGGCCGCATGGGCCTCCTCCGGGTCCCACTCTGGCGTCGGCTCGTGAGAGGAGGAGGATTGGGTGGAAAGACCCGACGAGGCAGAGGAGGAAGAAGACATGGTGGCGCAGGAGGACTTTTGGAGTGCTAATGCGAAGGGGATGAAGAAGCAAACTGTTTGGAACGGTTAAATAAAAGGGGATATAGTGGAGATTCAATGCCACAGCAGTTTCCGAGGAAGTGGTGCCCAACAGAAAAAATTGCCAGGTCACGCGGAGAAGTGGAGGAGGCAAGGCATCATGATGAAGGATACTGCGGCGGTTCTGCTCTGCTACGACATGACCCGACGAAGAAAAAAAAACAGAGTGATTTTGGAATTGTCATTTCCAAAACCAGGGGGGCATGTGTTATCACCAGAATTTGACCGGATCAGAGGTGGGCCGCGATTGAAGATGGGCTTGAAGAATATACATGGAAGAAAATACATGAATCGGCCTTATGTGCAAAGTTTGGGCTAGTTTGCCCGTGTATCTGTAATATAGTAGGATACGTGTCGGTTAGATAGAGTTTGGCTCGTGCCCGGTTGGGATTACTCCCACATTAGAAAGTCTACGGACTATAAATATGTATCTAGGGTTTATGAAATAAACAACAATCACGTTCACCACAAACCAATCTAGGCGCATCGCCAACTCCCTTGTCTCGAGGGTTTCTTCCGGGTAAGCATCATGCTGCCTAGATCGCATCTTGCGATCTAGGCAGTACACGTTTATTCGCTGTTCATGCGTTGCTCGTGCTAAAGCCTTGTTGATGGCGAGCAACGTAGTTATCATAGATGTGTTAGGGTTAGCATAGCTTCATCGTATTATATGCTTTCGTCCGTGCAACCCTTAGACATCTAGCCGCCCTTACGCCTATCTTAGGTGTAAGGGCGGCACCCCCTTGATCATTATTTAGTAGATCCGATCCGTTATGATTGCTCCTTGTTCTACAAGGATTAGTTTAATATCCGCATAGTTAGGCCTTACAAACGGGTTGAAGGATCCGGTGGCGCGTAGGGTGTAGTTTGCTAGCCCTAGACAGGATGTTCCGGGATCAACTTCATGTTGGTTTTTAGGCCTTGTCTAGGGTCGGTTTACGATCACCGTGCGTGGCCGCCAGAGCTCAATCACGAGTAGGATGTTCCGATTATGTGGTGAAAACCCTAAATCGTAGTAGGTCGTTTTAGCTTTATTTTGATCAAGCAGGACCACCATCCGACCGTACACCTCGTACGGATCATGGGTGGATCGGCTCCTTGAGCCGATTCACGAGACAACCTCGAGAGCCGATCGAGGCTCGTATTTAATGTTTACGTGTATGCCATGCAGGAAACTAAGCGAGGCACATCCATCACCTTCCTGATCAGGTATAGATCAGGTGGCACGCCCTTGCACCAGCATCGGACGTGCGTGCCGAGTCTTTGCGGGCCGTCGCTCGGAGGGACCAGGGCCAGCCGCGAGTCCCGGGAGCCTCCCGGCTCTCTCGTGTTGCCCGTCGCTGCTCGCCGGTGGGTTTCGACCGCAACAGAAATATAGCCTAAGAGACCCACACGGTGCACACACTCGTCACCTTTACACACGTGGGACAAGGAGTCTCCGGAGATCACATAAGTAAAATCCACTTGACTAGCACAATGACATCTAGATTACAAGCATCATCATATGAATCTCAATCATGTAAGGCAGCTCATGAGATTATTGTATTGAAGTACATAGGAGAGAGATTAACCACATAGCTACCGGTACAGCCCCGAGCCTCGATGGAGAACTACTCCCTCCTCATGGGAGACAAGCATCGTTGATGAAGATGGCGGTGGTGTCGATGGAGGAGCCTTCCGGGGGCACTTCCCCGTCCCGGCGGCGTGCCGGAACGGAGACTCCTGTCCCCGGATCTTGGCTTCGCGATGGCGGCGGCTCTGGAAGGTTTCTCGTACCGTGGCTTTTCCGTATCGAGGTTTTAGGTCAGGGACCTTTATATAGGCGAAGAGGCGGAGTCGGAGGGTCGACGAGGCGGTGACACACTAGGGGGGCGCGACCAAGGCCTGGGCCGCGCCACCCTGGCGTCTGGTGGCCCAGTGGCCCCCCTCTGGCCTCTCTCGGGTGTTCTGGAAGCTTCGCGTGATCCTAAGATGCTGGGCGTTGATTTCGTCCGATTCCGAGAATATTTCCTTACTAGGATTTCTGAAACCAAAAACAGCAGAAAACAGCAACTGGCCCTTCGGCATCTCGTCAATAGGTTAGTTCCGGAAAACGCATAAATATGACATAAAGTATGCATAAAACATGTAGATATCATCAATAATGTGGCATGGAACATAAGAAATTATCGATACGTCGGAGACGTATCATGCCTCAAGTACAAAGGACGACTGGTTGACGAATGCTTATACGTCTTGAAGTCTTGTTAAGTACGAACCCGTACTTATTGCTACTTCTACGGGAAATAATCGGGCAGGTATGAAGATATGTTCGATGAAGACGACATTAGCAAGGTTACCCTTCCGGCTTGGCCTGGGCAGGGTTATGGACGCCATCGTTTATCTGCAGGACTCTTAGTCCAAATTTGTATCTTGTCTGTACTCAGACGTATTTGATCTTCTGTATAATTTGGATCTTTGTATGTATCTATTTGTATCTTGACTCGTTGGAGTCGTTGTTGTAATATATATGTTTCTTGTGGGCTCTATTGTAATCCTGTTGTAATGTTACCGCTCGTGATTGATTCCACCCGCATCGCGTGCATGCTTCGGCGTGTACGAGGCGCTTCGTGGTGCGTCTCCTAAAATCGATATCGTGCGGATTTCGGCGGGTTCGCTGGGATCCTCATGGTACCGGTTCCGGGGCGTCACAATAGTACTCAGTACAGGAGTATTGTTGGAGCTCTTCAGTATTTAACATTGACACGTCCCGACTTAGCTTTTTCAGTAAATAAGATATGTCAGTTCTTACATGCTCCAACTACAGAACATTGGACAACTGCGAAACGTATTCTCAGATATGTCAAAGATACATTACAACTCGGTATTACTTTTAGAAGGTCTTCATCAACCTTTTTAAGTGCCTTTACAGATGCAGATTGGGCTGGCTGTTTGGATGATAGGCGCTCCACGGGTGGTTTTGCTATATTTGTTGGACCAAATTTGGTTTCTTGGAGTGCCAGAAAGCAAGCCACAGTTTCAAGATCTAGTACTGAGGCGGAATATAAAGCTTTAGCAAATGCTACAGCTGAATTAATTTAGGTTGAAGCTCTTCTTACTGAACTTGGAGTTAAACTAAAGGAAAAACCAAGACTTTGGTGTGACAATCTAGGTGCGACCTATCTATCTGCAAATCCAGTGTTCCATGCTCGTACCAAACATATTGAGATTGATTTTCACTTTGTCAGAGAAAGAGTTGCTAATCAGAAGTTGGCAATTCAGTTCATTTCAAGTAAAGATCAAATAGCAGATGGTTTTACAAACGCTCTTCCTGTTCAGAAACTTGATGAATTCAAACGTAATCTAAACCTCTCAAATGGTTTAGATTAAGGGAGGGTGTTAGAATATGTATTAGGACCGGGCCTTTATTTCTTGTTTTGACTCAATACGTCTGTGTATTGGAGACTTATCTTTATACAAAACCTGGTCCGATTGTGGCATATAAATTAACACGGAACACGCAGGAGACGACCCTGACGTTTACCCTAAAACTATTAACAAGTGTCAGTGTAACAGTGGCCGTTCGGGGCTTTATTAATTTAAAGCTGGACTCTTTGAGTCTTCTCTTAAAAAAATTATAAATATAGCAAGAAATATGGATGCACCAGTGTTGTGCATGATTTGGTCGTCAAGCCTAAAAGAAGAGATCTATACATTTATCAATCTATGTATGGAACGCAGATTTCGTGCTCCCGAGCTCCAGTGCTCCTAGTTAGTTCAAAAAATTCAAAACCATATCTGTGAGTCTTAAAAAAATTGAAAAAAATATTCGGATGTAGTTCATGAATTATCCCACAAACATGTAAAATATCAATTTCAAATACTTTGTATTCTGAGCTGTAAAAAAAATAACAAAAATGTAGATCTGTAGAAGTATGTTTCAAAACCCCAAATTTTATCATATTTGTCATTTTTGTGTAGCCCACAATACAAAGAATTTCAAGTCACGATTTTACATGCTTGTGGGATACAACACTAACTATGTGCAGAATTATTTTCAATTTTTTTTAAAACTTGTAAACCATGATTTTAAATTTATTTGAACGACGAGAGCACTGGTGCTCAGGAGCAAATGATACTTTCCCACCATGTAAGAAATATGCTCTTGCCTGAACGTGGGAAGAAGCTGCTAACAAACCGTATTGTACTCCGTACTACTACACTGTACTACATGCCTACATCTCTTCTATGCATCGCTTCCGAACATATGCCGAACCCAATGCGAGATGCGTCTCTTACAAAGCGTCGTCATCAACAGATTGAAACAAGATCAAATCCATATGGTCGAAGAAATCCTATCCGTGGGTAGTCCATCAGTGCTGCACCCGCTTGCTTCCTGGCGCCACTCGTCCAAAGTTTGGTCAATCGCCAAAGCCAACTCGCGGTAGTCCAGTTGGTCCAAGAGAGACTCCTCGTCATTGTACATCTCTAGCTGAACCTGATCGTCCTGCCCATCCATGACATGTTCTTCTGCAACCTCGCAGCTGGTAACCAAGACAGTTTCACTGGCCGCGCCCATCTCCTCGACGGCCTCGGTGAAGTCCTCGATGTGTTGTATGGCCTTGCGGGCAGATCTCACCTCATAGTCAACATTGCCGGTGGCGGCCGCCGTGGTAATCATGTCCATGGCCTCGTCGATGTCGAACGCGAAGTAGATCCTAGCTCTCTCTGCCTGGTGATGCGGCATGACGTCTTCGGCAGTCGCGGATGCTGCTAGCATCTTAGGGAGGGCCTCGCTAAGCTCAGCCAGGGCGTCTAGCACGAAGGTGTTGGTCTCGTCCACTGCGACCTTGTCAATGGTCTCCCCGAGCACTCGGACGTAAGCGGCGAAGCCAGCCTTGCTGGCGGTTTGCTTATTGTCAGCGTTGTGCGCCGCTGCCATCATGTCGACCTCATTCGAGAGAATCTTATCGTTGACGTGTTCTTCTTCTTCTTCTTCAATCAAGACAGTTGCCATCTCTGCCATCTCCTGGACGACCTCGGCGAAGTCCTCGATGTGTTGTATGGCCTTGCGGGCATATCTCACCTCATAGTCAACATTGCCGGTGGTGGCCGCCGTCGTGATCATGTTCATGGCCTCGTCGATGTCGAACGCGAAATAGATCCTAGCTCTCTCGGCTTGGTGGTGCGGCATGACGTCTTCGGCAGTCGCGGACGCTGCTAGCATCCTAGGGAGCGCCTCGCTGAGCTCGGCCAGGGCGTCCAGCACGTCTTGGTCGGTCTCGTCCGCTGCAGTCTTGTCAATTTTCTCTCTGAGCAATCGGGCGTATGCGGCGAAGCCAGCCTCTTCGATGGTTTGATCTGTGTCGGCGTTCTGGGCCGCTGCCATGATGTCGTCCATGTCGACGGCCTTCAAGATAACCTGATGGTCGACGCCTTCTTCTTCAACTTCGCAGCTGGTCGCCAAGGCAGTTTCTTTGGCCGCGGCCGTCGCTGCCATCTTCTCGACGACCTCAGCGAAGCCATGGATGACCTCTCTGGCCTTGTGCGCGGAACTCACCGTCCAGTCAACTTTACCCGTTGCGGCTGCCGCCATGACCATCTCCATGGCGTCGGCGATGTCGAACGCGATGTCGTTCCTGGCACTCTCGGCCTGGTGGTGGTGCTGGACGTCGTCTTGGGCTGTGGCGGACACTGCTAACACCTTTGGGAGGGCTACAGTGAGCTCCTCCAGGTAGTGCACTCTGTATCTGTCGGTCTCGTCCGCCGCGATTCTGTTGATGGTCTCCCCAAGTTTTCGGACGAAACCGGCGAAGAAGGCAGACACCTCGATGTTGTGGCCATTCTGCGCCGATGCCATCACGTCGAGACCTCTTGTGCACGTAGAGAAAGGGCGTGGATGTCGCTATATATAGGCAGAGGCCGCACAGGGAATATGGTTCCGGTGAGAGTCGGACATGAGAACAGGTACGGTTATCGATAGTAACTCTACGCCGGATCGGACTGGCCAGTACACCGCGGCACGAGGACATCTACACGACGCCCTTTGGGTCATACCCGAAACGGATTCCAGTACATGCAGTACTCTAGCTGTCTTACCAGGACTAAGGTATCCTATCATGGACATGGAGACGACCCACCAAAACTAAGACACTTATTTTCGGATGTTAGGTCATCAGGGGAAGAGCGACCATAGAAAACATTGCATTGGCGTCAGAGTTAGTGCAATACGCAAATATGAGAAAGATGCCAATGTGGTTCGTCCACCTGGATTTGCAGAAAGCGTTTTACAGTGTTAATATTAATTGGGACTGCTTCCTTTGTTTGCTCTTGCTGCTAGAAGTTTTGATGTGAAATGGATCAACTGGATAAAGCCTATTCGCACTCTGGATGGGCATGGCTAACATCCTAGAAGTTTCATTAGGTGTTTTTTGCAGGTAAGGTAAAGGTATGGTAAGTAGGTAGTTTCATTAGGTGTTATGTACAAAGTTTGGTGTTAAATGTTGTGCTTTCCCCGCAAAAAAAAATGTTGTGCTTGATATTCCATATGCCATCATAATTTTTTACTCAAGTAAAAAAATGAAAATTTATTTTATCAAAACGAAAATTTTGGCGAGTGATCAATCAGTTATTTCTGTGTTAGTAATTGTGTGGCACTAAAAATGATTGGGCCACTGAGAAAATAATTAACATGGTGTGATGAAATTTATAAGTTGAGGATTCAATTTGAATATTTTGCATAACTAAGCTCCCTTTGTACTACTTTAAAAATATAAGTTGCAATCCTGAAAGAAGTTACCTAGGTTTTGCAGATAGATTCTTATCAGTGCAAGCTGAAAAAAGAATCTTGGAAGTGGGAGTATTCAAAATGTTCTTTGGCAGAGAAATGATTTTTATCTTTTTTCCTTATATGGATGAAGCACTCAAGTGATAAAATGAGCTTGGTATATGCTACTAAACATGGTTTTTTTTCTAGCATTAGTTCCATGATAGTTGTTCCTGAAGTATGTTGTACTGATTTACTAGCTTGCAAAAAAGAAATCAATATTATTAATTATTTTACTAGCAGATAAATAAATGTACAATGAAATTGTGTGCAGCATCTAGCGGGCAACCACATCTCTACTACTTATAAATCTCTATCTCTACTACTTATAAAGGCACAAACTTGTGTAGGAAAATAAAATCTGAACCGTCTATCCAAGTTAATCTAACGATCTAAATTCACCCGTTCTCCCCATCCAAAATTCACGTTACCTTCCATCCGACTGAAGGTCAAAGCCCAACACGATCTCGGCCACGCTGGATTGCCAACGCCCACGCCCACGCCCGACTGCACCGATATGGGCGACGCCCACTTCCGCAATTACAGCGATGCTGCCGTGCCTCAGTCGCATGCGCCGCCGTGTGCCCACGATCGCGCCGCCGCCTTCGTTCTCCTCTGAGGCGCCGCCCCGGGACGATCCTGCCAGCAAGAGGTGTGCGCAGATTCACGGATGACGACCACGTTGACTGCCGCCGCGCTCGACGTCCACTCCGCGGGCATCAGCGTCTCCTTCCCCAATTCAGCCGACGCTCCTCCGCCATGGATCTCCATCCATTCTGAGCCACGGTCCAGTTCATTGCTATTGCATGATCCCGTTGATGTTCTCTTTGTTTTCCATGCACTAATTCAATCTTCTGTCACTGTAGCATCGCCGCTAGGATACTCCATCGTACTTGTGTGATCCACGCCCTACTCCTGTGGCGGGATCTGGCCGCAACCTGGACGCCTCCACGATCGATGAGACTGCATTTTTTCGATAAAGGATCGATGACTGCATGAGAGATGCTGCCAGCGTTCGCCTCCGTGAGGACCGCAATGGCGACATCTACATCAAGCTCGGCCAACACATCACACAGCTGGTACGGAATTCAACCGTCTGTATCGACAGTTGACACGTCTAAATTGATTTGGGCGTTCGCAAGTTCAATTTGTCTGTTAGATCACGTAATTTTGTTACCAGCTACTTGTTCTAAGAGTATGTGGTGTGTTAGAGGAATACGTCTGGCCATGAGGGATGCTGAAGAGATGCACAGTCCGCTGGGGTGTCGAAGAATGATATTGGCGAATCACCTGAAATTGTTAGTTCTGTATCCCTTCCCTTGTATTAGTATATTTTCGTACATCTTCCTGTAGGAACTTAGCTACTGCACAAAGTACACATAATGATCCTTGATGGTAGATTAATTAACAAAACCCCAAAATCTGAATTATGATGCTTCGTGAAGTTGTTTCTAAATGGTGTATTCATGTTTGAATCAGATAATGGATTTATGCTCGGTTTGTGTTAATTTAGAAGAAACTTTGACATGAAGCTTCTCTTTCACCTTATCCTGGAGCTTATAACTTTGCAATCTGATCCTGCCCCACTTACAAGTTTTTCTCTTCCACAAGCTCACGCAGCCACAACACCTGGTGGGCAGAAAGTTGATGTTAAGGTTCCAATATAAGAAAAGACTGCAGTTTGTCTCGAGTCCACTTGTGTTATATTTGAACTTCTAAATTATGACAACAAAGTTCAGATTTATCCAGATTGTTGTTTCCCTTTCACCTTTTTACCACGTCTTGACTTACAAGTTTTTTTTTCCGAGAATGTCTTGACTTACAGGTTCAACATGACCACTTAACATATACTTCTGTAAGATATAACGCCACTGTGGATTTATTAGTGAATGCTCTTCATTATATCTTCCCTACATTTGACTACAGGTACAATCGGTTAATCTGAGCGGCGATTGTTGTTTCCCTTTCACCTTTTTACCACGTCTGGACTTACAGGTTTTTTTTCGAGAATGTCTTGACTTACAGGTTCAACATGACCACTTAACATATACGTCTGTAAGAGATAACGCCACTGTGGATTTATCAGTGAATGCTTTTCATTATATCTTACCTACATTTGACTACAGGTAGAATCAGTAAATGTGAGCTAGGTCAATACTCAATAGCTAGGTCGAACATGATGTTCATGTTTCTATCTTGTTTCATTGCACATGTCTTCCGTGTATGCTTGGCAAAATAGTCCAATTTGAGAAATTATAAGCCAATAATTTTATCTTCAGTTCCCTTATTATGGTTAGGAGAGTGCTGAATAAGGACATGTTTGATGCTTGCAATTAAATAATAAGGACATGTTTGATGTTGTCCAGATGCATGTAGCAGTTCCATCGTCCTGCTCCACTTCTGGCTCGGTGGTTCAATCTTGAGTTCCTCATGTGATTCTCACATGAGATAGGATGATCTTCTCTGAACTTGAAGTCTCAGAACCTATTCCTCAGCTAAATCTCTCAGATAGGATGAGATTCACACTTTGATGCTGATGCGGCATTATTGAGAGTGCGAGAGTATTACTGGAGCAAGTAAGTTATTCAATTACATGATGCCTATATTATTTGTCACATATTATGCAATATGCGTTTTTCCTGAAATTTTGCGATATTTTTTTTCCAAAATTGGATATGTTAATCTTAGACGATATTACTCTTAAATTTTGTGTCGTACCAAATTGAGTTATGCTAATCTAAAAATATTGTGTTCATTGCAGATATCATGCCTGCCCAATTACAAGGAAAATGAAGCTCAAGATTGAAAAGAACGCTTCTGCCAGGAGCTGTAAGATATTTCTAACAAAAGATAAAGACATGAATCATGTGCAAGAGAAATATTTGTATATGCCTATGATTTTGAACGATTTTTTCTTAAAAATAGTCTAAATCCATGTTCTTTTATGCAAATAATTTTGTTTAGGTTATTTATTATTATATGAAACTTCATTCGAATCTCAAATTTAACATAACCTCACGAAAGCAGCATTATTATATCTTGCAAATGTTTGGCTTCACGCTTACTGACTGGCACAGTAGTACCTAGACTCATTTAGCCCAGAAACTGGGCAAGAATTTCAAACGGCTGAAATTTGAAGTGTTTCATGTTCTGATTTTTATTTTTGGATAGCCATTGCAAGGATCAAGTTATTGCAGGTGGTCTATGGCTATGCATTAGAGGTTGCCGTATATGTTTAGATGACCATGCATTACTTTCGCTCATAACAATCTCTTCTTATCCTATAGTTTTTCTAGGAAGTGCCAATGCAGAAATATCTCCAATCAGCTTTCCCTTTGAGAAAATTGGGATAAATGTACTATAAACACTAGCTTCTATTTGTTTCCTTTCACTATGTTTAATTCAAAAATTATTGGCGGATACGTGCATTGCACGTGCCTGATTACTATCAACAACGAAGTCCCCCGATGACTATTAGTACAAGCAGACTTAATCTGATGCAAGTTTCACATACTACCAATTTTCGATTCGGCTACGTAAATAGTAATTTCATTTACAAAACATGTAGTCACTATTCAAAAAATCAGCCGAGATACCGATTTATCAGACAATTTATCGTGAATCAGGTGATAATCAATAAGATTTCGGCATATCGACTGATTTATCGCTGGCACTGATATTTTGCCAATTTTAGTCGAGTAGTCGGTATTTTCCCTGATTTTCCGTCTAATGGTCGATATTTATGCCTATTTTCAGTGAAATTTTACTGAAATTTGGTCCATCTATCAATACTTTGGTCCTATAGTCTTGTAGAATTGTGCATTAGCTCAAATTTTACATTTTTATTGATTCAAATGAAAGGAGTCAAGGTAATACTTTGGTTCGATGCTGCAATATTATTTTTACACAGCATATAATAGAAAATTTATAGCCAAAAATCAGGATTTACAAAAAAAAAAAGCCGATAAATGGTCAACCGATAAAATTGATTAATCGGTCGATAAGCAACTAATCTTAATTTTGAGTCCGATCAGTAAGTTAAGGATTAACGATTTCTTGAACATTGAGTAAAACACATCAAATGTCATCCTTAAGCCAATAAAAAAAGTGGCGGATCTCATGATGTTTGGTCGGATTATGTATAAGCCAACATCTAGTGCATCAATCAGAGAGTAAAAATTCTCAACATCTAGTGCGGCGATGGTGGCGGCTACGGCGGCGGTGGCGAGGCATGGGGAATTGGATGGGGCAACCTAATGGCTGCAGCTCACCACATCTGTTGCCGCTTCGGTATTTCCTTTTTGTTCAGCAACGTCCTCGAACATTGATTTGAAAATAAAATCAAATTGATTAAAATTTATTGAGAATATGCGATTTCATTTAAATTTCGTTAAATTTGAGGATTCTAAATGAAAATTTTCTAGGCTAAAAATTGAACTGATCACTACGGGGGTTGGCGCTGCAGAACCACCCTGCATCGACGGGATCCTCCTCGTCCTCATTGACGACCACACTGCTCCTCGTACCTACTCATGATCCCGCCTCCTCCTCCGCAACGGTGGCACTTGTTGCGTGTGCCGGCCACGCTTGTCCCTTCGCTGGCCGTAAGGTCCACGAGCCTGCAAGATTTGTTAGCTGCCTAGCAATGCCGACCGACATCGGCGCCTTCCATGCACGTTGGTCGTACATCTAGTTGGTTAGGGCCTACAACAGCCTAGATCTCCACTCAGGGTCATCGGCGTTACGCATCGCCGCCACCTCGCGCGAGTACTCCTCCTTCTCCCACCTATGTTGGGTGGCAACAGCTCATTCAGCGGTCGGCGTCGGTTTGTGGAGGCTGGCGACGATGACTCCTGCTTCACTTGGCGGAAGTGTTGGTGACCGTGAAGAGCGGGGACACAATGCCGCCATTGTCGCGACGGCTCCTGGCAGGAGGCAACGGCTACTTCGTCCGGAAGACGTAGGTTGGCGTGAGCGACGTGGAGGTGGAAGAGCGCGATGCCGACGAGGATGAAACGGGGAGGACCCAAGGGACGTTGTCCTTCTCGGGGCCCACCTTTGTTGCTCCTGGCGATGGAGGCGGTGTGCATAGACGCTCGCTGCTATTGGCGATGTGCACAATCAGCACGTCGTGCATGCGGCAAGGTGCGCCCCACCACTGCGATAGGCGTGCTTGTTCTGTTGCGCCGACCTTGTTGGGTCGGTGAACTGCCGGATCTCGCACTCTCACCCACCATCGAAGAAGGCCTTGTTGCGCCATCCCAGAGCGGTGAAGCTCGTTGCGGTGGTGGCAAGTTCTCGCGGTGAGTGGTGACTTTGCGCCACCACTGTGAGTCATCTTCGGGAGTGGAGGGATCCTGATACCGTCATCGCTTAGTCTCCACCCCATCGGCAGATGCATGTATGGCGAGGCAACGGGTTGGTTCTCATAGAGAACCTATGCCTCGTGCATGGTGAGGTTGTGCGGGCCAAACTCTTTCCACGCCTCCCTCGTGGCAGTTCTCCATCGCGTCTTCACATTGATCTCTGGGCTCGCAGCAGAAAATTCTAACTAGCACACTCTGATTGTCTAGATCTATCTATGAGTACTGTTGTAACGGAGATGGTTTCGGTGACGTACCCTCGTAGACCGAAAGAAGTAAACGTACCACAAGATAGTGGATGATGTAGCTGTACTCGTCGCCGACCTCAGGGTCATGTTCTAACCTCCTCGTTCAACATCGAGTGACGCAACAGCAGCACCTCGTAGGTTTCGCACAAATACGGTGTTGGCGATGACTCCCAAACCTCTTAATCCAACTAGGATTATGGAATTAGATCTTCTCTATCGGAATCCTAGCTGCCCTCTGATAACCCCTAAGTGCAAGGGATCACCGTAGTACAATTCGATAGATATTTGAGTGTCGAACCCACGAGAAGCTGAAGGTAAACTATCTTTTCTCTAAATCCCTATAACCCACTTGTATGGCCTTCTATGCAAATCTAGGAGATATGGTGTGTGTGTGTGTGAAGAGGTTTTTACTAGGAAATAGAAGTGCTGAAAATAAAATGCAATTAGTAGAACTAATGCAAGAAAAGTAAAGTGCAATAAAGTAAAATAAGATGTAGTGAAGTAAAGTGGAGTAACTCAAGGAAGTAAGTGTTTTAGAAAATTGCTAATTCATTTGTGTGGTTATCATAATTAGTGAAGCATAAAGATAGTCTTTTATTATTTATAATAGAGGGGAGCCATAGATATGAGCAAATACACCCCTAGTGATTGATCACAAGGCCAGTTAAGAGCAAACAAGGGAATTATTAAGACATAAAGTCCAACGACCGTTGTAAGTTTAAAAGTATCATAGTTATACCCCCTGTTGATTAACCATGAATTAATACAACATGAATCTAAGAATTAGGACATGGTTTCTATCAAGCTCCAGCTGTCCCTCCTCCTATCATCATGCAACCGTGACAACCTCATGCACCCCCCAACATATGTGTGCACTTATATATTAGTACAGAAAATCATCATAGAAGATAGCATATACTTGTATGCAACCAACAACAAACTATATAACAATTGCCATGAACAAGTCACTACTCAAACATCAATAGATACAATAGATCATGGGAAAATAATATATTGCATCATTGTTATCACCAGATTTTGGCCAAAGCAGGAGATAGGCCGTAAGTGAGATGGGCTTGAAGGATATACGCGTGGAGGATCTCTGAAGCGGCCTTGCACGAGAATTTGGGCTAAATTGCCCGTGTATCTGTATTATAGTAGATCGCATCTTAGTTTAGAAGTTAGAGTTTAACCCGTGCACGGTTCGGTGCACGCCTGAATTAGAAAGTTCCCCGGACTATAAATATGTATCTAGGGTTTATAAAATAAACAACAATCATCGTTCACAACAAACACAAACCAGGCGCATCGCCACCCCTTCTTCGAGGGTTTCCTTCCGGGTAAGCATCATGCTGCCTTGCGATCTAGGCAGTACACGTTTATTCGTCTACCTTGTGCTACTCGTGCTGAAGCGTTGTTGATGGCGAGTAGCACTACTTATCTTAGGTGTTTTGGGGCTTGCATTGATGCTTTTCTTATGCATATCTGCTTAGCAATGCCGTCCCTTGACACCTAGCTGCCCTTACGCCTCTCTGGGCGTAAGGGCAGCATCTTGCTTGTTCGATACTTAGTAGATCCGATCTGTTATAGTTGCTCCTTGTTCTGCAAGGATTAGTTTAATATCCGCATGATTAGGCCTTATGCTGGGGTTGGAGGATCCGGTAGTGCGCTAGGTGCTGTTTACCGTTCCTAGAAGGGATGTTCCGGGAATTAACGTAATGTTGGTTTTTAGGCCTCCTCTAGGGATAATTTTCATCATCTTTCGTATCTGCTAGGCCCAACTACGCGTAGGACGTTCCGGTTATGCGGTGAAAACCCTAAACTGTCGTAGATTGGTTTAGCTTTGTTTTGGTCAAGCAGGATCCCCATGGCATTGCAAATCCATCATGAACCATGGGGCGATCGGCTCTTTGAGCCGATCCACAGGGCAACCTGAGAGCCGATAGGGCTCGTATTTAATGTTTACGTGTCTACCATGCAGGAACAATCGAAGCAATCTAACACCTTCCTGATCGGGTCTAGGTCAGGTGGCACGCCCTTGCAACCGCCAGGACGTGTGCAGGAAACTTGCGGGACGACGCGAGGTGCCAGGGTCCACTAAGCGGCCTTGGGAGCCTCCCGGCTCTTCGTGTTGCTTAACCACTGCTCGCCGGTGAGTTTTGGCAGGCAACACATTCTGGCACGCCCGGTGGGACCATCTTCGACGACATCCACGTCAACACCTGCGTCCGAGATGGCTGACGAACCGATCAAGTACGAGGATCTCCCTGCGGAGCACAAGAAGAAATACGATGAGCTAAAGGCCATCTGTGAAGCCGAACTCATCGGCTCCTTTTAGAAGACCCGGTCGCACGGCATCAGGTTTAAAGGATTCACTCCCCAAGGCGTTCTTGATGGTTTGGATCTGTCTCTCCCTACGGAGGAACGTACGCGAGCCCTGCGGCAGGAAATCAACTACGTTGTGGCTCATTCGCTGCATCGGCATTCCGAGAGCCTGGTGAATACTTTGGAGCGCGTCGCGCTTCATGTGGTCCAAGAAATCATGAAGCATCAGTACTCCCCCTCAGAATCTGTGCTAGGGACTCACCAGGGAGAGATGCAACTCCACACCAGGCCACCATTGCCGTACGCGATGGCAGCCCCACAACAACAAGGTTCACCGGCATACGTTGTCTACAAGGTTGGAGGTGATCCTGGCGACTATCAATTCCTATATGAGCCGCCCAAGGAGATCCCACATGGACACGTGTGCACATACGTGCCGGACTGCAACAACTGGACGCAAGCGATCCAGACTCCAACAGGAGGGATTGCCGGAGCAGGAGCAATTATTACGGCAGGAGGGATGGCTGCAGCAGCAGGGGGTTTGGGAGCAGACGCTGAGAAACAAGCGTGGCTAGCTAAATACGCCACTGCACCAAGTCCCGAAAGCTCAACTGCTACAGCTTCCACCGTGGATCAGATCAGTGCAGTCCTGAGAGACCAGTTCGGCATCCTGCCGAAGAAGAAAATAATCGGCTATTCCAAGCCGTACCCCAACGAGTTTGACCTGATCCCGCTGCCACCTAAGTATCGGCTCCCTGACTTCACAAAATTCAGTGGATCAGAAGGATCTAGCTCCATCGAGCACGTAAGCCGATACCTGGCCCAGCTAGGCATGGTTTCAGCATCGGATCAGTTGCGTGTGAGGTTCTTTGCGCAATCTCTCACCGGTCCAGCTTTTGGGTGGTACACCTCGTTGCAGCCAAACTCAGTTCGATCATGGAAGCAACCGGAAGAGCGAGTTTCACACACAATATCATTCGGAAGCTACTGAAGCCGGCATTGCCGATCCGACCCGGGTTCGGCAAAGGCGAGGAGAGACGAGTGTCCGAATACATTCAACGTTTCGGAACTGTCAAGAACCGATGTTATTCGGTTCATTTGTCCGAGAAAGAAGCGGCCGAGCTGGCCGTGGCAGGCCTCGCAGCGCCACTCAAGGATCCGACGTTCCAAGTGGAGTACAATTCGTTGGCGCACATGGTCCGGAGACTAACGTTGTATGAACAAGCGCCACCCGGAACTCGTACCAAGACAAGTACAAGCGCACGATAGGCCCGGGTCGATGCCGAGGCGGATGAGGATCCTTCCGAAGATCAGGAAGTCGCGGTGGCTGAATGGGCTCGGCCGGCAGTACCTGTGTCCTGCAAATGGGTGAATCAACAGGGGCCGCCAAGAGGGTTTGACTTTGACTTGAGCAAAGCGGAGCAGATTTTTGATTTGCTGCTGAAGGAGAAACAGTTGAAGTTACCCGAAGGCCACAAAATCCCCACGTCACAGGAGGTGAATGGTAGGCCATACTGCAAATGGCATCACACGTTCACTCACGCCACCAACGACTGCAAAGTATTGCGCGCACATATTCAAATGGCGATAGAATCAGGCCGATTAACTTTCGGACAATTTGCTATGAAGGTTGACACACGTTCGTTCCCTGGCGTCAACATGGTGGATCTTAGCCACTCCATAGGGTGCAAGCCAGAGTTTTCCTTTGATGTCAACATGGCAGGGCTTGTGAATCGCCATAGCAAAGAAAAAGCAGAGAGCAGCCGCTCCCATGGCAAGGATAAAGAGGAGGCCGATCCACGCGACCGGCCCCATGATGATGATAGACGGTACCTGACCGAGGAGGAAGTGAGAAGCGTGCGGTATCAACGTCCACTCTCCGCGCACCTCCTTAACAAATATGAACAGCAGTATGACCGACGTCGGCGCTACGATGTAGATGATGAGAGACATCGTCGGTCTGATGAAGAGGTCAGGAGGTATCGTCAACATGATAGAAACAACAACGGGTACGAGCTTCACGCTAAAGGGAGGTCAAGGGAGCCAGATGACATGGATAGGCATTGGGACTGTCCTTTCTTTAAACATTGCTGGGACTCAGGAATGAGCCGATTGCCAACAATCGAGAACTGCCCAGAATGCAGACAGCAAAGGAAGAGGACAAACGAGGTTTCAGTGTTCAAGCGTCTAGGGCCTCTCCCACCTCCGAACAAGCAAGCTGAGTCATCTCAAGAAGAAGACTTGGAGGAGTCAGATGGTGAAGAAGATAGGTATCACCGGCCAAGGTGGTGCCCTGATGGACTCAGCCATTCTCAGAAGCGTAGGGTGCAGCGGCTACGAAACCTGGAGGAAGCCGAGGCACAGTACCTGTACACGTTGAGGAAAGCACGGCCCGATCTGGCCGTGAAAATTCAGCGAACATTGGAGACAGAGGCGCGCCCGCCGAAGAAAGTGTGGCGCCCTAAACAGACAAAAGCCGATGCAGAGGCATCGGCTGATACAAACATAGTGTCCATGATCTTAACAGAGTAGCAAAGTCCAAGACAATGGACGTACGTGGCGAGGCCGATCCCAGCGATCGGCCCCAAAAAAATGGAAAGCAAGAATCTCATCTCAAGCTTGCCATGTAGCTACAGCAAGAAATCACGACATGGTAAAGCTTCACTAAGCATTGCACATGAAGAAGGAGGCCGTTTCTAGCAATCGGCCAAAATTATCCTCACCATACATTCTGCCTGGATTCAGCATTGATCTAACAGGGAATACCTGAAGAGCCGATACCCTCAATTACTTGAAAGAATCGGCTCGGGGGGCACCTAGGTGGATAAAACACGAGGATATGAAGTTGAAGTGGCTTTCAAATGCCCAGCTGCCCAAGATATTCTTTGATGATAATGGGTACTGAAGTATGGGGGCCGATACATAAATCGGCCGTAAAAAAAATACAAATTTTTTAAGCATAGCCGATGCGCAGACATCGACTTAAGGATATAAAGCCGATGCATGGCCATCGACTCAAGAGGTACAACTGTTATAAGCAGAGGCTCAATGGAGCAGGTGTCGGGTTACGAGGAGAGGCTCTACTGGATGAACTCCTAAATGGAATTGTTTGGTGACTCAGATCCTCTCTTCAAGAACCTCCAACTTCTTCTTGCAAGTATTCGAGTCCGCAATATCAGCTGGGGCAAGTTTGAGGGATCACAACCCTGACCAACAACAAGAACAGCATGGACGTGCAGATCAGGTTAAGGATGGGTTGCATCAATCCGCCAAAGGTAAGGAGCCGATCTGATTAGCAAGACGCAAGAAGTGAACTGGAAAAGCTCGGGGGGCAGCTCACCCTGAAGGTTCTCTGCTCTGGGGAGCCGATTTTGTTGAAATCGGCTGGCTCTGCATTATGACTTGGAAGCCGATGGTCGCACATTTGGCTGGCTCACTACTTTTCTCGCCTTGACTGGGGCTCGGGGGGCAACCGACCTGGTAGATGCTCTGTTTTTAGAAGCCGATTGGAGTGTCATCGGCTGGTCCCGCGTCGCAGTCTCCTTCAAAGGCGGCGAGTTCTTGCAAAAGAGGGATCCATCATCACCGATAGGGAGTTGGCTCTGGGCTATCGGGTTGCTGCAAAGGAACAGAGCAGGTGACCTCTGTTCTGCAGAAGTATCGGCTTCAGCGTCGAGTCGTTCCAGCAGCGGTCCTGGGGCTCTCTTGAAGGCATTGGTCTTCCACGTTGTCCACCAGAACTAAAAGTCATCGGTCGGAGAAATGAAGGACTGATGTGTTGGCATCGGCTTACTGAGTATTGACCAAGTTCAAGATCACTCTGTAGTCGAAGAGATGAAGGACGGATTATGAGGGACCGATGCGTGGCCATCGACCCTAGAGGTACAAGCTTAATTAAGCGGGTTAACAGATTGGTTCAAACCAGAAATATTTGGGATGAGTCTCCTAGTGGTTGCTGAGGAGTTCAATCTGCACGTTTAAGATTGGAGGATGGTTCGGGCATAAGCTGGACCTGTTGGACCGTGTGGATAGGCAACGGCTTGGCCTCAAATCGCGTTTATAGTACGAGCTGATGCCCTGCCATCGGCTCCCTGTACAGCGGCTTCGTTCAACGATCGGCAAAATTGACAAGAAAGTAAGATTAATTGAAGAATATTTTCCTCATTAATAGTGGGGTTTCTTGCAAAGAAAGAGCCAATTGCTCGGGGAAGGAAGGACAAAAGCTGACTACTACTACTAGTCCCTAATCTAAGGGCCGTTGCTGCCCTCGTCGTCATCGTAACTGCCGCCGGCGCAGCTGCTGATAGGCTCCTCATCGCTGATCCCGTAGCCTTCTACGGGAGCTTCGTCTTCCTCATCGTCGTCATCGCTGTCGTCGTCCCACCAGGCGCGGAGGCGCTTCGCCGGTGGGTATCCTTCGAGGGAGTCGTCATCGTCTTCTTCCGCCTCTTCCTCGGAGGAGGTGAAGTCGTCCCAGGAAAAGCGGTCGTCCTCGCTCTCCGCCTCCTCCTCCCCGTCGACGAGGAATTGAAGGTCGTCCTCTCCGTCGGTCAAGGATTTGTCATCCTCGGACCAGATGGAGGAATCATGTTCCTCCTTGTCCCACGTCGTTGGGGCAAGGATGTCGTGTGCCGCCAACGAGCCCCACTCCGGCGTCGGCTCACGGAAGGGAGATGATACGTAGGAGAGGTTTGAGGAGGCAGAAGAGGAGGAGGAGGACGAAGACATGGCTACGGAGGAATGGGGGTTTTTTGCCGATGGCTAGTATGGAGCAGGAGGATGAAGGGGGCGAACTGCTCGATGCGGTTAAATAATGGGATATTGGGGAGAGTTAATGTTACAGCAGTTTCCGAGGAAGTGGTGCCAAAACTGTCAAATCGTGCAGAGAGGTTGGGAAGGCAAGTCGTCATGATGAAAAATACTGCAACAGTTTTGCTCTGCCACGACATGACCCGACGAAGGAAAAGCATGATGATTTTGGAAATGTCATTTCCAAAACCAGGGGGGCATGTGTTATCACCAGATTTTGGCCAAATCAGGAGATAGGCCGTAAGTGAGATGGGCTTGAAGGATATACGCGTGGAGGATCTCTGAAGCGGCCTTGCACGAGAATTTGGGCTAAATTGCCCGTGTATCTGTATTATAGTAGATCACATCTTAGTTTAGAAGTTAGAGTTTAACCCGTGCACGGTTCGGTGCACGCCTGAATTAGAAAGTTCCCCGGACTATAAATATGTATCTAGGGTTTATGAAATAAACAACAATCATCGTTCACAACAAACACAAACCAGGCGCATTGCCACCCCTTCTTCGAGGGTTTCCTTCCGGGTAAGCATCATGCTGCCTAGATCGCATCTTGCGATCTAGGCAGTACACGTTTATTCGTCTACCTTGTGCTACTCGTGCTGAAGCGTTGTTGATGGCGAGTAGCACTACTTATCTTAGGTGTTTTGGGGCTTGCATTGATGCTTTTCTTATGCATATCTGCTTATCAATGCCGTCCCTTGACACCTAGCTGCCCTTACGCCTCTCTGGGCGTAAGGGCAGCATCTTGCTTGTTCGATACTTAGTAGATCCGATCTGTTATAGTTGCTCCTTGTTCTGCAAGGATTAGTTTAATATACGCATGATTAGGCCTTATGCTGGGGTTGGAGGATCCGGTAGTGCGCTAGGTGCTGTTTACCGTTCCTAGAAGGGATGTTCCGGGAATTAACGTAATGTTGGTTTTTAGGTCTCCTCTAGGGATAGTTTTCATCATCTTTCGTATCTGCTAGGCCCAACTACGCGTAGGACGTTCCGGTTATGCGGTGAAAACCCTAAACTGTCGTAGATTGGTTTAGCTTTGTTTTGGTAAAGCAGGATCCCCATGGCATTGCAAATCCATCATGAACCATGGGGCGATCGGCTCTTTGAGCCGATCCACAGGGCAACCTGAGAGCCGATAGGGCTCGTATTTAATGTTTACGTGTCTACCATGCAGGAACAATCGAAGCAATCTAACACCTTCCTGATCGGGTCTAGGTCGGGTGGCACGCCCTTGCAACCGCCGGGACGTGTGCAGGAAACTTGCGGGACGACGCGAGGTGCCAGGGTCCACTAAGCGGCCTTGGGAGCCTCCTGGCTCTTCGTGTTGCTTAACCACTGCTCGTCGGTGAGTTTTGGCAGGCAACAATCATACATCATGTGTGCCAAGAGATTAAAGGGGGGTGATGAAGAGTTGTTGTAGATGTTGATGATGCCCTCACCGGAGGGGGGTGGAGTCCACCGGAGGCGATTCCGGCAGCGTTTCATCCCTCCGATATCCGCCGGTGGTAGCCTGCTGACTCTCTATTTATGCGTTTCTGATCTCCGCCTCCGTAGTTGATGGCCTACAAGAACACATGGTCATTCGTGCATTTTCTGTGGAAGTATTATTTCCAGTTTTTATATCATGTCCCAACAAGGAGCGTAGGAGAATGTTTATCTGGGGTGTTTCTGTCACATCCAAGGTGTCACAAGTCTTAGGTGAATTGACTGCAAGAATTGAAATGGAAAATAGTGAATGTAAACGATAAGATTTTGGAGTATTGGTAATGCAATAAAGCAAAGTGCATAAAAGTAAACATCTAATAATAAATAAATTGGTTTATGCAGATGGAAAAGTAGGTGCAGGGTGATTCAGTTCATAGTGATAGTGAATGTGCCTGGTGGAATAAATGTGATAAGTGAATACGATTCTTCCTATTTATATATCTGAGAAGACAAGCAACCCATAGGAGATAAAGACTCCTCTTGGTAGATTTCATCTTCCTCAAATAATCCTTTTACTTGTTACCAAAGCCATGGTCAGCACATCTATTAAGGTGGTTATACCAGAGTAGAGCTTTAAGCTTGGTAGTTCCTTGTGATTCCTCGAGTATTGCTAGATCTTCTCTGATATCGGCCATGTCACTCGGGGGTCGCCGATTCACTAGCAAACAAGTTCTTGCTTATGAGTTCTCAAGATCATGATATTTGGGACCTTAAATTAGATAATAGTATTAGGTACACATAAACATGCATACTCATATATAATAATCCAAATCATAAATTCACAAATAGCTAGATAGAATAAAAATTGGTACATCACATCTCACCAATCCCCTACATCTCCCACGCCAATGGGATCTACTCACACATGAGAGGAGAATAACATAATGATATCATAGCAAAGTAAATTGAGTTCATCTTGATATTACCGTAGCAAGCCACAATAGTTGAAGATCAAATCAAATACAAACCAATATGGAATAGAGGTTTTCAATCCCTAATCTTACAAATATGAATTTCTTTCAATACAAGGGTGTGTGATGGATGAAGTGGTGATCTTGATGAGATTGATCTTCGGTGAAGTTGACAAGCCACAATAGTTGAAGATCAAATCAAATACAAACAAAGATGGAATAGAGGTTTTCAATCCTTAATCTTACAAATATGAATCTCTCTCAATACAAGGGGGTGTGATGGATGAAGTGGTGATCTTGATGAGATTGATCTTCGGTGGAGTAGATGATGGTCTTCTCCTTCTTCAGATCTGATCTCTTATGTTCTGGGGCGAATAGTGGCTAATGCGTTGTGTTTTTTGTTTGTGTCCTTTCACGAAAAGGGGTTGCTTCGATAAGAGGAAGGCGGCACCGCTCAGTACAAGCGGATGGTACGGTCACCCCCGCCCATATGGGTGCTCGCTAAAGTCTCTGGGTCGACAGGATGAATTTGGCCTCAAAAGGAAATTTCTTTATTTAATTGCAATCAGCTCATAAATGTCCTCGGATCCTCCTAAAATAACGGTTTCCTGAAATACATAATTTAAAAACAAGTTTTCGCCTGGATTGAGATATTAGAGTTAGTTGAAACAAAAAATCCAGTGAAAACTCAATGAAACCAATGGATAAGTGGTGGAAAATCCTTAGCAAAAAGCATCGAAATTTGGAGGTATCAACATCCCCAGGCTTAGCTGTTACTCACCCTCGAGTGACAAGGTGATAAAATAATAATAGCGAGAAATAAACTTGAGTAGAAGAGCTCACAAGTCCAAAGCGATATTGTTGATACTCATTTTGGGCCGATGGCTAATCACGAACATAATTCGGTGTTCAGCGTGACATATATATTTCTCATTTAGGAGACACCATGTCCACCATTCCAAGTTGTGCCATGATTCGGCTTGATAGCCGATATTGCTAGCAGTCAGAGGTGATCTCAAGGATCGATATAATGAAGGCTTCCACTAGAGCTCAAGAAGTGATATAAATGAAAGTTGTGCGTCTCGTCGAAACAAGCAACTTTGGTTTTTTGAATCATCGCGATCCGAGTTAGTATGCAATTTTTAGAGCTAAAATACTACTGGAACTCGAATTACACAAGATGGGGCGCCCAATCATAGAGGCCTCTAGGGTAAGGCGCGAGCCAAATTGGAGAAGAGACGAAAACGTCAGAATTGATATATTTTCTTGCGACCTTGATGAGACGCTCCAGATGAACTTGGATGGAAAAGTGGTAAACATTAAAGTTCTTTGTTTTTTTGAGACGAACAACTTTGTTGTTTACGAGATTTTGATTGGAGGTCGTTTACGGCCTCAAAAAGGGCCCGCAATGTGCCGATATGTTTCTAACAGAACACAGTTATGAAAAGTTCGGGCTAAACCATCCGAGTTAGACCCAAACTAGGGTTTTGGACGTGAATCCAACCCTATTTCTTGCATGGAAAGTCCAGCCGCTCCTTATATACTTGAGGGGTGCATGCCGATTGAACTAACACCAATCGAACAAACACATCAACTACTTTTTCGTGTTCATCTACTTTTTATCTCTCCTCCCTTGTATCTTTCTTCTCGTTCTTCGTTGTTCTTCAGGATTGGAGGCTGCGAATCCACGAGGTTCTAGGAGCGGTCAGGCTGACCTAGGGCAGCCCATAGCCGCCGCACGCCCTGACGGGGTCCCTCCCGGGCGAGCGGGGTTTCGGGTCTCAAAAGCGCCCGCTGGACTGTCTTGCATATCGCGCGTCCGGCGAGCCTCCCTCGGCGCGTGCTGCCGCGCATCGCGCTCGGCATCGAGGGTACACGGCGACGTGTTCGTGTGCGAACAGATATTAAAATCATCTTCAAACAATTTGTAACTTCAAACATGATCATAAGATATTCAACTGGTTGCACCTAATGTCGCGTCCTAGACTAGTGTAGACCATCAATCAACATAAATTATAAACCCATAGGAAGTGTCAAGAGTTTGACTAAGTTCACCAATTCATTATTTTGGTGTCTCTCTTCTTATTAAGAGTGAAATAGGAGTTTTAAGCAATGGATGCTTTGATCAAATTAAGGGTGCACATGTGTAAGTCAAAAGAGAATTAATCTTAGAGCAAATCATTGAACCCCACATAGAGAATCATGACTCTCCAACACCCAATACCCTTGTTGTCTTTCAAGAAAATCCATCTAATAGTAACGAGTCCATTACAAGACTTTGAAGTGATAATTTGGATTCAGTGATAGTTTCCAAGATTTTCGCAACACTCAAGCGGCTAATAGTACGCGCGAGTAGCTGGCTACCTGCACCTTCAACTTAGTAGCTGAAATTGGGATTTATACCTCGAATCATTCATAAGCCAAAGGAGTTGTTAGGCTCCCAAGATTGTGCACCATTGTTTGTAGACAAGATTTTCTGCAATATCATACCTGATTCACGACA
Organism: Lolium rigidum; assembly: GCF_022539505.1. Lineage (NCBI taxonomy): Eukaryota > Viridiplantae > Streptophyta > Magnoliopsida > Poales > Poaceae > Lolium > Lolium rigidum. Next base: position 314,196,403 of record NC_061513.1, read on the forward strand.
TTAAAGCTTGGCATGCATCTCAGCTACTACTAGGTTTATGTTCCATCAAACAATTCCTATCATGAGTGATATCAGATCAATTCATCGAGACATGTGATTGAGCACTACCAAGATTAAAACCTTAAGACAAACATATGGCACCAAATTCATCAAGAGATGCTTGTTCTTGTTATAAAAATGATTGTAATTGGATCCAATTGCATTTGTCTTTCATACCTCATTCAATGATTGTGAAGCAAAACCAAAGTAGTGACACTAGCATGGGAATGAAATTTATATGATAACGAGCTGACTGGGGAGCAAGACTAGAGTGCAACCAGGAAAATAATGATATGATCACGAATGGAATTACAATGAGAGTTAATATGAGAAATGATACCTCATCTCGCTTGCTTGCCTCATACCCGAGTATTCCTCCCTTCCATTCCCATCACGAGGCCACTGGAAGTGAATAACTCAAAGAAATTTCAAAGAAAACATGAAGAGAGCTTCACACAAATAAAACAAGGAAATTTTTAAATAATTTTTATTTGTTTTCAATTATAAATGCAAAACGAGAAATAAACATGCAAATAACAAGAAAATAAAATAAGCGAAAAGAATAAACTAAAATATGAATGCAAAGGTAGAGGATTTAAACCTCCCCAAGCTTAGGTGTTTAGCCTAACTTGGATCATTGCCCACCATTACCACCGTGCGGCGGCGGGTAGTAGGTCTGGAAGTTGGTGATGAACTCGCTGAAGCTCTGGGTAAGAGACAACACATTGGTGTTCACGTCCTGCAATGTGCTCTCCATGTCGCCAACGTGAGCCATCAAGGTGTCGTACTCCCCCATCGGGACGTAGTCATATCCTGGCTGTGGCTGCATGTACGGCTGCTGCGGCGGCTGCTGGTACTACTGATATTGGTGAGCTTGACCGTAGTCATCCCACCCTTGGTTTCCCCACTGCTGATCATCATCTCCAACTTGATCATCTTGTTGCTCCCAAGCAGCATTTCCTCCGTAGGCTTGCACTCGTCCAGCCGCCACCGTCAAAGCATGGTACTCCTCCTGCTATACACACCCAAGTGTTCTTCCCGAGAACTTGGTACTAGCCATATGGTTATCATCCAAATACTTGTTTCTGATGATAAGATTTCCCGACGGAATTGCAATACCACTGAAATAAACAATTTGGGTGACTAGCCCACCACAACGGATATCACCTACGTTTGCCGACCTCTGTCGGCGGAAGTGCTGAATGAGAAGGGAACCAAGGATCACCTTGTGCACCAAGTTGAGGTAGAGTGCGCTGTAGATGACGCACATCTCGGGGCTAGCCATGGCCACGGTGTCTCCCTTGCCGAAGATGGAGTTCACCAAGAAGGTGGCGAAGTAGCGAATGGTAGGGTTCTGGATGGTGGCGGTCTTCTTCCACAGATAGTTCAAGTTCATGTTGACAGAAATATGTTGCCAGACTTGTTGCACCTCCTAAAGTTATGGCTGGTTTCGACAATTTTCGTGAGAAGGCTCTGTTCTGTGGTACGGTCGTACCCTGCCGTACCGATGTTCGTTAAAGTTACTGTACCAAAATCCTGTCTTCCCGTGTCCTTCTAATCTCCAGTTTTAGTCTTTTTCATCGAGAGTTTCTGCAGAACCTCAAAGCTAAGCATATTTTATTAGCGAAAACCTAATGACTAAAAAAAAATAAACAAAATACTATAAGAACTAAAATTAAGTTGAAACAAAAAAAATGGGTTGACTCCCATCAAGCATTTTATTCAAAACTCACCCATTGTTTCAAGTATACTTTTGATTAGTGGAACTTCTTGTAAATTGTCCACTATAAAATACATTTACCCCTTGTGTGCGTTTACCGGGTGGCAAATACTTTCCTTCTTCTAGTTTCTTTGGGAAGTATCGACTATTCTGATCATCATATAATTAAAGACTATCTTCCCGCCAGTGCAATCAACATCTGCTCCTGCAATACTCAAAAAGCGTCTCCCTAGTATAATAGATAGTTTATCATCGTGAGGCATATGTAGGATTATGAAGTCAATGGGTATGACGTGTTTATCAATTCTTAGCAAAACATCTTCTATCATCCCCACGGGTTTCTTAGTTTTCTTATCCGCTATTTGCAAAGTAATGGATGTAGGAGAATACTCTCCTAGGCCTAGTTTCTTATAAAGATCATACGGCATAACACTAACACCCGCACCTAGATCACATAGAGCATTATGTATACTAGTTTTTCCTATTGCGCAACTAATGGTAGGTATGCCAGGATCACTTAGTTTTAGTTTAGCTGGGAGTTTATCTCCATAGCTAGTCATTACGGCGACAGTTGCAGTTACTTTTTTTTTCTATTAATAATATCTTGAAATAATTTAATATAGGTAGGAAATAATATAGCATCTTCTAACGGAAGTTCTAAACAAAGTTTACCAAGAGCATCAGCAAAAGCATCATAAAGGTGTTGACTATGATCAACCTTCATTCTATCAGGATAGGGAAGATCCTTAGTATGTGCCTTTGGTCTTACCTTTGGTGCTGGTTCCGGCTCCTTCGCTCTCGGCTTCTGCTTGGCCTTCTGACTTTCTATCTTCTTTTTTTAATATTATTTCTTCTTCCTCCTTTTCACGACTTACCACATCTTATTCTCTGGGGTCTACCGTAGAATCATACACCTCATCTTGATTATCAATATCTTCTTCCAGTTTCTCTCTCGAGGCTTCTTCTTCTTTCTTCGTTCTTCAAGATCAATATCATCTTGTGGATCGATGAGGCCGTTCTTCTCTTGAGTCATTCTTTCCAGTTCTTTAGCTTTACGAGCTTGCTCTTCTTGATACCAAACTGGACCTGTAGGTTCCTGCATTTCTGTACATCGTCTTGTAACCACATTAGTAGAAATAGCTTTATTAAAATCTTTTTGATTCAAAATTAAAACTTGAGCCTTAGCTATTTTGTCACATTGTACTTGAACCATGTCAAAATGTTTACTTAAGTGCTTAGTCGCGTGACTCAAATCTTCTAGTATCCATACTAATTTATATCGCTCTTATGGAGTGTGAATTGTCTAAACATTAACTCATTGAACTCAGTTTGTTGATACCAACATTTTTTCATTCCATGTTAAGATCATTTTCAACTACCATGTCATGTAGTTCATTAGACTTGCCTTCAATTGCCAGCTTAGTTGGTATATCTATTTCCTCCATTGATTTTCTTACTTCAGACATAAGTTCAGGGGTTATAAAGAGCATACCTTTCTTTGATTCAACCTCACCTAAGGGATTGTATTGCTCATCATTAAAAAGTGCATTTTTCAAAGATGGCTGTGATGCCCCGAAGACATCGTCAAATTAAAAGTGCCAAATGACAAAGTTGTGGGAATTTTATGCGCTTGCTTTTATACATGAAATTCGCCCCAATCTGATTCCGGATGCCTCCCAGGGCAGCCATATTACTGCGGAGGACATAGGCGGTTTCGGGACTCCGAAAATATGTGACGTGATTGGCTCAAACTCCTTCCATATTTGGGGATTTCGGCAAAGGCAAAACTTTACGGACTCACAAAGGATAGAGGGGAGTCCTTGGAAGGTTTTACAGGCGCCCAAGAACCCTTCGATCAAAGGGCATCCATCCTATGGCCAAGATTGCATCTCCACCTCTATATATTGAGGGAAACCCTACTTTGTAGGCACCCTTCCATTGTGACGAAAATCCCTCTCCTTGGAAGCCGCCAAGGAGGGGGAGAACCTCCTCTACACCAGCACCAAGTCCAAGAAGAAGAAGCGGCAAGGGGCAGCTTCTCCCTAGGGCCACCGCCACAAGGATCCTCATCGCCATCTCCACCATGGGTTGCACCTCTTCATCAACATCCATAGCACCTCTCCATCATCTCCCTACTATAATCTCTTGGCAAACATGATGTGTGATGCAATCTATTGTTTTCCCATAATTTATTGTGTCTTTATGTCTTTGTTTGAGTAGTGACATGTTTATGAAAATTGTGATATAGTTTGTTGTTGGTTGCATACACGTATTTGTTATCTTCTATGATGATCTCTTGTACTGATATATGAGTGCACACATATATTGGAGAATGCATGAGGTTGTCATTGTTGCATGATAATAGGAGGAGCGCCAGATGGAGTTTGATAGAAACCACGTCCCAATTCTTAGATATTCATGTTATATTGATTCATGGTTAATCAATAGGGGTACTACTAAGATCTTTAAACTTACATAGGTGGTTGGACTTTATGTCTTAATAGTTCCTTTGTTTGCTCATACATATGGTTTTAGGGCACGTACAATGGGGTGATGTCAGCCTTCTCTTACGCTTGCCACGTCAGATTTTTGCTTAGTTGGAGGAGAGAGAATGAAGGGAGAGAAGGTTGTCTTCCCTTAGCTAAGGGATGATCTCTTATGAAATAAGAGAATGCTATTTTCCCATTGTACGACTTGTCTTCCCTTAGTCACATAATTTCCTACTAAAAATAATTAATTATCATTTATTGCAAGGGATGACAATAAGAGATAATGCATTGTACCAATTATATTTATCATCCTCTCTAGATGACATGGACTGCTAAGAGAAGACGTGTCTTCCCTACCATTGTACATGCCCTTAGGATCAACCACTAGAGGTGTATTTGATCATATCAATGACTGCAACTATCTATGACTCCTCTCTAGAAGAAACATTAAAAATATTATACTGAGTTTCACTAATTGTGACAACCACATAAATGAAATATAAATTTTCCTGAACACTTACCCCCTTTAGTTACTCCACTCTACTCCATTTCATCTCACTTAACTTTACTACACTTAACTTGGATGGGAAGGAAGTTCAGAGAGGCCACAGAAGGGCAGCGCCAGAAAAACGTTTCGCTCTCGCCCCGCGTCGTTCCCCAGGGCGACGCCTGGGCGAACCCTAGCGCCGCCAGCCGCCGCCTCCCCTCCGTACCCCTCCCTCCGCCGCTGCCGTCGGCGCTGGCCACGGTGGCGGCGGTCCCCGGCGCCAAAGGGAGTCGGGGGTGGTCGTGGCGTCGATCTGTTGTGGCGGCTGGGGCGGCTGCTGCGGGGAGGCGAGCACGACATCAGGGGCGGCGATCCCCTGCTGTGCGGCGGCAGCTGCCCCTTCCATGGCTTCCCGGCGATGGGGGGTGGTGGTGGCTGCGGGTCTGGTTCCCACACAGACCCGTCGTCGGTTCTCCTGACGGCGCGAGGAGGGGGCAGCGACTTTGCGAGGTGTGGATGGTGTGGTACCGGCGTCCAAGACCGCGTGGCGTGGCAAGCCCGATCTTTGATCTGGGTCGCGTGGGTCTCGGATGGTGCGTTCACCGATTCCTCCTTCGTTTTCGCTGGCTAGCAGATGACGGTGAGGGGGCCTGTTCATCTGTTTCGTAGTTTGAAGGTGGTGGTCCTAGGGTTTCTCTTGCGCGAAGATGGAGACCTCCTGAGGCCTGCTCTCCTTGATCTAGCCGGAGTGTTGAGTTCCGGAAGGCGCCGCCGGCGAATGTAACAGTGCTTTTTTGCCTGGAGTTTGCTGGATCGGGTGGTATTCGGTCGTGTGCACCCATGTTTTTATTCCAGTCGTTTGGTTCTGGAGGGAGCGGCGCGAAGCTCTGTTCTGTGTTGACACCAAGTGACATGTTGGTCCATTGTGAAGTCAGAAGAAGAGAATATCATGAAGGCCAGATCGGAGGTCTAGCTAATGGGGATTTAAGTCTCCGCGCTATTGAGGGACTTGCTTGGTGTTCCGGGCTTCGCAGCAGTGGTATGCAAGTGGGGGCGGCAACACAGGTGAAGTTCAGAGTCCTACCTTTCAGGGTGAAAATCCAAGGTCTGGCCTTAACTGGTTGTGCCTGGCAATGACCTTGTTGGAGACATTGTTTTTGAGAGCGGGGACTATCTTCAGGGTGAAAACCTAAGATCTTTGATCGGGCGACGACGGCGCTGATGCACTGTTTCCTTCTTGGAGGCGTCGTGTTTGGAGAGTCTGTATTTCAGGTTATGTCTTGGTGGTGGATGTATTGCTGTTGCTAGGCCTAGAATGCTGTAGCGGGACTTTTGTTTCTTAGTTTTCTTTTTCTTTTTTTTAGCTGTGTGCATCCGTACTGTTATTAGGGTGTTGCGTTGTTGCAGAGGCTGGGTGTAATTGGTATCTTATGATATTAATATATTCCCTTTATCGAAAAACTTGGATGGGAAGCTAGGGCAGCGGAGAGGCGACCCATGCGCTCATGAGACAACCTCGGGCAACGAAGAGTAGCCACACGAGGGAGCCAGTGCGACGTGGAAGCGAAGGAGCATTCGAGGGGATGCACAACGCCGATGTCGGCAGGAGCTACAGTCACGTTGTCAAGCAGTTTAGGAGGAGGACCTCAAGGATGTTCTTAAGAATAATTAACTCTTGGCCCCGCAGAGATTTATCTGAAAATCTTGCTAGTTCACCGTGTATTTAAGAGGGAATTGCAAAGGAGTTTTCGCTGTGGCAGCCCAGATGTGCGAGCGACTTGATGCTGCATTGCGTTTTTTAATTAACTAGGAAAATGCCCGCGCGATTGCAGCGGAATGGTTCCATCCATCAGTAACATCTCTCGTGCTTTGATCCAATTTTCAAAAAAACATGCCCGCTGTAATAAAAGATAAAAAAGCTACACTATAGACACATAAAAAGTAAGTTATCGTTGTTGAGTTGTCTCGCAAAATCACCTCAGTCATTTGATCATCTGTTCAAACACCGGCAACGCCGAGGAATTCTCTTACGAATTCCCAACAATGTACACATATGCATAAACATGCACATTTCACCTTTTATTAATAAATACACTAAATAGTACATAAGTGAATTGAAAAAACTACCCAACTACCCAAGCCCACCACCCACGACCATGACCCAGGTAAAAAATTAGGCATCCTAAAGAAAAGCTAAAAATAAAAGGCCGCGACCCAATTCCCTATCGTTCCCAAGACTATGACCTTAGCGTCGCAAGCCACGCCTCTCTCATCCTCGTCCTACAGATCGACGACATCTCTCTCATCCCCCGTCACATCTAGAGCAAGGCTTCGCCACCTCCTTCCGTCGTCACGTCCAGCATCGTACGCTGCTGCTCCTCATCCTTGTAGGCCACTGTCGAACGCTTTCGCTCATCCCGGTCACAGCCAGCGTCGGACGCCGCCTCCTCCCGGGGAATTTGCACGTTTGTTGCAATGGTTTATCTTTATTGTGTGGAAGGATTTTGGCGTGCTACATATGGGAGAAACAGTGTGAGTGTGGGTGGAGGGTGGTTGGCACGTGAGCCCGAGAACACTGTTTCTCAAAAAAGGAATATCAAAGTTAAATCCTCGATCCAAACCACATTAACTTAAACATATATATTGGAGTGAATATGTTTAGGCAATAACTGTAATTTGCATTTCGAGTAGAAAATACCAAAGTTAAGTCCACGATTCAAACACATTAATTCAAAAAATATATGGTTTTGCATATTTTTAGATAAATATTCAAATTATTTAAATTGAAATTCAAATTTTATGTACATATGCATATACAAATGAAAAAAACTCCTATATAAATGTGCAAGAATAGGTACAGTACTCAAATTTCTTCTAAACAATGTACACGAAGTACACAAAATCTTCTATATACACTCGCGTAGTCACCTATCACAATACAACATTCGGAATGCGCAGCTTGGGTGTAGCACCAATTCAGGTTATCTCTCCATCTTGATTTCAGTTTGTTCGCATTAGTCGTGAACTTCGACTACAAAGTCTGGTACTGAACTTGGCCTGCTATAGCTAACCGGAGCAGAGGGCTGTTGGCTGCCTTAATACAGAACACGCGCGAGCCACGGCTAGATCGGCAACAACAGTCATGCGCGCTGAGGAGCAGCGGCAGCCTCGAGCTCCTGGGGCAGCGGCGTGCGAGACCGCCGTTCCAGATCAGGGCCGCGACGAGCTCCACGGCCGCCCCGTCCTCCTCGGCTACGCCCACAACAGCTTTGTCACCTCCAATCTCGTTCGCTCCTTCGCCGATCTTGTCCATGTCCATCTCGCCCGCGCCGTGGCTGTGGCTTAGAGGCGGCGAGCTGGTTAGGGCGGTGTCACGGCCCAGCCTTGGCCCGGTACCAAGCAACAGAGGAAGTGGGCTCAGAAGAAGGAGGCCCAAACCCACCATCGAGTCATCGTCGACAGCACACCATTCGCGTGACGGGAGAAGGGATAAGAAGAGAAAGGCAGAGGAGGAAAGCGTGAACAGACTAGAACATTGCAGTAGGGAAACACTTGTATCTCCTCCTCCTAGATCCATTTGTGCTCTACACCTTGTAATCCCTGTACTATCGTCTGGATTATGAAGTGAGACGTAACAATTGGTATCATGAGCCACCTTTCGATCTTTGGAATCGCTTGATCTGTAAATCCGTTTGCGGTTTGCGGTGATTTTCGGATTGCTGCAGTAATACCCATCTCTCGGTTCGATCGCGTCCTTGGAGCTCGACCTGGCGCCCTCCCGGAAGAACCCCACGGTGGTGGAGAAGCAGATCGCGTCTGCCATGGCCACCGCTGAGGAACAGCACGCCGCCACCACCTCCAAACTCGACGACCTCGTCAGTAAGATGGCCACGCTATCGGAGTGGATGCAGGCGTCAAGCGCGGCCACGACCGATCTCGCGAAGAGCACGGCGCTGCTCCAACTGCACGCGGAAGACACCGCATCGCGTCACGCCCTCCTGGAGACGCGGGCGCTGTCAAGCGGCGCCACCAGCACGGAGCCTGTCACGCCGACGACCACCGTCGTGCGGGTCGACTCCGACAAACAGCCCAGTGGGCGCGGCGTAGCAACAACAGCCCGGGGGCAGGAACTTGGGGGCAATCGACCCCCAGATCCTCCTCCCGATCATGGTACGTCTCGCACTGCCCACTACTCGTTCGATAGAGGGCCCGACTCACACGATACACGCACCACGGCGCACTCACACCACCGTCCAACCTTCGGAAGCACCCCTAAGATGGATTTTCCCAAGTTTGACGGTGATGATCATCAGATATGGCTCGACAACTGTGAGTTGTACTTTGACATCTATGGTGTGTCCGCACCCATGAAGGTCAAATTCCCGGCGCTAAATATGATCGGCAACGCGGCACTCTGGTTGAAAACCATACAAAAGCGTCACAAATTCATTCACTGGCAGGATCTTAGTGATGCAGTTGTAGAGCGTTGGGGTAAGAGCAAACATACCTTCCTTATGCGACAGATGCTGGCACTCAGTCAAACTAGCACTGTCGCCGAGTACACCACCAAATTCAACACACTTAGACACCAAATTCTTCTCGAGGATCCTTTCACTAGCGAAGTTTTTTTTGTTGAGCGCTATCTCGCGGGTCTGCGCCCAGATATTCGTACTGCTGTTGTGTTACATTGCCCCCAAGATGTCGATACTGCTGGTTTGCTCGCTTCCTTGCAGGAGACCGAGCTGGAGAATGATAGAAATTATTCACAATACAAGTATTCTAACCGTGACAAGAGCAAGCCAAGTGCAAGCAATACAGAGAAACTCAAACACACTGTTCGTGCTGATGACAGTAAGAAACCTGAAGGAGTTCGCTGGGATGACAAGTTGGAGGCTCTCAGAGCTTATCGCAAATCAAAGAACCTCTGCTTCACGTGCGGTGAGAAATGGCATCGTGGCCACAAATGCCCTGCTCAGATTCCGCTTGAGGTATTGCAGTCTGAAGATTCATCGAGCTGTTCCTCAGAGTCTGAAAATGATTTGATGCTTTTGGCTCCCCTGTCAGCATCATCCAAGCCACGCCAGCGTCGTACCATGCGCCTGCATGGAATGATTGACAAGCAACACATTCTGATCCTGATTGATTCAGGTGCAAATTCTTCTTTCGTCAGTTCTTCGCTGGCAGTTCAGTTGGACAGGGAAACTGCAGACACCACACCCGCACGTTTTGTCGCTGCTAATGGCGCTCCTCTGGTGAGTTCCAAGATAATGCCGCAACTGCAATGGCTATGCCAAGGCCACTCGTTCCAGTATGATTTCCATGTCCTAGATTTGCCTTGCTATGATATGATACTAGGTGCTGATTGGTTAGAAGACCACAGCCCTATGTGGGTGCACTGGCGGAAAAGATGGATGCGCTTCACACATAATCAGCGCAGAGTGCATTTACAGGGCATTCAAGAGAACCCGAAGCCATGTCGCCCAGTGACAGCGGCTAAGTTACATGGACTGCTGCGTCGGGGAGCAATCGTGGACTGTATTCAGGTGCAACCTGTGCACCAAGAAGCTGAGCTGAATTTGCTGTCAGTTGATACTGCCTTTGAGTCAGTACCAATAGAGGTGCAGGAGTTACTACATGAATTTGATTCCCTGTTCAAGGAACCTGAAGATCTTCCACCTCGACGCGCATGTGATCATCAAGTACCACTTGTTCCAGGTGCACAGCCGGTCAGTGTCCGCCCGTATCGGTATACCCCCATCAAAAAACAGAGATTGAGCGACAAGTTCAGTCAATGCTCCAACATGGGACAATCCGCCTTAGTTCTAGCCCCTTTGCTTCACCAGTCCTATTGGTTCGCAAGAAACACGGTTCGTGGCGTTTTTGTGTGGATTACAGACAGTTGAATTCACTCACAGTGAAGAACAAGCACCCTCTGCCTGTTGTTGACGAACTGTTGGATGAGCTGGCTGGCGCAAAATGGTTCAGTAAACTCGATTTGAGCTCGGGCTATCACCAAATTCGCATGGCGGCAGGTGATGAGCACAAAACTGCTTTCCATACTCATCAAGGGTTGTATGAGTTCCTGGTGATGCCGTTCGGTCTGACAGGCGCGCCAGCAACGTTCCAGGGCATCATGAACCACATCTTCGAAAAACTCCTACGACATGGTGTACTTGTGTTCATGGATGATATCCTCGTATATACATCCACGTTGGATGAGCATCGCAAGCTTCTGCGTCAAGTGCTACAAATACTACAAGACAATCAGCTTCTCATCAAAAGGACCAAGTGCACCTTCGCAAGATCTCAGATTGAATACCTGGGACATGTTATCAGTGGTGGTGGTGTTTCCACGGATCCAGCCAAGGTGGAGGCGGTGCGCACCTGGCCTGTACCGCGAAATCTCAAGGACATTCGTGGTTTCCTTGGACTGACGGGGTATTATCGCAAATTCATCAAGAATTATGGCATCATCAGTCGTCCCCTGACGGACATGCTCAAGAAGAACATCCAGTATCAATGGACACCTGGAGCAGCAACAACATTTCATACTCTGCAAGAAGCCTTGATCCACGCACCAGTGCTTGCGGTTCCCGACTTTTCAAAGCAGTTTATTGTGGAGACAAACGCATGTGGAGTGGGAATCGGGGCTGTCTTGATGCAACAAGATCACCCAATAGCTTATTTAAGCAAAGCACTCTGCCCCAAGAATCAGGCTCTCTCGACCTATGAAAAGGAATGTTTGGCGATCTTGCTTGCAATTGACAAGTGGCGTCCTTATTTGCAGCATCAAGAATTCATTATTCGCACTGACCAAAAAAGTTTATTACATCTCACAGAACAAAGGCTGACCACAGGTATTCAGCACAAAGCATTTGTGAAGCTGATGGGATTGAATTATAAAATCCAGTACAAAAAGGGCATCACTAATGCAGCAGCAGATTCCTTGTCCAGACGGCTCCACCATGATACTGTGCTGGCAATATCTGTTGTGCAACCTACTTGGTTACAAGTTCTTACAGATGGGTACGAGGATGATCCGGGCACCAAGCAACTGTGGTCAGAATTGAGTGTTACTGGCTCTAATGAAAAAGGATATACTCTCGAACAAGGAGTGATTCGTTTCAAAGGGAAAATTTGGGTAGGCAACAACATTGTAGCGCAAAATCATATAATGCAAGCCCTGCATTCTAGTGGCATTGGCGGACACTCTGGTGTCTTGGCGACATATCAACGCATCAAGAGGTTGTTCAGTTGGCCCAAGATGAAATACTCAATTCAGTCGTTTGTGAGCACATGCACAATATGTCAGCAAGCTAAGACAGAACATACTAAGATGCCAGGTTTATTACAACCCCTGCCTATTCCACCATTTCCCTGGCACACAATCAGTCTGGACTTTGTGGAAGGGCTTCCCAAGTCTAGTGGTTATGATGTGATTCTGGTTGTCATCGATAAATTGACGAAATATGGTCACTTCCTACCTCTGAAGCACCCATTCACAGCGGCACAAGTGGCTCAGACCTTCCTGGATGGTGTTTATAAGCTCCATGGTATGCCACACTGCATCATTTCAGACCGAGACAAGATTTTCACTAGTATTCCGACTCACTGATACACAGTTGATGATGAGTTCTGCTTACCACCCTCAAACGGATGGCCAGACAGAGCGCCTCAACCAACGTCTCGAAGCGTTTCTTCGTTGCTCCACTCATGCCACACCAAATCAGTGGTCCAAATGGCTTCCTCTAGCTGAGTACTGGTACAACACTTCCTTTCACTCAGCTCTTCAACGTTCACCCTTTGAAACACTGTATGGCCATGTGCCCAAACACTTTGGTACACCAGATCCAACTACTACTACAGCTCCAGACTTGGAAGAGATGATGCGAGCCAGGGAGGTGGCTATGGCTCTACTACAACAACAGTTACTGCGCGCTCAGGAACGCATGCGTCGTCAGGCAGATAAGCATCGCGTGGAGCGAGTTTTTGCAGTTGGCGATACGGTCTACTTGAAGCTTCAGCCATATATCCAGAATTCTGTGGCTCGACGCAGTACACAGAAGCTGGCCTTCAAATTCTATGGGCCATACAAGATTCTGCAGCGGGTGGGCGAAATGGCATACAAGCTCGCGTTGCCGACTGGGAGTCGCATCCATGATGTTGTGCATGTTTCACAACTCAAACGGCACCTAGCTCCTCAGCAACAGGTCAGTGGGGACGACTCTCTTTTTGCCATTTACTCGGTATCTTCGTTGCAGCCATTGGCACTTGTGGTGTCACGCACCATTCAGCGTGGCGGTGCCGCAGTTGAGCAAGTCCGGGTCGTCTGGGATGATTCTGCAACACCAGCAATGACCTGGGAAGATGTTCGAGCTCTTCAGCAGCGGTTCCCTGAAGCACTGGCTTGGGGTCAAGCCAGCTCTCAAGGAGTGGGGCATGTCACAGCCCAGCCTTGGCCCGGTACCAAGCAACAGAGGAAGTGGGCTCAGAAGAAGGAGGCCCAAACCCACCATCGAGTCATCGTCGACAGCACACCATCCGCGTGACGGGAGAAGGGATAAGAAGAGAAAGGCAGAGGAGGAAAGCGTGAACAGACTAGAACATTGCAGTAGGGAAACACTTGTATCTCCTCCTCCCTAGATCCATTTGTGCTCTACACCTTGTAATCCCTGTACTATCGTCTGGATTATGAAGTGAGACGTAACAGGCGGAGAACAACAGGAGGTCAAGAAAGGGGCCAAATCGGAAGGCGGCGGGACGGGCCGGACCTTAGGGTGAGATATCGGCGTCGGGCGTGTACCGTTCCTCCCGCTGATGAGGAAGTTGGGCCGAGAACAATGGGTGTCATCAGAATGGGGATTGGAAGGAAAACCCGTCGAGACATTGTACAAGGGTCTCTGGCGGCGGGGGCCTAGCCGGAGTGTCTCTGGCGGCGGGAAGCTGAATGACGATGGGAGGTTCTCCGACGGCGGTAGGCGTCCAGGAGGAGCGCCGACGGCGCGGGCCTGGCCAGCGGCGCGATGCGCGCCGCTCGTGTCCTTTCGGTCATAGCAGTTCTCTGCTCTCGGCTAGAGAAGCAAAAAAAGAAAAAAACGAAACGGCAAATGTCAATTTCTTATACTATGTGATTTGGTGGGAGGGTAAATCCGTCCAATAAAAAATTTGACGAACGGTCGAGGGAGAAACCCTTTTGCTTTTATTACTAGTTGAATGCCCGTGCTTCGCCACGGCCCGCTCGAAACGAAAAATTGCAGGTGTAAACATAATCATATGAAAATTAAGTGTATAGAAGGCGAGCACATAATATTTTAAAAAATATACTTTCGCAAAAATATACCACATGTATCTCACCTTGAAAGACTTCACAAAAATCTAAGGATCTGGATCTTGACATCAATCTTCAAAAGGTTTCACAAAGTTCAGATTCATTCTAACACCAAACCAACCCGTCCATCGTAAATACCCATCAGCTACGGATGCAATAGCGTTGTCAATAACTAAGTAGATTTCATAACATAGAAATAAAATTGTGTATTACGCATTGCCTACCAGGTCTGATTACTAAAACTGGCACTGTGCGGAAATTCTAACCAAGACATGCACACTTGGCTTGAAAAATGATTAAGAAAATGTAGTGAAAGGAAACTGAGGCAAGATTGTAGAAACAGATATCAGATGAGATGCCATGAATGAACCAAACAATTAAATAGGAGCACCTATTTTTCTCTTGGGGATGATGGATAATAATTCGCTGATTTCATAGCAAATGGTCTATTATTGCCACGCGAACTAACAACTATGCTCCAAACCCCCAAAAAGAAAACATTTGAAATGGCACCATTTTGATGACACTAATTGTCTGTAATTATTATGAGAGTGGAGAGAGCAAGGAATCGTTTCATCTACCATGGTGGGCACAAATCTCGAGGAATAAATAGACGGTGACGAAAACACCAACACCCATGCGTGGGTGTACAAAAGTATTTCCGAATTATTATTCATGAGTTCATGACTACCAATTCTGCTTATGTTCATTCTACCAAAGCTAAGAAGGGACACAATATAGCGAGAGGATAGGTAACTATGCTACCAATAGGGGCAGCTTATTCCTACATACTAACATATTTCTGCACACTCCTAAAAGTTATTTTATTGTTCCACCGAAGAACCTTACAGTACAATATGTAGTTAGGAGCACAAAGGGAAAAAATGACACACATGTTACCTATGTTACCTGTGGATCAATTCTGGATATTAATCTTTGTCATTCATTAAAATTGGATACCAATCTCTATGGCATTCGTTGAAATAGGTACAAATGCAACGAGCTGGTTGATGCAGGAAATCACTACTCCAGTTGAAGGAACTACATAACCATACAAATACACTGGACTTTTTTTGAGGCAGCAACAATACTTCAAACACCTATTACGTCAGATCTACAAAAATTTTACTATCAAATGGAGTACTACAATTTCAAAGATTTGTAAATCGATGTGGATTGAATGAGTAATTAAGGAAGATGCAACTATCTGAGAGGGAGGCAGACGAAATGGCCATCCACAAAAACGGGAAATACCGTATAGATCATGAATAGAGGAGTTGATGAGTCTCCTCTCCAAAGAATATCCTAGCAGCGGGTACTTCGTCTCTCTAGAAGTACCCTATAGTTCACAGGGTAATGAAAAGAGAAGCTCGACATGAATATTGGGGGCACCATATAGTAATATAAACATCATTGGGGTGACTTAGTTAACTTCTCAAGCATAGTATCTCATTTTACTTTCTCCCAAGAGTAGGAAAAGAGGCACAATCCAAACACTGAGCATGTAATAGTAACTAAAATTGATGAACTCCAGACCTATACCTCCTAATAATGAATAAAAATGCAATAAAAACAGATCTTGCTAGAACCAAATTTCTACGTGGAAATGAATGAAAATTTGGATTAGTCACATAGGATCACTGAACTATATGTAATGCTCATGCCAAAGGTAAACTGAAGCATTTATATAAATATATCCAAGCGATGCTATAAATATATCCAGGTGATGCTAATAAGATAATTAGTAAAGCAACCACATTAGTATACTTGGAAAATACTACGCGTGAAGTAAAAAAGAAACAGATGGACAATAATATTACTCTCTAATATCACAAAAAGAATGTTACTCTGTTGTGAACTCCTAAGACCCATCAGATTTTAGACGTACTCGGTTCATCTATAATCTATTCTTATCCTTCCGCCAAATAGTGTGAGATACAAATAAATTTATGCACAGATCTAGTAAGTTCTAATTTCTAGATTTTTCCTAGAACACCAATGCAAAGTCGCTCTATGTTATTCTCTACATATCAGTACCCTAGATCCATATGAAACAACATATAAAAACCATTTAACCTTGCAAATCCCCAATCAATATGGAGTGACCTTACAGTTTTTATCCTAGATGAAGTTATTTCCAATGATAATTAATATTGATTCAGCACAAACAATAGCAGCAATAATGATGACAATATTAATACTATATGAAATAAACC
The DNA here is from genome assembly GCF_022539505.1 of Lolium rigidum. Taxonomy (NCBI): domain Eukaryota; kingdom Viridiplantae; phylum Streptophyta; class Magnoliopsida; order Poales; family Poaceae; genus Lolium; species Lolium rigidum. Next base: position 314,212,682 of record NC_061513.1, read on the forward strand.
ATCAACATCCTGGTGATCTTCAGCAGCTAGGTTCTCATGTGCCTCTAGTGAGACAGTCATGTTCTACTGTGCATGTACATGTTCAGCTCCATAGTTCCGGACCGCAACCGTTGTGTAGTAGTCTGATGCTATGATCATGGCCCTTAGGTCTCACCTCATCTTCTACGGTGAAAAAGAAGCAAAGTTTATAAATCACCAATCACCTCAATGTATTTCCTATCCTCTCAAGGTTATTTTGTCGGAACTGTTAGATACTTATATATCATTCTATTTGTGTTTTATGATCATACTTGTAAAGCAAGGTATTAACAATGTGTATTTGAATCAAAAGAACTGGAAGCACAAATGTATTTAAAATAACAAAGTTTTCGTTGATTTCCTTGATGAATACCATGCACCAAACCAGTATGTACCTATATACCTGTTTGATGCTTAATATTTTGAATACGCAATGCTATTACTTGCAATCTCTCGAAGCAAGCAATAAGAAATATATACGATCATTTTAATTGCATTTGCAATTATGTGAGATAATATTATTTGCATTTGTCGGGGAGCTTGCTACCCATCGTATGTCTCTCCTATGTCATTTGCCCTTGCTGCCGGTTACTGTCGTCAATTTAAGCATGTGTGCCATCATCGGCGCCAGGCTCATCACCTTGCCAGTCTTCCTTTGCCTTTTTTTACTTCACGTATCCTCTTCTTCTCCATGGTCAAAAATACTTGATCCACTTCTTATCTTGTTGTCGTTTTCCTCCACGCTACTTCATCACACAGTTACATACTATTTAACACCCCATCAATAACCAAAAACTGCTGCAATCAAGAAAAAATTATACACAGTTCAGACTCACCAGCATCAAGCTCAGCATTTCCCTTTCCTTCCTGGCCTTCCACATGTTCAGTAGGTAAACCAGATCCATCCCCCGCCCCCAGCACACCTTTTCAATTCCCTGTCATATTAGTCTAAAAAATGCAAAATGGGGAGAACACACCAGGCACTTCCCTACTCTGCATGTGCAGGTTCGGCACCTACAGCACCAATCTTGGCAGGCTCAGGCACTTCATCATAATGAGCAGTCCCTTGATGGTTGATGTGGTGACAACCAGGACACAGCGTCCAGTGCTCACTACAAGGTCGGCGATGTCTTCGGATGGGTCATCCATATCCAAGAATGTCAGGCTGCTACCCAAAATGTGAGAACTGTAAAGAAGCTCTAGTTTAGAATTAAAATATTTCAATCAAAGCCTATCAACAATTATTTATGTGTCATACTGTCTCCTTACTTTGCAAATAAAATTCCTGTAAAGAGGCATTCGTCCAGAAATGGTCTTGAGATGAAATATACAAGCTGAGGCATGCACCTTTTAAAGAGGAATTTAAAGGTACATGTTGCACTTTATCCTCTAAGGATATCTCTTCGGATCCATCATCCTCATCAGACTGAAATTGAGGAAAACAGAATACACTTGGTCAGTGTCTTATTATCATCTACACCTGGTTATACTGTTCCATATTTAAAAATAACCAAGCAAAGTAATCACAGAATAAAGTTGGTCAATATCATCTAAAAAAAATCACACTATTACAGGCATGCTACTTTTACCAAAACCATTCTAATTCATCAGGAAGTGACACTTCACTCACGCAATTACAGCAAAATAGTAGCGCTAGGCCGCTAGCTCCAGTTGATTGATCCGCACCCGGAATATGCAGAAGAGAACAGGGTGCAAATTCAGATACGGTGCCCTGGGATGCACTCAATTCAGAGAAGGGGAGAAAAACGCAACCAGTATCATCCCATCGGGAAGGATCGGAGTGTACCGTTGCCGTGGTCTGAGGTCGCAGGCTGGAGAGCGATCGTGCCGTGTTAGGGCACACGTGGTCGGTGGCTGTTGAACAGACATGGAAGGAGGCATCAGACGATCCAACAACGGAAGAGCTGTGTCAACCGTCAAACCGCGCGAGGTCGAACGCCGCGCTGGAGTTCGGCGGTCACGGCGTGCCCATGAATCAGCTGGACATAACGCGCTCAGACCCAACCTCCGCACGAGCCTGGCGGTGTGCTATTCCGTTAGGCTGCGCGGCGAGCGAACTGAGGGTGGCCACGTTGGAATTCATACTGTAAGGCATCGGTTCAGCGAGGTAGCATGGCAACAACAATTGGAATTCGAGGAAGCGAAGGAGGGCGGGGGCGGCGGCGCTAGGAGGCATGGAAGGTTGTGCACGTCGGTGGCGCTACGTGGGGCAGCGGGAGGTGTCCGAGCACATGATGATATTACGAATCTGAAGCGATGGTTCCCGTTTGTTATGATCCTAAAATATAGGGGATTTGATTCTCAATTCTGTTTGAGGGTCCGTGAGTTGGGTGTGATCCACGGGCTGGTATTTCTTTGTGACGTGGATGGGTGTGTAACGTGACGGGCTGGTGTTGTTTTGTTAGTTGCGTTTTCTATGTGACGTGGGGGGTATTATTGTCCATCCTGAAAATGTGACACCAGGCATTCACCAGTTTGCTCTTAATAGTAGAGATTAGGTATAGATAACTGAATCGTCACGGCCATGGAAGCGCCTTGTTGTACCAACAAATCCTCAGAGTATTTAAAATTATAGTTTTTTCTTCAGAAATCGCAATACTAAATATATCCAAAAGAATGCTTAAGAGCATTTCCAGCCGTCTCCCCGGGAAGATCCCCAGGACGCCTTTTTTTCATTCAGATGGACGAAAACGGCTTAGTCGCGTCCCCGGATCCTCGTTTTCGTTCGGATTTAGGCTTTCATCCATCCGGGGAGCCCAGGTCATCCCCGCCCCCCGGGGGCGCTCGGGGAGTCCAGAGGAAATGAGAGCGCGGGAAACGCCGAGAAAACTTCCCGCGCGGCTGGTGGCTCCGACTTGTCGGCGAGAAAGGCCGATCGTTGTCCTCATCACATCGTCTTCCGCGTGCTGTAAAAGCCTGCCGCCGGCCAGTCTTCGCTGGACACGTAGCTTCCACGCGGCGAGTTAATACCATCGCCGGACTTCCGCTCGCCCGGAGGCTGGCGCCTGAGCGCGGGCGGCGTCCCGATCCCGCCGCCGCCAATCGGTCGCGCCGTGCTTGAGGCGGAGATCGACGCGGTGCTCGTCACCCTCAATGATGAGCAGCGCGCGGAGGAACGCTTCTTCCCGGAAAACTACGACCCCTGGATGGAGTTCTTCCGACAAAGGTACGAGTGAGAACTCGCCGCGTACGACGGCCCTCCTCCTCATCCCGCGCGAAACAATGCCGCCGACCACCGCCACTGGTGGAGCGGGCCTGGCCGCACCGTCGAGAACGTGCTCGCGCACATCAAGGGTGGGAACTCCCCCTTTCTGGGGATGTCTCCGCCGGTGGCGTCTACCGTGTCGCGCCGGCACGGTAGCTCCTGGACGCCACGACGGATGGCGACGTCCTCCTCGTCTTTAGGGTCGAGGTCGGCGTCGAGGTCCAGCGGGTCGGCTCCTCCACCCGCGACGCCGACCGTCGTCAAGAAGGAGACGACCACTCCACCGCCGACCAGAGGGCGCAGCAGCGGCGCCCTTGTCATCCGCGACCAGGGGGCATCGCTTGTCGTCTCCCTCGTGCGACCGCAAGAGGAAGACCTCGAAGAAGGAGGCCGCAGCGGACGCCGCCGCGTCCCAGCTCGTCGAGGAGGAGGCCAAGCGTGCCGAGGGCACCACGGTGGCGGAGGCGATCGCTAGGTCGTTGAACGACCTCGTCCCCGCCGACAACGCCCTCCCCATGGATGCCGCGCTCGACTGGTCTAGACGGGACTGGTAGCGGCAGGAGGCGGAGCAGCAGAGGCGCTTGCTGGACTTGGCTGCCGCATGGCGCCGTGCCGTCCGCGCCACACCGACCGCCGCACCGACCGCACCCGTCGCGCCCGTGCCGCTCATCAAGCTCGAGGAGAGCAGCGACGAAGACTTCTATCGGGCGACGCCGCCACGCGGCCACCCTGGCCAGGGTTCAAGCTGTTGGTACGAGGCGCCGCCGCTCGAGGACGCCGGGAACTCCAGCGATGACAACGATGACTACACGGCCTTCTACCGCCATTTCAGCATGTAGATCGCCGTTTTTAAATTTTAGTTAATATGTCCCTCTAGCCGAATTCAAATATATTACGAATTTGACATATATATGTACGAACTCGTCTATATATGTTAAATATCTCTAAATTTCTCCTATGTTTGAACAAATTTCGTCTTGTTTTGTCCAAAATTTTCATCCATCCTAAACTCGTCGCTGGAAAATAGACCTCCTCAAACTAAACTTTACACCCATCCGATCCTAAATAACCCTAGATTTCGGCCCGAAGCCCAACGGCTGGAGATGCTCTAACCCAACTCACCCTGCGTGAAGCTGGTGAATTTGGTCACTGCAAAGTCTTCCAATACCCAGGCCCATATCCAGCCCACCGGCTTCCCGTCCCCTCCGAGGCTCCGGCACCACACTGCCTGCCTCCACATCCGTCGCCGAACCCTGCCGCCGTCGAACCCTGCCGCCGTCACCTCCTCTTCCCACCCCATCTCCCTTCCCCCCTTCTCTCCTCGCGCTCGCGTCGACGCCCGCGCGTGAGAGCTCGCCGGCACGGGAGCAGTACCCTCCTCCAGCCCTTCTTCCCCTCCGCAGGAGCAGGTCCCGGAGAGGGGTCGCAGGGGAGGCGACGTACTCATCGCTGATGGCGCCGCCATCAGGAGACGACGACCTGGACAGCAGCCATGTTGATGTTGGCCAGGTCTGCTAGTGCAGCAAACCTCGAGGCCGGAAGGCCAAGTAGATTTCAGGTACAGCTACATCTATCCCATCGGAATAAAGTGGAAGGCTTCCTTCTACTTCTTTGTCACACTGCTTGCATATATAGCTCGTCCGCTACTGAACTGATCAAGAAATTAGCGCAATTTGTGTGAAATAACAGTGCTCCGTCTCTCGGTTGTCTGCAAATGTGTGCATGTTCTGTCTAAATCATGCCTGTTATATGCCAGTATCACTTCCAGTTCCATAACTTTAATCAGCATATATTGTGGAACAGGAGAGCAGGGCGGTGAGATTGACTTGATCAATAGGTTGGGGTCTCGTAATTAATACTAGCAGCACACACCAAGGAAGCTAGTGCTGGAACCTTTGAGTTTTCTTGGCGATGGATGGTAACGCACAGCGTGAGGGAGCAAACAATGGCAAGAGGCTGACTGTCACCATGGAGTTGGACACCCTTGACTGCCCCATCTGCTTTGAGCCCCTCAAGCCTCCGATATTCCAGGTAAATGCACTACGCCTATGAGCATATCGACTTGTCTTTGTACTCAAGATTTTATTTCATTTCTGATAAAGCTCACTGTGAGAGGTTTGATGAATATATCATTGGATGTAGTGCTACTTGGCAAGAAAATGTTTCCTGTGAACCCATAATATCTGTAGTAGCTGAAATTATGAAGGCGGATCTTTTCTATTCCAGTGTTCTGTGGGACATTTCCTATCATTTGTCTAATTCTGTAGTTTATCAAAAACAAAAGATATATGTACGTAGTTATTTTTGCAAGGACACAGTTAACCCCTTCTCTTCGAGTGTTCCGTGGGGCATTACATATCATTTCTGTATTTGTGTAGTTTATCAAAAACAAAAGATTTCTGTTAGAAGTTATCTTTACAAGGACGCAAATCAATCCTTTCTCTTCCAGTGTTCTTTGGGGCATTTCATATCATTTTGTGGCCTTGTGTAGTTTTCCTGAAACAAAATATTGCTGTTAAAAGTTATCTTCACGAGGACCCAGCTAATCCTTTCTCTTGAACAGTGTTCCGTGGGGCATTTCCTATGCTCGTCATGCCGTAGCAAGTACCTGGACAACAAGTGCCACATATGCTCTGCCAGAACTACCTTCACCCGCTGCTTTGGGATGGAACATGTCGTGCAGTCAGTCAAGGTTCCTTGCACCAATGCCATGTACGGATGCACCAAGTACGTCACTTACTACCAGAAAGTAGAACACGAGAAGGCGTGCGCTCCTTGGGTGTGCGCTGCTTGGGGGTGCTTCTGCCCAGTGCCCTCCTGTACCTTCCTTGGGCCAACGGATTCGCTTGTGTACCATTTAACCACTGATCATGAGATTCCATCTACAACCCTCCCAGATTCTGACACGGTCTCTCTCCAGTTACAGCTGGGCTTACATGTTCTGGAATGCAACAGGACCGACTATTTTTTCCTGCTCAAGATGTCATTGGTGGCTACTGGACATGCTATCTCAATCATCTGCGTCCAACCTAGCACTACGGAACCCAAGTTCACATGTAATATGAACTACGACTGCTCCGCGACTGGTTTTTGTGAAAGTTCAAGTTGCCATATCAGAAGCTCTTCATTGTATGATGGATTCCCGGAGGGCTTTGACTTAATTCTGCCCAAGGGAAAGATCCCTGATGATCGAAACGGTATCTTACTCGGAATCACCATCCATCAAGCTTTAAGTGTCAGCAGAGCCAGTCTCCAAGGAAAGGGCCCGACTCCTGCTCCTCAAGGAAAGGTTATAGCCTTTGCTCTTCAGCGTAAACTTCGTATTCATTGTTCTGATTCATAATATATCTGTGTATTCCAGAGGTGTAGCGTGTTGCTGTTATCATGCCTGGGTTTCAGCTTTCTGTTTCCAGGATATATGTTGAGTCTACGATCTTAAGTATGGTAGTTGTTTCAACAATGCATGTTTTGGTGTTCGGAACTCAACTTGTGACGCAGTCCATGACCTGCTATAAAGTTGTATATTAAGTTTAAGTTTAGTACTTTTCTGTGCTTTTGTTACGTGACTAATGAGTATGAACCAGTAACTTGTAGTCATCCTGTTTTACACTTCTTGCACGATAACCTTAATGCATTCTCTTTCATTTCTCTGTACATACATGAGACCCAAAAGTTGTAGGTGAAATGTTTTCTTGAATCATAAGAATGTTTTATGTAGTTCTATGCGCAAAGAACAAGCTGTAGTTCTATACGCAAATAACAAGCTGTATATATCAGTGATGCCGCTGGGCATCATAACTAAGTATGCAACTATGTGATGACAGATAAGTTGTTACACGTTACCATGTCTACCCTTTTAACAACTTGGCCATTGCATTCTACTGTTTCAAGTTAGAATCAGGTGAAATGGATTACTTGTATCTGTATACTTGGGCATAGATTAGACTTATGGCAGATAAGATCTCATCTGTTTTTGAATAAGTACCATAAACTCTATGGGTCCATTAAGTGTATAAATACAGAGGAATTGAATGTGTGGAAGCTCCTGTTACTCCAGCAGTTTCTAATGGATTTTCAAACTAAAATTCAGTTCAAAGCTCCTGCGCTCATCTGTTTTTTGTTTTTTTGTTTTTCTTGTTTTTTTTTTTTACGTTGGCCATTGTCTGCTCTGTTGAAAGGCCTTCTCGTGCCAAGCTACCTAGAAGATGGACCTGCTTTGTCTCCTGAGACCTGAGTATATGGTTCGATCCTCTGAATAATCACCTAATGGAAATGTGATGGAAACTCAGCATCTAGCACAACCTGGGTAGGTGAGGGTCAGCACAAGCAATCAGGCACAGAAACGGGATAAAGTTGCTTATCAGGCCACACTCCTATCCAAGAGAAGTAACCTGAATTTAGTGTTTGGAGTGCATGTTAGAAACGTAAAACTAACATACATTGGAAAATTTAGTGCTTTCTTGCGCTTCCCACAATGTAGCTGCCCCTTAAGTAAGGAAATGTTCGGAATCCCTCTATGCTGTGAACTCTGCTCCACGCACCATGAACCAACAAGCAAGCGCACGGAGCTTGGTTCCGGCTCTTTTTTATGTTAGAGTTGCTCTAAGTCCAACAGCCCCCCAATATTTCTCCCTCTATATCTTTTTGTAGGGGCTTCCCCTATGAAGATTCTTCCCCTAAATTTTGTTCATTTCCAACAGCTCTTCCATACTTTCTTCCCTATACCATATTCACCTATATTTTAAGAATATTTTGTACCTAACTTCACAAATAATAGAGCATCAATAACCTAAGTAGGCATTAACTTTATCATTACTTGTATAGGGGAGGCTTCCATCATCCCAATGTATAGGGAAGAAGGAGAGATGGGTTGGGGACGCAGATTTATTGGTGGCATGTGTAGGGGGCTGTTCGAGGGTGTTTTCTTCTCTTTCTCCCCTACATTTATGATTGGGTAGGTTATAGGGTGCCTCTTGGACTTGCTCTAAGTTCCTACAAACCATGAAACCAGAATGTCTTGTGGAGCAGAACAATGTTTAATCCATGAGCTTTAGTGCCTTCTTGACTTCTTGTGCTCCCCGGTGGACCATCACTAGTAGAACATGTCTAGGCTTACATATAATTTTCTTACCAGATTATCTTAGTATCATATTTCTGTAAAGTCTAACTAGTGCTTCAATTGACACTTCCATTTAAGTTGGTGCGCCAATTTCGACTTCGTCATAGATTACGTCAATCTCCGCAGGGACTTGGAGCACCATGGGAACATTGGCAGTAGCCAAGACAGTAGCTGGCAGCGCTGATGAGGTATGCACTGCCGCTGGGGACGACGGAGTGGAGGTCCGTCAAAGGTGTTCCGTTCTCAAATGCTGGCTCGAGACTTCCGCTGATGGACACAACGCTGTAGGGAACACACAGAGATGCGGTTGGGGTTGTTCTAGCAGATCCGCTGACGAGAAAGTGGTAGCCGTCGGGCCTCCGGAGTAAGGTCGTCTTGGTACAGGGGTGACACGACTCGTAGGGGTTGCCGTCGAGCTCGATAGGACAGAAGTCGGAGTCGAGCTTGCAGCTGGTGAAGCCATCGCCGCTGCTGCGGTGGCACAAGCTCGGTGGTGTAGAGAAGAGGTAGAACTCGTCGGACAAGTAACCGATGCGGCGTTTTTCTCGTTCACCAACGCGAGGCAGGCAGCCCACTCTTGATCGTAAGTTCTCCGGGTCAGCCATGGCGAATTCATACATCACCTTCATGAGCAGGGTCGGCTCCATGGCTTTGGTGGTAGGGGATAATTGGGTGGAAACTTTTGGGGAATTTTGGGGAGGGGATCGAATTGGCTCTCATACCAATCGTAAGAGTCCACTGCTACTACTGCTCAACTTATCTAGCTTATCAATTGGTTCAGATTACAAGCTTGGATTCTGAGGAACCGTGGAAAATCTAAGAAGGAAGAAGGGGAACAAGCAACACACGCAACACTGGCCAAGCCAAGCCTCGGCCGAAGCCGCCGTCCAATTCCTTTCCGTTCCAAGCCAAGTTCGTTGTGCGGCCTCTTCACCGCATTTGTAGTGGTAGCAGACGAGCACGAGTGATGGCCCACTCGTCTAGCCAACTGAAGGGTGGGTGAGATGGTTGCCAAGAGTGACCGACTCTCGTAATGTTGGTTCATCCAAATAGTTACGTTCTTATTTTAATTTAATCAGAAAGATAATCTTCTGCTGTAGCACCAATTAGAACCCCTGCTTGGTGAAGATCGGGTGCCTTGATATTGAAGAGCAGTTCAAGTTTCCCAAGACCACGAACGTTGTCTTGAACGTGGACATGGTCCACCTATTATCTGCCTTCTAGGACGGTCTCTGGTCGTAAGCAATCTCAGTGGCATAGCATCCCTGCCAGCATTACATCCTCGCCCTCATCCTACTGCCTCCATAGCACACTGATGTAATCTGAGTGAGCATGCTGTGAAATTTAACCCCCTTCTCCAATAAGGGAAGGGTTAGCTCCTGAGGCCTCTCGTTTCTAGATTGCCTAATGTGACTAAGCACTAGAAAAAGATGGTAGAGGATGCGGCGTCATGTCGTCCAAAGCAAGTTAGACGTTTGTAGTCGAAGCAGAACGAGCAAGATGATAATGCATATATCCATTAGATAAGATGCTTTTGTTATCATATTTATAGTGTCTAGCTGAACATGGTGGGTGGAGCTTTACTCTCGAACCACCGCATGTGTGAGTCTGCATGGCGATAATGAGGCACCGCATAGGACACCGCCGGATGGAAAATCTCCAAGAATTAATACTCCAATCCGTGTAAGAATTTTCTTTGACTCTGAAAAATAGTACTCCAAGAATTCTCCATATATGTGACAATGTTGCTTCTGTAGTTCTGATACATTTAAAATTTGACAAATCTAAGAAATTTCTCTGACTTGGCATTCATCAGCAGAAATCAATAATCCAAGAATTTTCACTTGTGTGAAATATGTTTTCATCATTATATATACCATTCTATCTCTACCTCAATGGAAAATATCCACACTAGCTTTGGTTAAGAATAGGATAAGACTCGAGGGAAACACAAGAAATTTTATAAATAGTGGGAAAAGGAGACATTGGGAGCAACAAATCTACCGGGATCCAGTACTCTTCCAGTCAGCTGTGCCAAATTGGTATAGATATTATTTTATTGCAGGCCTTGGTAACCTATACTAAATAACGGTGTTTTCCAAATCGGTAGCTTGTTACATTTATAAGGCTCCTCGTTTTTCTCTTTTCTCAGATGATATTGTCCTCGAACTTTGTTGCTACTGTGGTCCGCCAGGAAAATACGGAATGTTCCCCTGCATTTCCTCATATTTTCTGCATGTTAATCGTGATTGTCTACAACAACTTATGATTGTGCGACTACCATTGTTCCACCATGACCATCAACAATTTCAACAATGTTCATCTCTTTGCTTATCTCGTAGAGAGCTGTTTGTCATGTTCTGTGGCCTTGCAATTCTGAATAGCTAGGAGCACAAATGTTTTTTGCTCAGTCAAGCCTTTCTAGTTCCTTGGCCCTTGCTGGATTTGACACAACTAGGACGGTATCCAGAAATTTTGGGCCTTCGTGTGAAGTGTAACATGGGAGACTAAATTAAAAGGCGAAAAGCACGAAAGCATATCTTCGATTGTACCTGTGTAATATAACTTCTGAATATGCTACTTCGTAGAGTACATACCGACATATCAGATATTTAATTTGAAAGTGTGTTCTTTTACAAAAAAATACTTTTACAAAGTAAAATCCTAAGGTTGGATGTAACCTATTTTCAAATCAAAGGAGTGTTGTCAATAACCAACTGAAACAATTGCCCAAGATTTCATACTGATGATTTCAAATACGGAATGTTCCCCCGCATTTCCTCATATTTTCTGCATGTTAATCGTGATTCTGTACAACAATTTATGATTGTGTGACTACCATCGTTCATTTGTTCCACCCTGACCATCAACAATTTCAGTGCAATGTGCCTCTGTTCGCTTATATCGTAGAGAGTTTCTTGTCATGTTGCTTCCTCTTGCAATTCTGAATAGCTAGGAGCACAAACGTTATTTGCTCAGTCAAGCCTTTTTATTTCCTTCACCCTTGCTCGAGTTGACACAAGTAGGGCGGTATCTAGAAATTTTGGGCCCTCATGTGAAGTATAACATGGGAGACTAATTAGAAGGTGAAAAGCATATTTTCATTTGTACATGTGTAATATAAGTATCTAAGTTATGAATATGCTACTTGGTAGAGTACATACCGATGTATGTTCACTTTGAAAGTGTGTTATGTTACAAAAATACTTTTACAAAGTAAAATGATGTAACCTATTATCAAATGGAAGCAGTGTTGTCAATAACCACCTGAAACCATTGCCCAGGATTTCATACGGATGATCAAAAGATGCAATGCCTATTTTTTTTTCCAAAATCCACACAAGTTCCAAGGGTTGTATATGATGATAGACAACAGTGTCGCCTTGCTCAAAGTGACACGGTAGCAAGCTTGAAAACTACAGTCCACGAGCAGACCAAGTGTATGGCACTCTCAAGGTGACTCCTTAGGGCGTGAAAGCATTCCATCGGGCTTCCAGCTGAAGGATGTGTTCAAGTCGCTTCTTTTCCGCTTTCAAGCTGAATCAAGTGGGGAAGATGGGAAGTCTAGGTCAAGATTGATTGATTAGTTCTGTGGTCTGGTGAAGGAGAAAGAAAGAACCTGAGAAGAGCATAGTTGGAACTCTTTACCGGGATCATAGGGGCTATGCCCCCCTCTCTCTGTCTCAGTCCCTGCCAACGGCATAGCCACCTACTCTTCCTTCTGATGCAGCCTTCCTTGATCCATAATTCGACCTCCTCGTTTATTGATTGCCCGCAAGCGCATCAACCCCATTGGCTGAACCTCATAGATTTCTCAAATTGTTAACAACTTCAGTACACCTCATGGTCCGGGCGCAACCAAACATATGTACGAGCGACAATTGCACTAAACAAAGTTATGACAACGTCTATTTTAACATGGTGGTTAACACTGGTACCATACAACACCGCCTAGAGGCAGTCAAATTCATGCACTTGGAAAACCAACAGAATGCAGGCATCATTACAAATCAACATATAATAACCAAACAGTTATGCTAAGGCAAGCGCTAGGGATCAACCGGCTGTAAAAATGCCTCATATCAGCTGCCCCCGACCATGCGATCTGTTTAAGTGAGAGATTCTCGCGTGTCTGATTAGGATACAAAAACGGTTCGTATGTAACAATTTTTTTAAAAGTATATAACATTTGTCTCAACCATTTTTTGTATCAGCGGTACAAAAATTTCCGTTAGTGGTACACTTTTTCATAGTATGTAATATCGGTCTCCAACATTTTTGTTTTGTCGCGAAATGATGGTACAATTATTTTTGCTATTGGCACACAAAAAAATCGATCATTTTTCCCTAGGTATGTAACATTTAAAAAATGCAACATTTACATTAGTAAACAACATTTCTCTGCAATACATAAAACATTTTGGTGTAATGTATATAACATTACATGATAACTTATGTAACATTGGAGCAAATCAATTTTTTACCATACCCATGGAGACACCACCATGGCCGATCTGACGTTGCTGGCAATGAATCCACCGGCGGTCGTTGGCCCATACCCGCGGCGATAGGCATGGCAGGAGCTCGCAGAGGCAACGGCCAGGGCACGAGCTCATGATAGGAGTGTGCGGTGCTGGCGGGAGCGCCTGCGGGAGCTTGCGGCGACAAGGGTGTGGCGTCTGACAGCCGATGAGGCATGTGCGGGTGGGGCATGCGCAGAACCGGCAAGAGCGCGTAGGCTAGGGGACGTGGCGCCGGCGGGAGCTCGCCACGGGAGCTCGTGGTGGCATGGGCATCGAGATCACCACTGTCGGATATCCTTCGCGAGCAGCAGGGCTTCGTCGGCGTCGTTTGTTGTACAGAGCCGTGGTGGAGCTCAACCTTGCCTTGACTCACTCTCTGGGGCAGAAAACGAATGGTCCACATCGACGGTAGAAGGGGAAAAGACACGCCTCACTTTTACCCGGGCGCGTTGTTTCCGAACGCCCGGTTGATGCATTGTATAACAGGGTTTTCCTTATGCAAATTACTTGTGGTACTGTTAGATAAAAGCAATCCAATCTAATCAATTAATACGAACCTCCTATTACTTTGTTCAGAAAGGAAGGGGGCAAATGAAAAGGGGGAAACCAAACAATAACGATAATGTTTACGAGTGTGAGACCATATTCACATTTAACAGATGTGGTTCCTAGGACAATTATTACGACATTAGCATGTTATCGTGCCTACTTGTAGGCTGGAGAGTTCCCCTTGCCGGGAGCCGCATTCTTAGCTAGTGTTCTAGTGCATAGAGCTGTATTTCTTGCTGGCGCTCCAGCGCTAGGAGCTGCATTCCTGGCTGGAGTTCTGGTGCCTGGAGCTGCATTCCTGACAATTTTATTACTTCTTGAGTTCGTGGAATGCTGCATCTGGGCCAAAATTTCTTGGCACCTATTTTGTTTGCTCATGGTGCCTGGACCAGATGGCTGCCTCCCTAATGGTTTACTTAACACACCAGCATTGCCTGTGCCAACAAGGCCACTAGAGGTTACCGCCCGTGAAAAGCTTGAACCAAGATTGTTGGTCTTCTTCGCGGTTTCTGGTGGTCTATCAAACACAGGGATGCTTTTCTCAGCTGCGGGTAGATGTTTCTGTTCTTTCTTCTGACTGGCAACATAGCGATCAAACTCCAGCATGGCAGTATCGGTACCTATGATCTCCTCCGCCTTTATATGTACAATATCAGACTGCTTCACATCTTCGGGAAACAAGTCCTCCATCGTAACTACACGAAATGTAGAGTCATCATCCATCTCTACCATATTGTCACATGAGCCAGACAATGGTGTGGTGCTCAATATTCTCTCAGCTTCCAACAAATGTACACTAGCAGATTGTTCCATGGGATTACTAACTGCTGCAACTTCTACGATAGCATTAACTTGCCCGGTTGACTGCGTAGTCACGTGAGGAGGTGAAGTCAGGGCACTAAAATTTGGAAGTTCCGGGTGTCGAGCACTACCAATCCGTGTCTCAGACTCACCAGCCATAGTGGATGATTTAGAGGTTGCAGAAGTTTTTGAAGCTCCTGTTCCTCGAGATCTTACATGCATGGATTTCGTCGATTGAGCACCTTTCAACAACTTGGTTGCCGAGCTTGGTGTGGCGATTCGTCCACCAGCAGCAATAGCAGCAGCTTGTATCGAGGAAGGAGCATTTGTAGGATTTGTTTGTGCAACTTGCTTCTTTGAGTTACTTCGTGACTTGCTTGAAGTATTTGACACTCTTAAGGGTGCAACTTGGGCATAAGCTTGTTGCACCTGAGGAGATGGCATCAGAACTTTAAATTGCGCAGGCAGAGGGACCGGAACTGGCAACGAGAATAATGAAGATGGTGCTGCAGATTTTGACTCAGCTGTCGCACTCAGAAATACTGGAGCGTGTTGAGTGCTTGGTTGGGAAGGTCCTGCATGAGAAAACTTAATGAGTTTCAAAAGGCAAGCACAAGGTCTATATAGATTGCCAGAATAGATCTACATCTGAGAACTAAGATATGCAGCAAAGGTATAGGATGCTAAATATAAGGATGGTTCAGCAAATAAGCACTATTATAAATGAAAAACATTTACTGATAATGTAAAATTCCATAAATACCTGATCTTCTTAATGATGATAATTCAGGCTTACGCATAAGCCGCTTATCAAGAGCCATAGAAACTGCCTCCTGAGTAGCCTTTATCATATCGAAATTCACACCGACTGGTTCAGCGTTAGCCATCTTGGTTGCTCCTTGACGCTTGGAAATTAGTGTCCATCTCTATAAAGAACAATACACATTACTAAAATTCTACTGAAAAAATTATATTACACATCCGGATCATGCTATTAATGTTATTATACAGAAATTAAATGCAAATAACAAATAATAAAATTAACCCAAGTAAGATTAAGAAGGAACTTGTATTAACTCATTAGGGAAAGTAACATAAAAACTGCAACAAAAAGCATATCTACTTGGAACTTTGGATAAATACGTCGACACACACATGTATTTGCCCCACATACCCTATCATATTTGCCAACCATTTTACCAGTATATGCCATAAGTCGGGATGACTACAGAAAACATGACGAATGTAAACAAGGATAAACTGCAGCATAATAGAAGCTAATATGCAATTTCCAAAGTGATTGCGGACTTACCTCAGACAATTGAACAGCAGATCTTGTATTATCAAATCTATATTTTTGCAGAATGTCCAGCCAATTTCCTTCACCACACTTACGTACACCAGTTGTTAAGTCCGCATCCTCCTCTTTAGACCATGGTTTTGGCTTTTTCACTTTGTGTGGTCCATTCCCATCAATAGGATCAGGAGATAACCCTGTATGGGATGCCCGTTTTAAGTTGGAAACTGGACCTGCACCATTCGCTAGACGGCCACTCTGACCAAGCTGACCAAGCTGTTTGTCAGATGCAACACGTGATATCTTATGATTTGGACTGTTTAGCATAGGAACTTCTGACTTAACACGATGACTAAAAGCTTGCTCACGTGAACATCCATAGAGTAAGACCTGCAATTTATATCACATGATCAAGTGTCAGTATGCATATCTAAGATAGCAAATAACTCTAGAGGAAAATAGTACATGGCACGATTGCATTACACTTCACATTGTAAGTAATCAATACGCGGTTGATAAACTAGAGGTATGCCTTTTCCATACACTCGACAAAATAATTCTTCTGCATATATGTGCACTAAATAAGCCTCATTCTATGAGATCTACCATGTATTCTTATAGATTCTTATAGACTGTCAGAAGAACTATTCTACATTAACAGATCCTTGTACATTAAGGATGACATTTTGGGTCTACACACTCAAGTACCACTGCTAGTGTAATTTCAATTATAATGTAAATGAGATATATTTAATTATTTATAACTATATTGGTGAAAAAGTAGTACTCCCTCCGATTCATATTAATTGACTTCAATATGGATGTATCTAAAACTAAAATGTGTCTAGATACATCCATATTAGAGTCAATTAATATGAACCAGAGGGAGTATTACTATTAGTTTCATTTACCGAATATAATATTAAAAAGGACCAAGATTAGAAAGTTTGACTACATGTATATCATAGGCTCATAGCTATGCTCTTTTGTAACTAGAGGGGGCGAAGAGATGACCGCTCTTTTGTAACTGGAGGGATCAAACATCATATAAACTTATAAAGATAGACAGACTCATAGTTGCAGTTGCAGGATTGGTAGATCAAACAGATTCTGTAGAAACAGAAGTTCTTGAAACTTGATAGAGAGGGAGTCATTCGAGGAAGTTCTTTTGTGAATCGATCCGTGAGTCATTCGAGGAAGTCTTATCTTATAAATTAAATAAAATGGAACACTACACTCTACAACAGAACAAGAAATTTGGAGCTCTCATAAGAATTCAATCTCCCTTTAGCGAATTTGTGTACTTCTCAAACAACCGAGACTATACTCACTATACTAATATTCTAGTGAAACGACAAGCTTTATCGATCTACCATCTGAAAATAGGCATCAATCAAGCTTTTGAGTGAAGTGAACATTGTGCAATGATCG
Organism: Lolium rigidum; assembly: GCF_022539505.1. Classification (NCBI taxonomy): domain Eukaryota; kingdom Viridiplantae; phylum Streptophyta; class Magnoliopsida; order Poales; family Poaceae; genus Lolium; species Lolium rigidum. The sequence continues at coordinate 314,229,646 of NC_061513.1, forward strand.
TCTTCAATACTATGTTAGTTACACGCTCATAACATACATGGCACGATATTACGTACTGGTTTGTGGCACATCTCACACTCTAAATAGGTTTTATCACATAACAAAATACAAAAAAATGCTAGAGTAAAAAAAAATTATCAGTGTCTAAGATAATAAACCTGGGGAGCTGAATAATGCATATAAACAAGGAAAATATGTGAAACAGAAACTAGGATTTTGCATATATCCTGAATGCAAAATGAGCATCTGATAAGCTAATCAAACATATAAGCTTCAATACAGAAACATATACATTGTGAGACAGAAACATATACATGCTTCTCACAAAACCAAAATGTGATACCTTGGCGAACCTTGAGGCCTGCGCTACAGCTTCGCTTCTTGGGGTAGGACATGGTTCAATGTCACATTCCAAGTCGCTCTCATCACCCTGCCATGCATCACCAATAAGGGCAACACAAGTACCAGAAAACCGTCAGACAAAAGATGAGGCGACAGCAGAACAAAACCCAATTTCTGTATAAGAAAACCGTCAGACAAAAGATGAGGCATCTTAACTCTTAAGATCTAAACAGGACGTGAGTTTCTTTGATAAGAGACTCGTCTGAAACTACCTGAAATTGGCAAACAAATCAAGAGAGAACAAACTACAAACCAGAGGTTGGGCGCTACGGTCGACATTCTCGACGAAGTCGTGTCGGTAGGCGAGGTAGCGCCATAGCATCTGGTACTCGCGCGCGGAGGTGATCCCCGTGGCCGTCTTGGCCGCCAGCGCCCTCCAGTCGATTCTCCTCCTCTCCGCCTGCTGCGACACCTCCTGAAGCGCCGTCAGGATCTTAGCGGGCGTGTACCTGCATGCGTGAAGATTGAGCGGCGCGCTAAAACCCTAGCTAGTGCGATCTTGGGGATGGTGCGCGGAAAGGGTGAGAAAATAAAGGACGGACTTGTGGAGGATGAGGTACGCGTCGTCCTCGGAGAGATCCCGCTTCCGCTTCCCCGCCGACGGAGCCGCCGCCGCGGCCGCCATCTCCAAGTGTGTCTGACAGGCTAAGAAAATGATCGTTGGTTTTCTCCCTTCTCGGCGTCGGACTACCGAGAGCGATCGCTAGCAATTCCAGCGCTAGATCAGATCGATCCTGGCTTCCTCAACTAATTTATGGCCCAGCTCCATTGGTAGTTTCCAGATTATCAATCCTTTAATAAAAAATGTTGAAAGATAACTTAGACACCCGAATTTGTCATGGGACAAAATTTTGTTTCCGATGCTACTGAAATCTGCTTCTTGATTTTTAGGATACTACTACATACATCAGGTCGAAAAGATGGGTGCTAGTGTATAACTGTGTATGGGCAGCCCGGCCGGAAGCCCTGGCCAAAAAATTTCGCCCTGGCCTGGAAATTGTTGGCCCAATGGCCGGGTAGGGCCTGGGTAGCCCAAATCAGCAAATTAAGGAAGCGGCCCAGCCCGTGGCACGACGGGTGTTTGGGTGGACCAGCCTTGGACCTAGTTTTTCTAATTCAAAACCATGCAGTTGTTTTGTAATAAAACAAATGTATTTTCTAACGGATTTGGAATTAGTTTAGAGCTCACTAGATTCCTTGAACCTTGGATTAGCATCATGATTCGTGCAATTGAGTTGCAACTAAGATTTTTTCAGTAACAAGTGGGGTTGTAAATGAAAAACATTTAATTGCAAGGTAGGTTGCAACTAGAAAAGTGCATCCAAACTGTTAGATTTGCTTTATGCTCCGTGCTATAGATGAGTTGTAACATTGGTTGCAACTCAGATTCGATGACATCATTCTATTGAGAATAGACTTAGAACTATCACACCCATCTTCTAATGACACAAAAACTTGTTTTGGATGCAATAAAAGTTTCTATCGTTGCCTCCCCCACGCCCTTTCCCATCAACCGTTGAACCTCGTGCTTCACCACCCTCATTTGATGTCCCTCCTCCATCTCCACCAATTGTTGTGTAGCACATTTAGATGGGTACAACTTAAATATGTGAGAACCGGATTCACGCGGTTATGAGGATCATGTCCCTTAGAGCTGACTTCGATCGGGAGCCACCGAGTGCTAGAAACTAGTTTCATGTGGGTGGACTAACCCATTCACCATCGGCATATATATGGACCCATGGTATTTGATGTAGGGCTTAACCGATGATGAGGGTAGTAGTTAGTAGTGGGGGTAAGGCAGGTGCATCTCAACATGGCGCGCAAGGGGTTGGGGATCTCACCACCCGACGAACAATTGGACCGGTCCTAGTCACGGGCCTTATGCGTATGCATGTGCTGCCAGGTTCAACATGAGATGCCCCACTACTTTTAGAGAGATGTGCATATCCGGATTGTCAAAAGATTTCCCTCTTCTCACTTGGACTAATATCGCCTCAAACAAAATAATGTCGACTATGATTAATCACAACTGTCTTTGTAAAGAAATATTGTAATAAGTTTTAGTATAACTTCATTTCAAAAAAATTGTGTTGGTCTAATATCAAAATATCTAAGCCAATATTCGAAAACCTATGTCTCTTCACATGCCCATTTGTCTTCTATATCAAACATATCTACTACCAACACCAAGCATTAATCCTGATTTTGTTGGGACCCTTCCAATGTGCTACTCACATCCAGAGTAGTATTAAGGATGATAGGAACACTTATAGGTTATAATCATAATCACTAGAATATCTCTTGCAAATTGAATTAATCAGTAGGCGAGGACGGAAAAAAATGAGGTAGCATGGACTGAAAGTAATGGAAGGAATTTATAAGTCTTGGATCTCTTTCATTTCTTGAAGATGATGCATTATATCACTTAATTACATCAGTAATAAAGATTAAACAATAATGCTTTATTGAAACAATTAATTTGATAAATATAGAAATACTCTGGCAACATATAGAACATAAAATTTAGTATTCAAGCCTAAGTTTATTATTTACCTAAATATTAAACAGAAAGCATAGAACAAAGTTGTGTACCCGCTACTCGGTTCGAAGTTTTCTTGGTGTTTAAGACCACATACAACTCACAAAATTTCATAAGTTCATGATTTTTCTTATATATAAAATCAAATGCAAATTTATGCACAGTCATAACAATTAAATTCATGGTATCAATGTGTTTGCCATAAGAAAAAAAATGTGGCTTAGCTTTGCGTCCCTTGGATCAGCTCCTACATATCCGTTAGTCAAATGTGGCTTAGCTTTGCCTCCCTTTTCCTTCTATTTTTCTCCAATAAGAAAAGATATATGGAAACAATAGTTAATGTACCAAAGTATGCACTAGAGGCATAGATTTAACAACTAGTATAACAGAATCTTCATTAGCAAGAACCTAACAATTTCAATTAGACATGGCCAAAAACGAGTTGATAATAGCGAACAACTTGTAGCATACACCGTTTATAGGTTGGTTACCTAATTACTATCATCATGGCACAGCACACAACAGTTTGAACACATGGAAGAAAATTTTGTCGTCCAAGCTCTCCGTATGCAAAAAAATAACTATCTCTTATTGCTAACTGGGACTCACGTATGCCCGACAGAACCTTCCTTAAAAATTTCACTTACAAGCATAGAGCCATCTGACAGGTCAGTGCTACTCTTTTGTAGCTGTGAGCATACTGCTAGGATGTCACTAACGGATGTGAGATTCATCAGCCTTGGACTTGGATCGTCCGTCAAGGTTTAACTGATTTGTAGTAGGGCCTCTCCTACTACTAATTTTTGCATTATCTCGATGTCTCCTTTTCCTACAGTTTCTTATATATCCCTCTCTCTCTCTCTCTCTCTCTCTCTCTCTCTCTCTCTCTCTCTCTCTCTCTCTCTCCCTCTCCCTCTCCCTCTCCCTCTCTCTCTCTCTCTCTCTCTCTCTCTCTCTCTCTCTCTCTCTCTCTCTCTACTTTATTTCCACCTATTGAACATACCAATCTAGTATTACTAACGTGTGAATACGAAGTTGAACAATGGAGCTTGTATCTATTTAGACGAGGATATAGTAGTATTTATAGGGAGGAAAGCATTATTCACAGAAGTAAAGGTTGGTGGAGCTTACATTCTTTATCATCAGATATGTCTAGTCTTTCTCATTGTATAAGAACTACTACTATCATCCAAGATAGGATATTACACACATCTAGCCGATGCCTTCAGTGATATGCCATAAAACATGCGGCTCTCAAATATAACAAGATGGCCCGTACTCAAACCACATTTGTAGTTTCTTAAACCAGCATCCTCCTTGGCACTAACTGTCTAACTTACATGCTAGAAAGGAGAGACCTAAGTTTGAAATCAGCAACATGACTAAACCGACACTGATGGACACATGGTGCAAATAATTCGCCATCATTCTGTCTCAAAATTATCGTCTGCCAAAGTTATGGTGTACCGTATACCTAGTAAACATGCATCTCCATTCCCAAGTTGCTTGGTCATCCCGACGTGGGCTTAGCCCAGTGGTTAGGGTCGCAGTGGTGTACCCCAACGACCGGAGTTCGATTCATGTCAGGGACGAATTTCGGAATTGTCACGCCAAGTCCCGCTTCTACTATATCAAAAAATGTCTAGTTCCTCCTATACACAGTTTCATTTTTCATAATAATGTGCTTAGAACAGTGCAGAAATGGAAAAAATGGTGATCTCTTTTTTGCGGTGCTTATAAGTATGTGAGTGCCTATATAGCCCTACGTGGAAATTTGGGGCCCCAAAAAATTATGGGCCCTACACGGCCGCTTAGGCCGCACTCCCATGCGCCCGACCCTGAAGATCACGAGCTTCTTCTATTTCGAAAAATTATATTCAATGTTTTGTTGTGGCACTTCAACATGTACTCACACTCACATGTGGACAATAGTACTGGCTAGGGAGGAAAGAAAAACATATAACTTAGTATGAAGGTAATCACTACCTGTTGATAGAAATCTATGCAACCACTAATTAATTAATTCTGCTAATTCCAAATTGAGCTAATGACCTAGAATATTCTAGTAGAAACATATGACCATGCAATGTCTAGTTCTTTCAATATCTGGGTTGTGTGTAGAACTTCTGTGTTGTCCTTCATCTATCCCATTCCAACGGTGTTTTATGATCTTTATGTTTCCTCTGTCGCCCTCTTCTCAGGTAATGCACATACTACTTCTGGTCGGTAATAATCGAGACGGGCCCACGCTAATCAACATGCATGCAGTGAAGTACTCTGTTAGAAACGACCGGAGGGAGTATTTGACATTCTAAGACGTTGTTGCCAATATGTAAAAGTGAAATGGGACTTGCTATCTACATTCAGTAAAATATATGATTGGTATATAAAAGCACGGATCTGGTGGGGCCATGAGGTGATCATGGTGTCAAGGCACCTCCATAAAAAATGCAGATTTTTAATTTGGACGTGATTTTCGGCATGGAAGAAAACTGATCCGCAAAAAACGGCCAAGGACCAATGGATGTGAATCCGGTGTGGTCGAAGGTATTTTCTCTAAAGGTTTCACCAAAGGTCAATATTTTTTCTTGACGCTTTTGCATGGAACTATCCCATGTAATTGTGTTCTTGCAAACATGCATATCATCACCAGAAGTGTTTGTCATGTATGTGAACTTTATTGCGAGAACACTTTGCATGCTTTCTTCGTGTGCCCAAGCGCGTGCTACAAATATGAGGAGAACTGGGATTCTTGGAGCAGATCAATGGGGTGTCAACCCTTGACAGATCGGGCTCATCGATCTTAGAAATTCTTCTGAGATTACCTGCTCGTATTGGTGTCAAGTTCCAGGACGTGGGACTGAAGGAGCTCCTGGTAACTGTGTGTTGGTACATATGGGGGCAGAGAAGACAAAATAACTCATGGTGAAAATATTGTGAACCCAGTTCGATCTGCCCAGGTAATACTAGAAATTGCAACCAATTATGCAAATGCTGCAAAACAAATGTGGGTGTATGTAGGCATGGCTAGGAGAAGCCAAAGGAAGGATTCTGAAAATTGAATTTCGATGCCTCGTTTCAAGGCTGAGGTAAGTACTGGGGCAACGGGAGCAGTTATACGAATTGTGCGGGTATGTTTATGGCATGCAGCAACTCTGAAATTTCATTGATCGCTGATGCAACAATCAACATCGGCGAAAGCTACGGCATTGGGAGATGGTGTGATACTGGGCAGGATAAGTTGGCTGTACTAAACACATTGTCAATAGTAATTCATGGGCTGGGGCTGATGCTCCTTTATCGAGAAAAAAAATAGTACTTCATGGAATTTGTGTCCACGGTGATAGATGGTGGCTACTCAAATAGACCAGCTGCGGCAATCTACCAAGAATGTGTTCTCTTATCCCGTGGATTTGCTCATGTTGTCTTTGATTTTAGGTTTATAGCTGCAGGGAAAGCAATAGAATGTCTCATATTTTAGCTAGTAGGGCGGATGGTTCTCATAAGTCTATCCGGGTAGAAGATTCGGAAAAAAAAACTAGTTTCTATGAGACAATGTATCGACCTTTGATAATAAATAAATTACAAGTTTTACAGTGATTGACATTTTTAACAACCATCCATCCACCTCGATCCAACGGTAATAAAAAGACGGAACCAAATTGACGGAACCAAAAATATAGGACCGGAACTAAAATCTGTGGGACCGGAACCTCTGATAAATTTTAGGAACTTTATAAAAAAACGAGCGTCCTTTTAAACGGATGAATCATCAGATAAGACTGCACACATCTTAAAGCAACCAATTAACATATCTGCACACATCTCATGTAAATTGAGGCATATTGTATTCACCGATTCATCCTCTCGTCTCTATCTCCCTTCTTGCCGTTCATCCTCTTTTAATCTCTCATGGCCTCCCTCCGACGATCCCTGGGCGGCGACGGCTAGAGCTCCGAGGGCGGCGAAGGTCGACGGGATCGAGAACGGCCAGAAGGAGACAGAGCGGCATCTCTCCCCGGCGATCTCTGCACGGCAGCGGCTGGACCACCGAGGGCGATGGCGGAGCTAGATGAGGAAGGAGAGGGCGCCACCACAACTTCAGATCCGGTATGGTCCTCTTGCTCTGTATGAATTGCTTGAAAACGATCACGTATCCCCTCTCCTTTTTCCCCTACCACACCCTGCCCGCGATGCGTGGGAACCTCCATCCTGCCCATGACCCAACGTGATTCCTCCGCCGCAGCGAGCGAGGCTGCATGCAAACAAGCTCCCGCCTCCATTTCCTATCGCCCAGGACTGAAGCAGCGCCATATCCCTGCCACTATTGCGGACCTAGCTGGGGAAGTCGCACTGACGCCCACGCGCCGGTGGGAGACGCACCAGCCGCTGTTGTACTTCCTCTTTCCATGCTTGCTGTCTGCCATCCCCAATTCGCTGTCGTTAACAGTGGCCTAAACCAATTTTGTTTCTCGAATCTTGATTTAGATATGAGCACAATTAGATCCAATGTATTTTGAACCGATCCTTTTTGGACAGGTCCTCACATATTCAGTGTGTTTGGTGAATGACTCTACGTGGTAGAGTACAGTACAGCTGTTCAACAGTATATGAAGAATTAGCTTCTGCAATTTACTTCTGAAATTCCAGATGTATTTGTTGACCTCTATTCATCTCCACAAATATAAAAGCAGTTTGAAATCTTTTTTTGCGTATTTCTTTTTCGTGGAAAGCAGTTTGAAATCTAATTAGCTTGAAGTTCAGTTAGTACTCGATCTGATATATACAACGCTTGTCTCCGTTGGGTACTAATCCTTTTCCGTTGTCTTATTTTGCCATGTGTTCGCACAGCCAGCTGGAAGAGTCATCCAGATTTTCTCCCCGGCGAGGAGGTGACAGGGCGGCGGGGCGGTGTTTCTCCCTGGTGACCCCTTGGCGACGGTGGCTAGAACACCAAGGGCGACTACGGCTGGAGCAACAAGGGCGGCAAAGGCAGACAGGATCAGGAGAGGCAAGGAGGAACAATTGTTGATGGCAGTCATCCAGATTTTCATGCAACCATTCGATCTATTTTATCCTTTTATGCTTAATATGTACTAACAAGGTCAGAACATCTCAAGTTTGTAGCACATGCTCTAAGTTTACACGTATAGAAAAAAACACATGAAGTGCTTGAACACAAGACTTTTCTGTAACATAAGAAACTAGCCTATCCTTTATTGGGTGCAAACAGAAAAGTCTTGTTGAGCAGCGACCGTCTTGTTGAGCAGCTCCCGGAGCGAACGTGGAGAAGTCACGGGAGGGCTGCACTTGAACTCTTGACACACATGCGCCACCGCTGGCTTCTACGCTGGGCTGCCCCGTGCCATCTACGCGATGTTTGCATTGTTTCTCTCCCAGAATGTCATGTTCCTGGGATCTATCTGCATCAACTGGATCTACGAAAAACGTGTTGCTAATCAGTAGATATGAAGTAGGGTGCTATGTTGAACGCATAATACAACTAATTAGCACATCACTCACTGTTCTCTTTGATCATATGATGAGAAAGCAGCTGCAATCATGTTTCGAAATTCTGCAGAGATCCTTTTGTCCCCCACCAGCACCATTTCTATCTACTGAAATCACACTTCAAGATACATAAATCAAAATGCATAATCTTTTATGCTACTGTGAAGTGTAAACCTCATGTTCTGAAACCAAATCACTGTTGTAGTGTAGTGCATATAAACGTAGACTAGATAAGTACACTAGAAGATGTTCAACATTACGTTTGTAGCCTTCAGATTTTGCGGCATCAAATATACTGGGAAATCTGATCATGTTAATCACTGCCATCGAGTTTCCAGAGGGTTCTGCACCATCATAGTCTTCTTTAACATCATCATAGTCTTCTTTAACACGCAAAAGGACAGAAGGGTCTTCTCCGGGAGTATTGAAATAGGTCCCTCCTTCTTTGTTCAACAGCAATTCATCCTGGGAGTGTTTGTAATTATGGAAAAAGGCCTAATCATCTTTGCTCTTTTCCGATCAGTTTTTCCATCACATGTATTCAAATGCACCTGTCGTAGAGTTTGCTCTCGCAGCTTGTTGTCCTACACAACAGAAACAATAATTAATGGCACCCACAAAAGAAAATTGGACAGATTTCTACCTCTAATTGAGTTATGTACTAAGGTTAATCATTTCCTGTACAGGAACGATTCTGAATCAATGTTAACCTGAACCTCTCAGTCTAGCAAGGTATCAATCTGACTACTATGTGAATACCTCCGTTGCTGGCATCCATGTAACTGAACCATGTGTTCAGAATAAAAGCTACAGTACTTAGGATCTAAACTAAGTGCTGCCTAACTGAAGCGCATGTTTAAAATTTTCCCTAGTAAGATGGGTTTGTCTCTTCTGGTTCTATTATTCTGGTTGAAAGTTAGCCTCTCTTATGTGCATAAGCAAGTCGGCCTGCCTGACGTTGCATTGCAACTTCGCAAGTAACTAGGTGAAGGCTCCATTTGGTATTGTTGTGGCTTGTGATGACCTTACTTGATTGGACTGATTATTGAATCTTAGTGCTTGGCAGGCTGGATTTCCTTAATCAAATTGATATTTAATGTATTATTGCACTAAAAAAATACTAGATGAAATGTCAAAAACATTTACTGGGTAGCACAATTTATCAAACTTTAATCGGTTTTACCAAACAGATCAAAATAAGCACATGCATCAAAATGACCACAAACTGAACAATGCCCAGACTGAAAATTCCAAATAGGAACATCCATGCTCCAATTACATTTTTTCCTCTCTGGACAAGCGCCCTTTTTACCCAACATGAATTCCTAGATCATTTGAAGCCTACATGTCTGGAGGATATTTTTCCAGTGTATGGCATATCGCTTTTGCCAACTGAAGGCCTGAACGAGATATTCAGCTTATAGCTTGCATTTGCATTATGCAGTAAACAGTTTTTCAAGATTATGCAGTGGATTCACCGTAAACAGATTATGTTTTAAGATTTTCACAGTAAACTAACCTCCCAATTGATGCAGTGGAGTCCGATCCCGCAGGCGACGAGGGCCGACTACGATACTGCTGTTGTGGCTGGCGGCTCCGATCCCGCCGGTGAAGAGAGCGGCGGCGGCCGGGATCCGGCGTGATGAGGAGAGGGCGTCGTACCACCTGGCTACGGCGGGTGGATCACAGGAGTGAGGCAGCGGGAGGGGGATACGGAGGAGGGGTGATGCGGCGGCGGCGGGAAGGAGGGACGGTGGAGGGATGATGGGGCGGCTGGCAAGAGGATGCGGCGGCGGCGAGCAGGAGTTCGCTCGTCCTGGTTAGGCAGGGAGAGGAAATTTCTATTTTGACTTGGAGAATTTTGTTTTATCTATGGGAGTCAAACGACCGCTAGCATGTACGGTTTCTAATTGAAAGCATCATAATACTTACAATTCGTTTTAATCAACGGTCACAAAAATTCTGAATTGACGGAACCGGAACGGAGCCAAGGTTCCGTGCCAATCACCGTAAAAGAGCTCTAAATAAATAGGCCATGTTGACTTTCCATAAAAAAAGTAGCCCCATTCTATGTGTATTACTCGTGTAAAAAAATACTTGTACATGTCAGTGTACATGAACAGTCCTATTATCAAAAGCCCGCACTTAATTGGCATGTCACGGAGCTGTTAAAAACTAGGAGAAAATGAATCACACATGTGACCCACCTTTTCCTACATTCGACAATGGTGGCAACAACCCTGTCCTTTTTATAAAAAAAATGGTGGCATCGACCGGTTTCATCAATAGCTTCAATTTTTTCTCACCCCTTATTGTAAATCACCTGATCAAAACTAGACCAGGCTCGCACAACGGCACGCGGTAGCGCGATAATTTTAAGGAATATGATGCATACATGAGTTGCCAAAGTACCCTCTAGTTAGGTCTAGAGAGAAGAAGTCGGGCAGGCTGCACGACTAGCTACCGCTGCAATGTGACACGCGGGACCCTTGAAGCACATCTGTGCTGGACCCACTGGAGACTACTGAGGCGGTAGCTTCCGTGAAAAACAGCCGAAGGGAACTCTACATAAGTCGGTGAAATGACAAATGAACAAAGGGCCGAATGGCAGCACAACATTAACTGATATCAGCATGCCTACAGGGGTAGAAACGATACCCGCCAACGCCTACTACGACGCTAGGACACACAAATCTACCTGTCATAGCTAGCCACAGAACACGCACGGCGATGGATGCCCGGTGCATCCAAACACCACAGCATCTACCTATCTAACTTCCCGTGAAAATGCATCGACGGATGATGTTTCCTCGCTACGGTGGCACGGTGTTTGAAAGAGGTGGATATGCGCCATCTATGCGTAGTAGCCTCTATCTACTCAGCCTTAAAGACAACCAAATAAAGTGACACCTCATTACCAAGCATGTTGACAATAAACAAATATGGTTGTCCAAATTGGTAACTTGGACATGCCACTTCCAGTCTGGAGAAGAAACCATCCAGTTTGGGTGCTGTCTGACCGGCCGCTGTAGCATGGGTGTGTCGCGCACAGTTTATGCAGGCACTGGAAAGATGAATTAGGCTGATTGGTTATGTAGGTGAAAGTCATGTTGTGACACGCACAGATCTTAGAGCACCTCCAATCAAGGACCGATGTGAACAAAATAGTAGAGGAAGATTAGGAATGGAAGAATCAAGAAAAACCTGGTACAGTTAGTGGACTGATACACATTAACTGAAGGGACTCCCAGAGCGGACGGCTTGACCTAGCTGCCACCCTCCTCCTCTCCCGCCCCCATCGGGGGCGGCGGCGGAGGATCCACCCGCTCCGCCCCGAGTAGCCTCCCCCGGACGGCTGCCCCTCAGCCACCGATGCTGCTGGCCTCGGCCCCGGCTCCGGCCTTGGCCCCGGCGGCGGTGGCGACGCCCCTTCCGTCGAACGACGAGGGGGAGGAGAGGGTTTTCGCGGCGGCGTTCCATGGGAGGTGATGAAGCGACGGTGGAGGAAGCCGGGCAGCACGACTACTTGGCCGGGGCCTGATGATCTCCATCGGTAGCCATGGAGGATTCCGTGGAGCGGTGGCTGCCATCACCCCGGTGACGGTTCGGCGGTGGTACGCATGATCCGCGTCGCCGTCCTCTTCCCTGGTGATCCGGCAGGAGGGACTGGCGGCGTGGGGGCTGCTGGTCTTGCTTTGTTTTTGGTGGCGGTCCTCGGGTTTCCCGCAAGCGAAGATGAAGATCTACCGAAGGTCGGTTTGCCTTGATCTAGCTGGAGAGATGAGTTCCGGAAAGCTCCGCCGACGAATGGAACAGTGCATCTTTTGCCTGGAATTTGCTGGATCGGGTGGTATTCGGTCGCGCGCACCCATGTTTTTATTCCGACCGTTTGGCTCCGGAGGGAGCGGCACGAAGCTCTATTCTGTGGTGACATCAAGTGACTTTTTGGTCAATGGTAAAGTCAGAAGAAGTGACTTCAGGGCTGACTTGTCACGGTGGTGGTTGTATTGTTGTTGCTAGATCTGGAATGCTGTAGCGGGACTTTTATTTCTTAGTTTTCTTTACTCTTTTTTAGCTGTGTGCATCCGTACTGCCAATAGGATGGAACGTTGTTGCAGAGGCTAGATGTAATTGGTATCTTTTGATATTAATAATATATTTTCTTTATCGAAGAAAAAAAGACCGATGTGAAGTGCTGACTCGGCAGTCCCCGTGGAGGCTAGCCTGAGTGAGCGCCGAAGTGCCACAACCGTTGCCCTCATGAAGAAGTGCGAGAGAGACACGTCAACAACTCCTTGTACTCTCTCGATACCAGATTATAGGAAATAAATTGGCCGAACGGCTGCGACCAAGATGAATGGTTGTTGGACGAGAAAATCATTGAAGACATACATTGGTCAAAACATTGTTTTGGAGAGGGCATGCATGAGAGTTAGTTTGTGTAATTAACACGTAATTTACTTTTTTTTTTTTTGGTATAGCTCCAAAAACTATACTACCCCTATATAATCTACTCCGTAGGTACGAAGGGAGTATGTATTTGAAATCAGCGCACACCACTACTTATTTATTTTTTTATCCAGCTCCACGACCTTTATCCTGGGCTCGCACGCAGGCTGTGGCCTCAGGAACAATCTGAACATTGACATTCGTGGAGTTTACTCAGTATGCCGGCCGGAGACGGTTGACCTGAATAATTATAAGCCCCAAGTTGCCGACGCCCCGTCCATTTCCTCGGAATATCCTCCGTCGTCTCCGGTTGATTCCCCAGCTAGATGAGTGGCAACGCGTCTACGCCAAACGTTAATAGCAGCAGGCCGCGCGCGGCGTTCTTCATAACCAGCGGCGATGGAAGCTGTGGCCAGCGGCGCGGCGCACAGGCGGTGGGAGACTTCGGGAAGAAGCTCTCAGTACAGCTTGAGGATGTCGGCGAGCAGCGATGCGGACATCGGCCATGACATTGTGGAGGTGAGCAATGCCGGCGGCGAGGCGGCAGAGGAGGCGAGGCAGGCTGCTGGGGACAAGGTGTTCGTGGCTGTCTCGGAAGAGGTCAAGCGCGGGAAGAGCGCCATGGTGTGGGCGCTGCAGAACCTGGCCAAGGACGGCGCACAGTTCGTGATAGCGCACGTCCACTGCCCCGCGCAGATGATCCCCATGAGTAAGCCTTCGTTATTTAGGTGATTTTGCCAATGTTGAAATCAGTCGGATGACGATGCCATTCTGATCGAGTGCGCTGTTTATTATCAAGCAAATGGATGCGATTTCGTTTGCATTTTTCTTTAATTAGCCAACAGAAAGCCAAATCAAATGGTTGACTTTGTCTATATAAAACAATAGGGCTCTCCATCTCATTTCGTCATCAGGATGACAAAACGAAAATTTGCATCAGCCAAAGCATATTTTATTTAGCTTAGATACACAGGGTGTCATCAGGCATAAATATTCCAGTTCCATCTAAATGAAAATTTGCATCTTACCTTTATGCGGTCAGACAACCACATGTCCTATTTTGCTTAAGAGTTCAGAGTAAACTTGACAGGATTTGTATTCATCACCTTATGAACACCTTGAATGTCTGTTATTTACAGTGGGAACAAAAATTCATTATACCAGGATGGATCCAGAACAGGTCAAGGACCACAGAAAGATGGAGCTAGAGAAGGCATCGGGAAGACTCGACGAATATGTTCTTCTATGCGCATTACGGAAGGTTTTCTTCCCTACTTCTGCAATTCTCACTCACGGATAAACTAATTAGGGAACCAGAAACATATAAGAGTGAATTCCACTATTTACCGTTTAGTTGTGCAGTTTTGACACCTATTATTATTACCCCATTTAATGAAAATTCATCTAGAGTAGCCCTTTTAGAAGCTTTGGACCCTCGTTTTTTTCATGTGTACCATTGAGAAAGGTGTGAAGTGATCAACAATGTTCGAAATTTTCAAAATGATGATAAGGAATGGAACAAATAGAGATGAGAATCTGGGCATGATTGTCGATGCCGACCTCCGATCTTTACACATTATTTTCGTGCCACATCGACGTAACATGCCGGTGCTATCTAAACAAAACAAGCAAAATGCAAAAGTTGGATAAAACCATGTTTAAGCTCTCCTAAATGAGATATTTTGGTAGAATCTCCACTAAACGGGTAATATGTGTCATAAATGCACAACTATAGGGTAAAAAGTGGAATTCATTTGACAACACATGGTATGTCACTGCTTTGCTTCAGCAATAGAATCAACATTATTTTTTTGGAGGATTTTTATTCATGCTGCAATCTATGGAGTGTTCTAGCAAACCAAATTTCAAAATTTAGTTCAATCTCAAGTGTGTGTTAGAAATATAAAAAAGTACAATTTCTCTTGTCGCTCTTATCACATAATATAATTTCTATTTTATATATATGTAGAGTAAATCCAGTATGCACTTACCATTAATGAGGAGAATTTAAGAATTGCTTTATATGTATCATTATTGCATAATTAGCTTTTATCATTTTACTATCATAGGTCAGCTGTGAGAAAATAATAATTGAGAATGATGATGTTGCTAGAGGAATTGAGGAGCTTATTACCCTTCATGGCATCACCAAGCTTGTCATGGGAGCAGCATCAGACAAATATTACTCAAAGTATGCTTGAAATTTTGGGTATTTTTTGTTTAAACCGTTTATCTCCTTCGCTTGTAGTCATTTATCATTCAATTAGTGGAGCATAAATTTATTCAATTTCATGTTCCTGATATTAATCAAATTAGTATATTTCTTTAAAAAGATAGCCCTTTTCCATTTTATCAAAATTCTTTCTATTTCTACCAAACACCTGATAGTTCTGTTAACATGCCATATTCTGATAATTTAGATATGCCGAATATCAACTAAACTAGTCAATTTAAGATTTCATAAATAACATTTTTGGGAAAATTGTAGGAAACTGAAAACACCAAAGTCCAAGAAAGCACTCAGACTGATGGAGGCAGGAGCCTCATCATGTATGATATGGTTTACATGTAAAGGACAACTGATATGTACCAGGTAAGCTTAAGCCAAAGGATTAAGAACTTGTCTTATATAAATGTCCGTTAACATCACCACGCCTGTCAATGGCTCAATGCTGCAGGGAAGCGAACACAACCATTCCTGTGATACCACCATCGCCCATAAGCACAGTTGCATCAACATTGTCAGCGAGCAGCATTTCCAGCCATATGAGATCAATTATGACTCCCCAGTCAGAGAGTGAAGCACCAAGCTCAAATGGAAGTCCACGGCAGGATCTGGACAGATTGCAAAGTTCGTGGTCAAGGAATGATGATGCCATCAGTGTGTCCGGATCCGCGATGGGGCATCCAATGCACGAGTCTGATGATGAGTTTTTTCCACCTCCTTCTCAAGAGCTCGTAAGTATCAGTTTGGCTACTGTCCAGTTGAAGTCTCACAAGCTAGATAGAAATTTCTCCAACAAGTGAAATGCAACGTATATATGTATACAATTGAAGTGTTTGTGCGATACAGGAGAACCCAGGTGGTGATGCAGACATTTATGGAAGACTTAAAGAGGCACTCCGTGAATCTCAACAGTCGAAGAAAGAAGTATTTGAAGAATCAAGCAAGCGCCGAAAGGCAGAACTTGATCTGCTTTCAGCTCTTCAAAAGGTAACTTCTGGTTCTGCCTCAGGGAGAAGCATATGTTGTAAAGTGAAATTGATGACAGACAAGCTTCTATTACAGGCCAAGGAGTTGGAGAAGTTGTATCATCACGAGCTAAGACAGCGGAGAACAATTGAGGAGGCACTCTCAATACAGAGGCGGGAGATGGAAGAAACAAGAATCAAGTGCGAGACGTTGTACGAGGAACTACACGATGCAGGCGAAGAGCATGTCATACTGGAGCAGTGCATCACGGAGCTGAAGTCTGCTCTGGACGATGAGAAGCAGAAGCTGGCGGCAAGCAAGCACCTTGTAGAAGAGCTGAGGGGAGATAAAGAGAAGCTGCAGCAGGAGAGGGGTGCTACAGCTGAAGAGTTGAGGCAGACCAAGAAGGAGCAGAGAGTGTCGGTTCCGGCGGCTGATGCAGTAATAAACACCGAGTTCTCTGCCTCTGAGCTTGAACAGGCAACTCGAAGTTTCGACGAAGCACTCAAGATCGGCGAGGGTGGGTTCGGATGTGTCTACAGAGGCTCACTTCGCAGCACAACCGTAGCAATCAAGCTGATGCATTCAAAGAGCCTGCAGGGGCAGCCAGAATTCAACCAAGAGGTAAGTAATTCCTACAGATGGTCATAATTGATTCATTGACATTTGTAGTTCAGTTCACAGAGTCGAGTCTGATGACTGATTCTGCAGTTTGACACCATTTGGTTGTAGGTTGCTGTCCTCAGCAGAGTACGGCACCCAAACCTCGTCACGCTCATCGGGTCGTGCCGCGAGGTGTTTGGCCTAGTGTACGAGTTCCTCCCAAACGGCAGCCTCGAGGACCGCCTTGCCTGCACCAACAACACGCCGCCGTTGACATGGCAGGTGCGCACCAGGATCATCGCCGAGATGTGCTCGGCCCTGGCCTTCCTCCACTCCAGCAAGCCGCACCCGCTGATCCACGGCGACCTCAAGCCGGCCAACATCCTCCTCGACGCCAACCTCGTCAGCAAGCTGGGCGACTTTGGCACCTGCCGACTGTTGACACAGCCAAACACCTCCACCACCACCACCAGGCTGTACCCGAGGGGCACCTTCGCGTACATGGACCCGGAGTTCTTGTCCACCGGCGAGCTCACACCGCGCTCGGACGTCTACTCCTTCGGCATCATCGTCTTGCAGCTCCTCACGGGAAGGCCGCCCCAGAAGATCGCCGAGATGGTGGAGGACGCCATGGAGGAGGGGGGTCTGCAGTCCATCATTGATCCCTCCGCGGGGAGCTGGCCGTTCGTGCAGGCCAACCAGCTGGCGCACCTTGGCCTGCGGTGTGCCGAGATGAGTAGGAGGCGGCGGCCGGATCTTGCCCGGGAGGTGTGGCTGGTGGTGGAGACCCTGATGAGGCCGACGTTCGCGGGAGCTTCGTCGGATGATGACGCTTCCACGCCGTCCAACTTCCGGACAACATCATCGTCGGTCGTCGGATGAGGACTGGAAGTGGAGATGACCAATCCCTTGAACCGTCGTGTACATAGAGAAAATCGGATTGAAACCAAATTATTTGAGAAATGAGGCGAATTTGCCGTTAGTGTTCTTTTAAACATCGGAATTGCCTCACATACCACAGGTTATTGTCCGATTCTTGTACGATGGACTATCTAACCGCGTGGGGTGTTGTGACCACACACGGACGGTTGATCCTTTTGTGTCGTGCGTGAATCGTACATAACTTGTCGTACATATAGCCAGTGGCGGACCTACAAGGTATGCCGGGTATGCACCGGCATACCCTGCAGTCCAGCTCGTGCATGTATCATCTGACCAAACTTGCTTCTACGCGTAGGTATATGCTGGCTGATTAGTAAACTGAGCTAGTTCCTTGCCGGTGCATTTGACTCTGGCTGAGGAGTGAGAACCGAACCCACGTACAAGCTAGCTAGCTACTAGGTCGACGAATTGATCAGGCCGTGTAGCACACAACGCACACACCTAAAATACCTGCTAGCCAAAGGATCATATTGGTCAAGCCATGTCTTTCTGATTACTAGCTGATTTACGGCATACACCAACATTGTTCCTTATTTTTCATTTCTTATCCTGCTCAGAGTGTGGAGTCTGACTATTTAGCAGCTAATAGCATTCAGACCTACTGGAATTAGGAACCTTATTTTTTATTATTCTATATTCTTCTTACTTTCAACATTCACCTTCTAAGTAAAGTGTGCTCTTCTACACAGACATGAGTCCTAAATACGACACCGACTATTAGCAGGTTTTATCTTTACCATTGCTTTTGTTGGTCCTCCTAGAATGCATGGTACCGATTTTGCTGCTCGTATTAATGGAAGCGTCGTGAATTATATGCCCTCGCCCCTGGCACTGGCGCCGGCCACCGTCTAATGACATTATTCTTTGCATTACATGTCATTCATTGCTTTGTATACTGAATTGCATTACAATTTTTTTACTCCCTGCGACATGCTTTTCGGCACGAAGAGAGTGGTTATTATTGATATATAAAATTTACTTTATCAAAATATGCTCTAATTGTTTTTTTTGGTGCGGCATACCCTTTAAGTAAAATCCTAGTCTGCCACTTCATAAATTCAGAAAAATACTAAAAAATACGGCATAAATCATGGGTGTAAAGAATGTATATGCAGTTATGTGAATGCCAAGTTTAAAACTAGAATTCAAATGTATATAACTTGTGCGAAATAGACAAAATTAATGTCCAAGAAACAATATAAGTGTTGGGTTTGTATTTTTCAAAGAAACGCAAAATTTCATTTTATCTTTTCAAGTAGGTCACATACAGTCGTATTTTTCTTCAAAATATGCAAGAGTAGGTATCAAGGTAATATGAACGTGCATGAGTTAGTTCAATTTTCTGAAACACTGAAATAGTATTTTTTCAATTTTAAAATAATCGGGTCCACCTACACCTAGGTTCCATTGACTATTTTCAGAGACATGGCGGCATAACATAATACATTTTTGTTCCGACATTTTATTTTACAGTTGTTTCTGCAAAGCAACCGACTGGAAATATACTTAGCGCGGAGTCGGTTTCTCCTACTCAGCCCATATTCTTCACTACACAGATGTGAGAGGCTTGACATATGACCTGTCGGTGATATATAATTTTTTGTTTCTAGATCAGCTTATGATATGGCATAACAAAATAAGCTTTTGTCAGCCATCTATGATATCCTATTTTGAAAAGATTGGGGGAGGTTTTATAACGGTGAAAAGTGAAAACACACACCACCACTGCAACAAACATGCATTCACTTCATGATTAAAACCAGAATGATATACCAACCTTTAGTTGTGTGAATAATGTTTTGTCCTCTATATATATAAATTTTATCTACGTGTAACTAGATAATAAGATATTGTCTCACTTTACTTCTCATACGCTGCAGCACTAGCTCACTACGTCAAGTAGGTGAAAACCACGCAAAAAGATGAAGAGATGATGAGAGAGGCCAAAAGACATCACAACATGGTAGTAGGAGGCAATGGGAACAAAGGAAGATCTCACGGCTGTAGAGTTTCATGAAGCAAATCATTTCTTTGATGTTGAAGTACACATGATCTTTTCATACCTCTTTGTAACCATGGACATAATGATTAAAAATGAATAAAACAACATGCAAACAAGCTCTAGAGTAGCCCATACAGTCCATTTAACTATATATAGTGTTCAGTAGTCAGACGCGCAGACACCGGTGTACGCTGAAAACCGAAACATCCGTGTGTAAAGTATTTCGTCGGCCACATCGGTTGGTAAGAATATTGAGTACACCTAATAATATATCTATACGAGAGTATATATAACTTGATATGAGTTTTTGCGAGCTAAAAATAGAAGGCACCGAAAAAAACTTACCCCTTTAAGTTTTGGTGAGGGGGGGATACCAAAGCAAGCCCCATTGCTCTTAGTCATGTTCAACGCTCTCTTTGACGCTGCAACATTAGCCTTTCCATTCACAATTCTTTGTTTTTTTTTTCTATTTTCTTGTGGACTCAAACCAAGTTGTGTCTTCTGCTTTAGGGTCTTGTAGTTCAACATACATGATTATGGCCTGAACTTTCTGCCGATAGCAGTTCAAACATGTGTACACGAGTAATTACATGCTCAAGAACGTGAAAACCGTATAGCTTGAAAATGATCCCATGAAATAAAAATCAAAGAGTAATACCTTGGTCTCATGTCTCAAGCGAACAACATGTGCTTTGATTCATCGCTGATAAGGAAAAATAATAAATAGGCCCAAAGTAATTGGTCCAGTTCGGGAGTGCACTTGTACTGAACATAGTATATAACTTTGTCACTTAATTTGGCCAGGGGAAGAAATAAAAGCGTCTGGCACCCTCTCATGCACCGCTTTCTTAGGTCGTTGGCATCATCTGGAGCATCGGTAAAAAACACCACCACAATCGCATGGCTCCCCGGGGCATACAACAGTTCCGCCAGCGAGGAAAGAAATTGTAAGTTTAAATTCCATCATATGTCAATGGAATTGCACGAGAAAAAGAAACCTCGCTCCCATCAGTTAAGAACCCTAAGTTCAGGTGTCCTTGAGTCTGACACATGGGAACCACATATGACATGCCCACATGTCAGTGAGACTTTGGACCTCCTAAAGTATAACAGCTGAGATGCTTACACTACCCTCATCGTTGCTAGAGGGCATCTCCATGTAAAACCTGTGTGGCATTGGTGGTGGAAGAACTGATATGCATGGAGCATAGGTCCTAGGCGGCGGAGCATAGACGCTTGATGTTTGCACCAGTGGTGTGGCGTAGTGTGGTTGCACTGGCGGCCGAGCGGTGTGACACTGGAGCGCAAAGATGACAGTGGGTGGCCACAAATGTGTCGTTGGAGTATAGAAACTCAGGCAACATAATTCTATTGAATAACTTCAACATGAAATAAAGATTTAAATTGTTTTGGTCAGATCTAAGCCTTTTTGGTACCACTATACGTTGACTTCTTCATATTAAGCGATTTTTGTTTGCAAAACCTACGCAGGTGAATCCCAAAGCAAGATGAAGATAGCTACTCCTTGAAGTAAATCTGAAACTGTCGACCAAGTGCCACAAATTTGACAAAATTTGTGTAAAAAAGCTCCAAATATGAACATGAAAATAGGCATTTAAAAACTCGATGAAAATAGGAACCAGGTGCGTGACTGGAATCACAACATCAAGGAACATCTTTTTCACATAGAGGTTATCTCGAATCGAAGTTTGGTTGGGTATATTTCTCAAAAGAACTACGGCAGGGGAAGCCCCTACCCTTATTCTTTTTTTAATGAAATAATCAAAACCCAAATCTGCGTCCTTGAGGACTTGAACCTATGTGGCTAGGTTGTACATCCACTTCCCTAACCAAGTGAACTAGTCTTACATCTTCATGGTTGGGTATATTAGAAGGGATTGTGTGAAATACATTAGAGGGGTAAAGGTTATGTACTTTTGGATGCATTCGTTAGTCACGACAAGCCTACTTTTGTGCTCACCAGCGCCTGCACGCCTGGAAACGGTGAAATCGACCATGCTTCGTGGTTCAAGTTTTGGGCCCTTTAAGGCTGCTTTAAGAACCGTGTTGTGTAGGAAATATTTTTCTCGTGAACAAGCAAATGAGTCATTTCCCTCTCTCTAGATGCGAGAAGTGGCAATGAGAGCAACCAAACTGGCCATATTGATCTAAAAAAAACTTGTAATATGTGTTTTTTCTGTTGTACTTTTGTTTTGCATTTTTTTGTTATATACGGTTTCCATGCTGAGAAACGGTGCAGTACATTTAATTAAGGACAAAATATATGCAACAAAACATTAGGATTGCCTGAAAGCTTGCATATTGGATATCATCTAATTGGCTACAACACCTTCATTGAGAACAAGCAAGTGCGTGCATGTTTGGCCTATCTCAAGACGCTCCACGATAGCCAGCGCTCAGCGGTAGGGTCGCGAGTCGTTCGATCTAGCAGCGCAGCCCGCGTCAATCCCCGCCGTCCGTCCACTCCCAGTTCCCCTCAACGCGGGGTAAAACCCTAGCCCCGAGCCGCCGCCAGCCTCATTCTCTTCCTCGTCTGTTCCTCTCTCCCACGGCCTGCATTGTTGCCCTCCTTCCATTGCGATGCCAGTATGCCACCCGACCTGCCTCCATGGAACGCCCCACCTCTCCTCCTTCATCCTTCTCCTTCTCCCTCGATGAGATCGCACTACCCCCTCGCTCTGCCTCTCCTTCGTGCTCGATGGGCCGAACGCACGTGGCCATGGCGGTAAGCTAAACTTCGTCTGTACCAGCTCTGAGTTTCTTTCTCTTTTACTTCTTCCTTTGAATATCCCGTTTCTCTTGTTTCCAGACCAGTGGAGGAGAACAACTAACCAACTAGAAAATCAGCAGGACCGGCAGCGGCAAAAATTCCTTCACGGCACCGCAGCTGTCAGGTGATTCCCCAAATCTCATCTCCTAGAACAACCTCTTTTCTCCGAATTTTCCATTTCAGCGTTCGATCTGTTTTTCTTTGTTTTCCCCTCTCCTCAACCCTTTACACAACCTGATTTGTCCATCGTTTCAGCCGGATCAGAAGGTTGTTTTACTTGATGGAGAGGCACACCGTTTAGACTTCAGAGTATGCAGACAAGACAAGCAATGAACTTCTATTTTATTTTCCCATGTGGGTGCTCCAGTGAGCATGATAAATTGTGTTTAGCCTGCTACGTACTGGGTACAGTGCGTACAGGAAATTAATCTTTAGACTTACTGATTTCACACAAATAATTGATGCAAAAACCTTTGGCATATAATTTTTGTGTTAGGGCCCTCTACATGTTTGTTGTTATGCTTCATACAGCTGAATCTATTTGCTTGATGTTTTTTGACCGCCTACACATGTATAATTAGACAGCCTGAGTAATCACGCAAAATATTTTGTCGCTTATGATGTCGGTGAATCTTTTTTGCTTGCTTAACCGTACAAACAAATAATTATCCAGAAGCTCTAAAATACTGAAATGTGTGGCATCATCACTTTGTAGAACTTCAAGTTTGGTTCAGTTTGTAGGTTGGCTGCGGAGCATCAGTGAAGTGTAAAATTTCCAGATAAGACAATAGATAATGAGTTATCTTCAGAAATCTGTAGAAAAGCAATATCTGAGCTCGAAGAAACCAATTGGCATGAACGGGTAGAATTTAAAACTAGGTAAGATGATGGTTCCATTTGTTTTTATGTCTGATGCAAAAAAAGTGAACCAATCAGGATCGATAGACCTTGGATTTGATGTTTCATTCACTGTATCATATTCCACATGTTGCCATAGGCATCCATGCATTGGTCGTCCTTGTAAGGAGAATCATGCGCCTCATACACTGTCTGAATTTGTTAAAAAAACATCTACTTACACAGATGATGTTCACAAACTCAACCTCATAATTTCTCTGTATCTAGACCTAGCTGAAACTTGATGAGATCCGCATGACAGAAACTGTATGTGTAGCAAAGTTTGGATGAGAATGTTCAATTAGTTGGAATTCAGGTGGCTAACTTGATGAGATCCGCATGACAGAAACTGTATGTGTAGCAAAGTTTGGATGAGAATGTTCAATTAGTTGGAATTCAGGTGGCTCCCCATGTGGCAATTGAGGTAATTAATTTAAAGATTTACATGTTATTTTCATGAAAATTTGGTCAAATATTTTCTCTATTTGCATACTGTTCTAGGACTGTCTCCTTTATTTGCTTCCTACAATAAATAAATTTGTTAACCTGCCACCATGAAAATTTTGTTCTGGTAAGAATCTAACCTTTTGTTCTTTGGCAGGTTATCAGAAGTTCATGAAAGTTTTAAGAAATGGGTTTGGATGATTGAAGCTTCCATGTTCATTGCCAATCCGCCTGATCCTCCAGAAATGATTACAGACCAGACAAGGTCTTCTTACATACTATTTTCTTGCAACGTACAATGTACTTGTCTTATTTTGCTTCTTCAGTTCTTCTTGAACAATCATGTTGATCATGGTTCATGTTTTCTATTATAGCTCATAATTAGGGGTAACAATAAATAGGTCAGGGTACTATGGCTTTATAGTGGTAGCATTTTCCTTTTTCTGCATTTGAAGGAATGCATACAATGTTGTTATTCCATAACTGCTTGATTCATGCGACACAAAGAACAAAATTTAGATATGGCCAAAGATCATCCTAGGAGGGGCGGGGCACTCCAAATTGTTTTGAGTTCATCTAATTGCTTATTGACTGGGGTTTCTTCAAACATTTTGCTTTTGTTCATACGTTGATTCTGGGATAATCAGGGTCTGGAGAAACTAACTTCTGCACCACTATTAACTCTGTTAAATTTGTGCGTCTGCTCCTATATCTCTAACAATGCCAAGATTGTCTTGTCATGTCCATCAGATACCTGACATAGTTCCAATCGCGTGTGTACGTCTTCCTTAAATGGCTTTTTTCGAAGAAGCTCAGGTAGATTATTGTTCATGTGAGAACGGTGTAGGTACATTGGTACACTACTCTGCTGCTCTAAATATTTTTGATTCTTCCATTGACAGAATGTCATATATAGTATGGTACAACGACATTCCTTCCAATTATCTGTAATTCTTGCTAGATATGTAATAGCAGTATTGTTAAACGGTTATATGATAATCTATTTCAGAGAGACTCTAATGCATACTAATGATACATTTTTCATCTTAGGGTGTATCCATAGCATTTATCTCCATTGTAGAAAATGTTTAGGGTAGTTACATTCCTGAGTATTTAGAGATAAATAAGACGCTGCAAGATTGTTGCCTCTGCCAGATATAGGTTATGAACACTAGGACAATTGGATGGTAGAGGTCAT
This sequence comes from Lolium rigidum, assembly GCF_022539505.1. Lineage (NCBI taxonomy): Eukaryota > Viridiplantae > Streptophyta > Magnoliopsida > Poales > Poaceae > Lolium > Lolium rigidum. The sequence goes on from NC_061513.1 coordinate 314,254,620, forward strand.
ACCAGAGTATAATGAAGTTTCTAAAAAGAAAAGGAGTGTGAGCTTCTACCTGTTTCATCATAAAATTCCCTTGTACTAACTGTCTTAAGTTAGTCTTGCACCATATTCATTTTCTACAATGCCTTTCAGCCTTCTCTTTTGAGGTTGGAGATAGATTTAATTATCTTCCATCTCTCCATAGTCTGCCAACGGGTGTCGTATTTGGGGCGATGATTAGCCCTTCATAAATCTAATTATTCTAGGTAAATAAGATGAAATAAGGATCTACGTTCACCATGGTGCCATACATAATTTAGCACCGCATTTCATTATTTGTATGTAAGGTACTTCATCTTTTATGATGTGCAGACTTGAGTTGATTTACCTTCTTGGGCCGAAAAAACCACATTGTTCTATTATTGCAGAATGTTATGTGAACTGAATAAACTTGTTTTCCTCTATTTCTCATTATGTTTTAATATCCGCATTGAGTTTGGCTTAACTCTCTTTTGCATTCTAATTTCTGTTAGAAAGGGTTACACCTATTTTGAGGTTAAACAAAAGTTTCGACATTTTAGTTATTTATATAGCTCATTTAGGATGAATTATTTCATTGACGAAACTATCATCATGCTTCTTGCCTACTAAATTTATTATTATTTCGGTTGTAATTAGAGATCACACCATTTACAGAGGCCTTTCTCTTTTCCCTTTTTTGGCAGAATTAATCGATGATGATAGGATGACATGACAGTTTCCTGGTAAGACGACCATGCAGATTTGCATGCCAAGGTCCAAGACAAGTACCTCCCATGACTTGATGAAGCATCTGACCAAGAGCTTTCACATCGAAGACTGGACAGGGGAGGCATGCCAACAGGAAAATTGTGAACAAAGAGAACTGCGACGGACCCTCAGAAGAATTGATCGAAGCATACGGCAAAAAGGAACCAACAGAGAACGAAATTGGGCAGTGATTGGGATGATGAGATTGGGCTGCTACCCTATGGCAAGGAGGACGGTTTTCTGGTAACAGGTACTACTTCAGGTAGATTTAGATTAATCCACATTCATTAAAAGACTCCAGCTAAGCTGTGTGTAGCCGCGTAGGGGTGTATATGGGTGTATGATCTGTAACCTAGCCACTAGAAGAAAAATCATGGACAGGGGATGTTACATGTAACGTTTGCTTTTCCTACAGCCTGATTGACTATTGCTTTTCCCGTAACCTGCATTTTTTTCGTATTGACAAGGCATTTGGGCAGCGTTTGGGGTAGAAGGAGTGGTGAAAAAACAAACATACTATAAAATAAAATATGACTTCTATTGGGACGGGATTGGACAGCCACCGTACGGTGAGGAGGCGCCCCATGGGGCGCCCCAACCACTAGTAAGTACAAAAACAAACCACTCATGGTTGCACACTAGTAAAATACCAATGCAGCTGGGTAGTTGCACTTTTAGTGCAACCGAGCCAACTAGTACTGACAGAAGTGGACATGCAAATTCTCGCAAGACTATTTTCTAAACCGATTCTGCAATTTCATACTGAATATCATTGACTATGACACATTTCTCTAGCTCCGTCCTGCACAAACACGCTGGAGTCGCACATCATATATACCAAGATATCTAAATGTGGCGAGAGCGCTTCCACTTTTTACTGGTTGTATTTTTGAGGTCTTTGATGTCCTTGAGGTAGTACTCTGGGATTTCTCGTGGCGAACCCATTGCTGACACACACTCAAGCTCGCAGTGACTATACTTGTCTTTGATGGCCGTTTCTTTGATGCCTGGATACGATCCGATGGACTGCAGACGGTGTATCTTCAAGATGCAACACCTGAGATCAGAGACCTTGTAGCCCACTCTTCTTTGCAGCACTAGGTTCCAAGGACGGCTATCTGGGTTGATTGTGAACCTGGCCACAAAAAGGCAGGCAGCGGCAACAACTGATGGCCTGAACCTTGTGCAGTCATATTCCAGCAAGCTTAGGTCCGCAAGGTAGCTACACAGGAACTCCAGCTTTCTTACATCGCCTTGAGGGCAAATACTTAGGTATCTCCGTAGAAAAGTTCTTGCAGTGGGGCTCCCCATCTCAAACTTGAGCAAATGCAGTATTTGAGTCTCCATCTTGAGCACCTGCTGCTCGGTGTATGAGTTGTCAGTCATGTAACTATAATCTGTCGCCTTATGTGTGCACATACCACTTTCATATTTTGAAGCAAGAAGCATCGCAGTTGCGCCCAGTAACTGCAGCTCCCCCTGGACAATGGCGCCGACAGAGAGGAAACGGTCCACGTATGAAACGGCAAGGTGAAGCGTGTCAGCCGGAAAATTGAATTCATCCGCTAATTCCACGAGCCAATCCACTAGGATGGCCCTGCAAGAGGCGGTAACTCCCGGCCTCACCGGCATATAGTCTGTCGGCCTCCTCAACTTCTCTAGGTACCGCATGTAGCTGTCGATGTCCTCGATGTAGGGCGCGATAGCTGCCTGCACCGTGGCTGGCTCCGAGCCCGCGTCTAGCAGGCGGGCGCGTCCGGCCACGCAGCCCGCGCTCTCCTCGTCGTCGTCGCTTTCCTCCATCCTCTGCTCCTCTTCCTCGGTGTGCTCCATCCTCTCCTCCTCGTCGTCGCTGTCCACCATCCTTTTCCGCCACTGTTTGGTTTTTCCCCAGGCCATCACCATCACGTAAAATTAGACGAACACACTCGCGCCAGAAACTTTGTCCAAGTTCGCACTTGTCGCGCGCGCTCCTCTGTTCTTCTCAATATCACGGTCACCTTGATGCACAGCCACCCTGGTGCATCTTATATACACACATAGCATAGCCAGCTATCCTAGCTAACTCGAAGAGGACTCGGACTCAATTTACGTCATGCAAGCCGACTACTGCTAGGAATCGAACTTAACTTAACCTAGCTAAACTCACCTTCGTGCAAATACTACTCGGACTAACGGGCGGAGCGGGAGATCTTTGCGTGTCGACGGAAGGAATCGCGTCCATGGTTGGCGCCGGCCGTGTGTGCGTACGCCGCATCCATCTCATCGATCCCTCGCGCACATAAAACAAGTCGCGCGGATTTGGTCCACGCACCTAACTAGTTGATCTGTCTACACTCTACACTCATTCGCGAGTTGCATATGGACTCTATGTGTAGCAAAGTAGAGTGTTAATTAGCTGAAGTTCGCTGGAGTGGAGTCTGTAGGAAAAATTGACTGAGGGAAGTGTTCTTGACCCAACCATAAATCCATGGTCTTGCTAGTTAGCTCAAGAGTTTACGCAACCTTCTTCGGTACACAGACGTGAGAGGTTTCAAATACGACCCATATATAGGTGAGTGTGGATTGAGACAATCATACCAATCCGGCCCATGACTTCCTTTGCCGGATCTTGCAGAATGTTATCATAGACGCCACGGAAGGCCCCCAGACCTAGCCACCGCCGCCCCCTCCCTAACCTAGCCGCCGCCCCTCCACCCTAGCTACCAGCGCCACCGCAACCCCTCCACCCTTCACCACCGCCCTCTCCCATTCCCTCTCCTCCCTTCCCACCTTCGCCCTGGGTCATCTCGCGCGAGGCAGTTCCGGGCGACGACCAAAACCCAAGAAGAGGCAGTCCATCTTCATCATCCTGGCTGTTGCCGCCATCGGGATCGGCGGTGGCGGTCGCGTCCGACTGCCAAAGGCAGGGGCGGTGGTGGCGCGTCCTTCGACTCCCCTTCGCGCGGAAGCGGGGTCCTCCAGGGGCGGCGACAGTGGACGGTGGGTCTGGTGGCGGTGGCCTACGGCTACTTCACCTAGATCATGGCGGGAGACGCGGTGGTGTGGCGGAACTCGGTGGGGAAAGGGCGACAGCGGGATCGCTGCTGACCTCCACCGGCCGGGTTGGAGGAGGAAGATGAACCGCGGATCCTAGCCATGGCGGCGGCGTGGGGGCCGGCCGTTCCGGCTTTCTAGCCGGTGTGATGAGTTTCGGAAGGCTCCGACAGCGAATGGAATAGTGCATCTTTTGTCTGGAGTTCACATGATCGGGTAGTATTCGGTCGCGCGCACCCATGCTTTTTTCCGACCATTTAGTTCCAGAGGGAGCGGCGCGAAGCTCCGTTCTATGTTGACATCAAGAGACTTTTGGTCCATGGTGAAGTTAGAAGCAGAGAATTTCATGAAGGCGGGATTGTAGGGATTCGTTGCATAGAAAACAAAAAATTTCCTACCGCGAGAACGCAATCCAAGCCAAGATGCAATCTAGAAGACGGGAGCAACGAGGGGATGATCAAGACTAACCCTTGAAGATTTCCAAAGCCTATAAGAGTAGGCTCTTATTGCTGCGGTAGACGATCACTTGCCGCTTGCAAAAGCGCGTAGAAGATCTTGATCACGGTGCCACGATTGGGCAGCACCTCCGTACTCGGTCACACGTTCGGTGTTGATGAAGACGACGTCCTTCTCCCCGTTCCAGTGGGCAGCGGAAGTAGTAGCTCCTCCTTGAATCCGGCAGCACGACGGCGTGGTGGCGGTGGCGGTGGAGATCTCCGGCGGAGCTTCGCTAAGCGTGCGGGAGAAGAGGAGGAGAGAGGGGGCGGCTAGGGTTTGGGAGAGGGGGTGGCCGGCCACCTAGGGGTGCGGCCAAGCTATGGGCTTGTGGTGGTCAGCCCCCTCTCCTATGCCCCTCATTATATAGGTGGAATCCCCAAGAGTTGTAGTCCAAGTCTTCGAATAAGACCCCAACAACAAAACCTCCCATAGGTGGGAAACCTACTCAAGGGGGAAATCCCACTCAAGGTGGGACTCCCACCCCTTCCTTGGGGGGTTGGCCGGCCACCCTTGGGGAGTCCACCTTGGACTCCTCCCCTTTAGGGTTGGCTGGCCATGCAAGGCTCCGGGACTCCACTTTCCATGGTGATTTCTTCTGGACTTTTCTAGAACCTTCTAGAACCTGCCATAAATGCACCGGATCATTTCCAAACTTGGAATATGACTTCCTATATATGAATCTTATTCTCCGGACCATTCCGGAACTCCTCGTGATGTCCGGGATCTCATCCGGGACTCCGAACAAATATTCGAACTCCATTCCATATTCAAGTTCTACCATTTCAACATCAAACCTTAAGTGTGTCACCCTACGGTTCGCGAACTATGTGGACATGGTTGAGTACTCTCTCCAACCAATAACCAATAGCGGGATCTGGAGATCCATAATGGCTCCCACATATTCAACGATGACTTCAGTGATCGAATGAACCATTCACATACGATACCAATTCCCTTTGTCACGCGATATTTTACTTGTCCGAGGTTTGATCATCGGTATCACTCTATACCTTGTTCAACCTCGTCTCCCGACAAGTACTCTTTACTCGTACCGTGGTATGTGGTCTCTTATGAACTTATTCATATGCTTGCAAGACATTAGACGACATTCCACCGAGAGGGCCCAGAGTATATCTATCCGTCATTGGGATGGACAAATCCCACTGTTGATCCATATGCCTCAACTCATATTTTCTGGATACTTAATCCCACCTTTATAACCACCCACTTACGCAGTGGCGTTTGATGTAATCAAAGTACCTTTCCGATATAAATGATTTACATGATCTCATGGTCATAAGGACTAGGTAACTATGTATCGAAAGCTTATAGCAAATAACTTAATGACGTGATCTTATGCTACGCTTAATTGGGTGTGTCCATTACATCATTCATATAATGATATAACCTTGTTATTAATAACATCCAATGTTCATGATTATGAAACTAATCATCCATTAATCAACAAGCTAGTTAAGAGGCATACTAGGGACTCTTTGTTGTTTACATATCACACATGTATCAATGTTTCGGTTAATACAATTATAGCATGATATATAAACATTTATCATAAACATAAAGATATATAATAACCACTTTTATTATTGCCTCTTGGGCATATCTCCTTCAATCTCCCACTTGCACTAGAGTCAATAATCTAGTTTACATTTGTAAAGATATAACACCTTGGCCTTCTGGTGCTTTATCATGTTTTGCTCACGGGAGAGGTTTTAGTCAACGGATCTGACATGCTCAGAAACGTATGTATTTTGTAATTCATTTGCGTCTTAACGCATCACTCATTTCCAAATGAGTTGGCATTAAATATGTTTGGTCTTCTGGTGGAACCTTAATTTCGCGGTCTGAAATATGTCACTAATATTGTCACATACAATATAGCTTCAAAGTTCTGACTCTGTCGAAATTACACCAAGTTCTCAAAGAACCTCTTGACTTAACATCCTTTGCCATTGTCAAACAATGACATACTCTGCCTTCTTTTGTAGATTCCGTCACAATATTTAGAACTCTTCTAAATCTAGCATAGACAACTTCTAGCTCATTGTGCTACCTTTTAAAGAACACTTAGTCTAATTTGAGATTGAAATTTTATTTTTATATGTGACAAAACAAATATCGGTGCAATACTTTACAGCGATTTGTTTGTCATTTCTTCATATAAAACTATATATATATATTCTTGGTTCTTCTTAAGTACTCAAGAATATTCTTACTGTTTTTCAATGATCATCACATGAATCATTCTGGTACATGCTCATAACATTTTTAAAAGCACATGACATCTGATTGTGTACATATTATTTGTGATCTATCATCACTCATGTGTTTTTACTCATTGAGTGTCAGATACACTCAAGTCTTGTTAAACCTTCACATGAACAGAACATTTTCTTAATATTTCTATATTGAACTACTTCAATATCCATTCTATGTACTTTGACTAAACTTATTATGTGTTTCAATCTATCTTCATAGATCTTGACACTAAATATGTTTCAGTCCATATCCTTTCATTGAAGTTAATTTTCAATGAAACCTTTTAATCAAGTATATAATTTCATCATTTATAACCAACTATATGTCATCTACATAAGTATTATAAATATGTCTTAGCGCTCCCACTTAATTTCTTGCAAATGCAAGCCTCTTCATCGTCTCTGATGAAATCAAAAACTCTTTGACTATTTCATCTGGTGAAGATTCCAACTCCGCGATACTCACTTTATCCAATTAAAGTTTGTATACCTATCTAGTATTCCACGGACCAGCAAAACTCTTGGTTGTATCTTGTATACACCTTTAATACATACTTCTGATAAGTAATGTATTTTGCCATCCTACTAGCATATTGTAACAGACCAACTTTGCTAATCAAATAATGTTGCTGGTTTGTTCATAAGCATGCATGCATTTGCATTAAAATTTGAGAAATCTTGCACTCAAAATGTCATGAAACATTGTTCCAAATGTTGTATTTTGCTCTAACAAAATTTTGTGCAAAAATTCCCTCCGAATTTGGGTCAAAATACCCCAAAAATCCCAAATTCTCTCTTATCTAAAAATTTCCAGGGGTTTCCCCAAAAACCCAGGGGGGTTTTTAGAAAACCCCCTTTCTTCTCCACGCAGGCAGGCAGGCTCCTGCCTGTCGACGCCGTGGCCGTCGATGGCGCCGGTGGCCTGGATGGCCCCCGCCGCCCCCTGGCCGCCTTAAAGCCTCTCCGCGGCGCCGGAGAGCAAACCCTAGCACGCCCCTTTCTTCCTCCCCCTCCATCTCTGGCCACGGGCCAAACCCTAGCCGGCCAGAGCTCGCCGTCGCCGCCGTTGCCGGCCGCCCCAAGCTTGGCCGCCACCGCCGTTCGCTCCGCCTCGACGCCCTCGACCTCCTCCACCAAACGGCGCCCGCGGAGGAGCTCCCAATCGCGCCAATCGGGCGACGCCCGAGCCGCCGGCCTCCGCCGCTCGCCGGCGATTCCGGCCATCTCCGGCCAAGCCGCCAAGCCCGCCGTGCTCACGGTGAGCTCCTGGTCCTCCTGGTGCCCGCCGCTCGCCCCATCTCGCCGCGTAGCGCACCGGCGACGTGCGCCTGCCCCGGACTCCGCGCGAGCTCGTCGGAGCTGCTCCTCCGGCGACCATTGGAGGGCGGCGCCGCCCTCTTCTGGTTCGCGGGGACGCTGCGCGTCGAACGCGCCCCTCCGCGCGGCCCTCGGCGCCCTGCATCGCCCGGGCCGTGCCCGGCCCGGCCGGCCAGGCCATGGCCGACGTCGCGCCGACGTCATTATGACGTCGGCCGGCCTTTTCTTTTATATTTTCTGTTATTTTCGGTTTTATTTATTTATATGACATGTGGGGTCTGCCTGTCAGGATTTTAATCATTTCTAAAATATTAAAATGCTGATAGTGGGTCCAACTTGTCATACTTTTATTATTTTTCCAGAATTTCAGAAAATGGTTAAATCTTGTTTAATTCATAACTAATTCATATTAATTCAGAAAAAGACGTATAATATACCGAAATGTTCAGAAAAACATTCTTTACAAGTTTAGGAGTAATTCATACATCATTACAACCTTTGAACTTGTAAATGTAGTGAAACCCTAAAAGAACCCCTATCATATGGCGGTGTCCGATGTCGGCACCCCTTTAATCCGACGATGCACCTAGGGTTTACCGAATTCCTTTAACCTGACATATCATCCATATTGTATGCGCATTGCATTATGCCATGTCGTGAATGTTTGTTTCCCTTTCCGGTATTTGGTTCTTCGCGCTAGGATCTGAGCCGGAGTCCGACGTCAACGCCACCGAAGAACAGTACTCATCCGCTGAGGGACAAGGCAAGCCCTAACCTGGTTCATCTATGATTTCGAAATGCTTTTATCTGTGGTTCCTACATATCGCATACGATTCAACTGTCTTTTATCGATAGATAGAGTTACCCTATCTGTTGCATGTCCGACCTTTGTAGCCTCGATACCCCGATCCACTGCTCCTAGCATAACTAGGTTTGGCGTGTGTGCGTCGCGAGAGCCTTTATCTCTTATGCTTAGCCATGCTTAGTTTGTTACGCTACTACTCCGGTCTTCGGACTGGAGCCTCACAATGAAATGAATCTAGCATGACAGGTTAACGTGGTAAGTATAGAGATGATGTTAAACATGATGAAAGGCTCAGACGAGAGGCCACATTGGGATGTGGTGGGTTGTTTCGTTTCTGCCGACCCTAGGAACCGAGTTCTCGCCTCTTGAACCAAGATCGAGCGTACAACCACACGAGGCCCTATTATGGTACCCTCTCGACTCACTAACTTGCCTAGTAGATTCCATGAGTCACATAGTTTGCGCGTTACCTGGTCATATGCATTGCATTTTGCTTGGGGGTTAAAGGTACATAACGAGCGAGTAAGCGTGGTCGTGGTGGCTGGGGGTTGCGGCCTGCGGGAAACCCACCTCGGTACACATCGTTAAGGACCGACTTCGGGACTTGACCCGTTACGGCGGAATAATCCTTAGCGCGTGACTCATGGTCTCGGCGACAAGCAAGGTAAAGGTCGTGGTCGACCACCCTCTGCCGGCTTTCCACGGAAGAGAGCTAATATATTGGCATTAAGAGTCGGTTGGCACGTGTGGGTAAAGTTGTGCACCCCTACAGGGTTATGAATCTTTTCGAAAAGCCGTGTCCACGGTTATGGACGACTTGGGAATGGATTCTGTGATCATAGACAACATGAACCTAATCGTAAAACTTGGCAAACAATGTGTGCTTACGGACACCTTCTTCGGGTGTTGAGGGGGTGATCCGAGGATAGTGGTTCGAGATGATGAAGATTGGTGGATACAATATGATGATCAATAGAGATAGAGATGTCGCTCTCTTATCCCCTTTCAAAGGTTCTGAGTAGTCGAGCTTCTCTTCTCTCTTATCTTACAAAGGAAAACTGGCTTTACGCAAAAGAAGATCTACAGAAAGCCCGCATACCCGCTTTGCTAAAAGGTTGTACTAAGTCTTGCTGAGTCCCCGTACTCAGCTTTGCATGCTTTTGTTTCGGATGAAGTCGCGACAGCCGAAGGTGGTTTCTACGTTAACATCGATGGTTAGTTTGGAGTTCCCAGGCGGCAGCCTGCGACTTATGGGCTGGGACGTCGCTTTATGTTATGGCTTCTTAAGCCCTTTGCTATCTTGTTATTTAGAATAACATAATTTGCTTCCGTTGCTTGTTGAATGTTGGGTCAGTGACCTCTGCGTGTACTAATTTGGATCTTACTCTGTTAAGAGTTGTAATATATTCTTTTGAGTCGTAGAGTCACTGTTGTGTTACCGATTCCCTCACTGTAGTCTCTCGAGCTCGAGGTTAGGCTTATGCCAGACGAAGATCTGGTATTTGTCTAACCCTGATCCCGGGGGTGCCACAGGTTTTGGTATCAGAGCAGGACTGCCTGTAGGAAACCCTTGTTCACTGGTCGATGTTGAGTCTAGTTGTTGCGAAAACTATTTGAAAGCTAAAGTTTATTTGCAAAACTCTGAATAGGATTCTTTTTACTCCTTACCTGGTGTCACTCTATGCTGAGTCATCTTATCTGGTTTTGATTGGAAAAAGGTTTCTCTTCTTTCCTATCAATTCAAATCTCTAGGATACACGGGTTTGGGTTATTTTCTCCAGTACTCCGTATCTGGTTGCTTGTCTCAGAGTTTCCAGAATGCCTCAGTTCATCTGAAGCCTTGTTCCTTTATTCTTGCTTCGGGTGCTTAGCATCCAATTGTTTGCCCTTATGCGACATGGTGATGGTATGTCATCTTTGCATTCCATCTTCATGGTTTGTGAGTCGGTTAGTAGTGTGTACATTTTGTATGCTTGTTTAACTACTATGATCGATACGATGATATATCTTCATATCACATGTCTTCTCAGCATGCTCATTGCATTCGGTATATGCTATCCTTCCGTTGAATCTTTCCGGTGAATCCGTGTCTCATGGTTTTTGTCTTCTCCTCAGGATGTCAGGCGGTACTAGAAGTGGTGCTGGCCGTGGTCGTGGTCATGGCCGTGGCAATGGTCGTGGAGATGGCCACGAGGAGAATCCCGACCTTCCTCCTCCTCCTTCTATGGTCCAACTTATGGCCATGTACGAAGCCAATCGTGCTGACAACATAAGGCTCCTTGAAAGGATTGAGCGAAACACAGCTCAGCGTCATGAGGAACAAGTGGGGATCCGAAGCTTCATCCGCCTCACCCCACCAGTGTTCAGTTATTCCACTGAGCCACTTGATGCTGACTACTGGCTCCGCACCATTGAGCGCAAGCTTGAGGTTGCCCACACTGCTCAAGCAGATTGGGTGAACTTTGCCACCTACCATCTTGAAGGAGCTGCTGGTTCATGGTGGGAAAACTTCCTGTTGATGCAGCCTGCCGGTCATGTCGTAACTTGGCCAGAGTTCAAAGCTGCCTTCCGTGCATATCATATCCCAGAGGGTCTGATGGATGAGAAAAGAGAAGAGTTTCTGAAGCTGACGCAGGGCAGTGGTTCTATCTGTGACTACCAAGGTAATTTCTATCGCCTTGCATGCTATGCTCCTGAAGAAACTTCCACGGATGCCAAGAAGCAAGCCTTGTTCCGCAAGGGACTGGATCCTGATCTTCGTCGAGATCTTCATCTCCTGGACTTCCCAACCTGCCAAGATCTTGTCAACAAGGCTATGAAGGCGAGAAGAGGAAAGGTGGAGTATGAGGAAACCCGCAAGCGTCCTCGAGATACTTCTCAGTCTTCTGGATCAGGCAATCAGCGCCGCCGTGTTTTCATTCCATACAGTGCTGTGCCTCGTGCTCCTAATGCACCAAAGCCTTCTGGTTATGCTCCTCGCCCACAAGCTCCAAACAATGCCGGCGGAACCAACTATCGTCCCGCTATGGGTACTCCAGGCAGTGGTGCGTGCTTCACTTGTGGTCAACCTGGTCACTACATGAAAGAGTGCCCCCACAATACTTCTGTTCGTGGTGCTGCACCAACAAAGAAGTTTACCAAGCCTCAAGTTGCTGGTCAGGGTCATTTGACCCATGTCACTGCTGAAGCAGCTGAAGCAGATCCAAGCGTCATAATGGGTACGCTTCGAATCAACTCCATTATAGCTACAGTTCTGTTTGATTCTGGAGCATCGCATTCATTCCTATCCCAAGAGTTTGCTCAGTTGCATGGGATTCCTTTTAAAGATATGCCTACCCCTCTTATGGTTCATTCCCCTGGTTCTAGTTGGTATACCAATATGGTTAGTCATGGGAATAAAATTGAGATTGGATATCTTCTTTTTCCGATTCCCCTCATTGCCCTCAAGTCAACCGACATTGATATCATTTTGGGCATGGATTGGCTAGCTAAATATCAGGCTGTCCTTGATTGTGCAGCCAGGTCTCTTACTCTGACCGATCTTTCCGGAAGCTCCATTCTGTATTGGTCTTCGGCAGCAACATCTCCATCAGCAGTACATATTCCTGATGCTGAGTTGTATTCCCTTGATGTCTTACCTCCGCTTGAAATTTCTGATGTTCCGGTGGTTTGTGACTTCCCTGATGTCTTTCCGGAAGAATTACTCGGCATGCCACCTGATCGAAGCGTGGAGTTTGTCATCGAGCTGGTTCCTGGAACTGCTCCTGTATCTCGACGTCCTTATCGTATGCCTCGAGAAGAGTTGGTTGAACTGAAGAAGCAGTTGGAAGAGTTAGAAGGGAAAAGATACATTCAACCTAGTACTTCTTCTTGGGGATGTCCCGCACTCTTTGTCAAGAAGAGGGATACCAATGTTCCGCGTCTGGTTGTTGATTACCGGCCGCTCAACGCAGTAACCATCAAGAACAAGTATCCTCTACCTCGAATCAATGATCTTTTTGATCAATTGAGTGGTGCCACGATCTTTTCTAAGATGGATTTGAGATCGAGGCTACCATCAAATCAAAATCCGAACGGAGGACATTCCAAAAACGGCGTTCATGACTCGTTATGGTCTTTACGAGTACACCGTCATGTCCTTTGGCCTCACAAATGCTCCAGCCACTTTTATGCGGCTCATGAACTCGGTGTTTATGGAGTATCTTGACAAATTCGTCATTATCTACATTGATGATATTCTGGTCTACTCCAAAACCGAAGAAGAACACACTGAACACTTGCGTTTGGTGCTGACAAAGCTTCGTGAACATCGTCTCTATGCCAAGTTTTCTAAATGTGAGTTCTGGCTACAAGAGCTCATCTTTCTTGGCCATGTTGTCTCTGCGAAAGGTGTTGCAGTCATTCCAGATAAAGTTCAATCCGTTCTTGACTGGAAGACTCCTAAGTCAGCCAAAGAAATCCGGAGTTTTCTTGGGTTGGCGGGTTATTACCGCCGATACATCGAGAATTTCTCCAAGATCGCCAAACCAATGACTGATCTTCTCAAGAAAGATAAGAAATTTGAGTGGTCGAGAAAGGCTGAAGAAAGTTTTCAGACACTGAAAGTGAAGCTGACTACCGCTCCGGTACTTGTCCTTCCAGACACAAGCAAAGACTTTGTCATCTTCGTGATGCCCCTCTTCAAGGGCTCGGATGTGTGTTGATGCAAGATGGCCATGTAGTGGCTTATGCCTCTCGACAATTGAAGCCACATGAGCTCAATTATCCAACTCATGATCTAGAGCTTGCAGCTGTGGTCCATGCTCTTAAGCAATGGCGACCTTACCTTTACGGTAATCGTTGCGAGTTATACTCGGATCATCAAAGCTCGAAGTATCTCTTTACCCAACCGGATCTGAATCTCAGACAGACAAGATGGTTGGAACTCATCAAAGACTATGATTTGGGTCTTAACTATCAGCCCGGCAAGGCCAACGTCGTTGCTGACGCGCTAAGTCGGAAGTCATATTGCAACAATCTGATGCTCAAGCAATGTCAACCTGCCCTCCATGAGGAATTTGCACGACTTAATCTTGAGGTTGTTCCTCAGGGATTCCTTGCTAACTTAGAGGTGAAACCCTCTCTTGAAGACCAGATCAAAGCCGCTCAGAAGCGTGATTTGGGTATCACTAAGATCAAAGAGAACATTGCTAGAGGAGATGCTAAATGTTTCTCCGTCAACGATCAAGGTGTTGTATACTTTGGTAACCGCTTGGTGGTGCCGAAGAAAAGAACCTAAGAGAGCTTATCCTTCGAGAAGCTCATGAGTCTCCTCTATCTATTCATCCTGGAAGTACAAAGATGTATCAGGATCTTCGCCAAAGGTTCTGGTGGACCCGGATGAAAAGAGAAATTGCTCGCTTTGTAGCTGAATGCGACGTTTGTCGTCGTGTAAAAGCTGAGCATCAAAGACCAGCTGGTACTCTTCAACCTCTATGTACTCCTGAATGGAAATGGGATGAAATTGGTATGGATTTCATTACTGGACTTCCCAAAACTCAGAAAGGAAGCAATGCTATATGGGTAATTGTTGATCGCCTATCCAAGGTTGCTCACTTCCTTCCTATCCGAGAAGACATTACTGCTAGCAAGTTGGCAGATCTATATGTTTCTCGAATAGTATCTCTTCATGGTGTTCCGAAGAGGATTATCTCTGACCGAGGAAGCCTGTTTACTTCTAAGTTCTGGGCCAGTTTCCAACAAGCTATGGGAACTCGTGTTTCCTTCAGCACGGCCTATCATCCTCAAACTGGTGGTCAAACCGAAAGGGTGAATCAAATCCTTGAAGACATGCTCAGGGCCTGTGTTATATCCTTTGGCAAGAATTGGGAAAAGTGCCTTCCATTTGCTGAATTCTCCTATAACAACGAGTTCCAATCTAGCTCTGGGCATGGCGCCTTTTGAAGCTCTTTATGGACGGAAATGTCGAACCCCTCCGAATTGGTCGAAACCGGTGAAAGACGAGTTCTTTGGACCGGACATGATCAAGGAAGCGAGAAGATCAAGTTGGCATTATCCGAGAACGTTTGAAAGCTGCTCGATCTCGTCAAAAGAGCAATTATGATCGTCATCATCAAGAAGTTCGCTATGAAGTTGGCGAGCAAGCTTATCTTCGAGTCACTCCTTTAAGAGGTGTCCATCGTTTTGGTATAAAAGGCAAACTAGCTCCTCGCTATGTTGGTCCTTTCCGCATCCTTGCAAAACGAGGTGCACTTGCTTACAAGTTGGAACTCCCTCCAACTTTTCCTGAAGTTCATGACGTCTTCCATGTCTCCCAACTCAAACGTTGCTTCAAAGATCCCATCCGTGGTGTTGATCACGAGACACTTGATCTCCAAGAGGATCTAACCTATCGAGAGTATCCTATCCGTATCCTTGAGAAAGCTAAGCGTAAAACTCGGCGTCAAACCATAAAATTCCTGAAAGTTCAATGGTCTCATCACTCTGAGTCAGAAGCAACCTGGGAACGAGAGGATCGTCTCCGATCTGAGTACCCTGCCTTCTTTTCTAAAACTTAGTAATCTCGGGGACGAGATTCTTGTAAGGGGGTTAGAGTTGTAACAGACCAACTTTGCTAATCAAATAATGTTGCTGGTTTGTTCATAAGCATGCATGCATTTGCATTAAAATTTGAGAAATCTTGCACTCAAAATGTCATGAAACATTGTTCCAAATGTTGTATTTTGCTCTAACAAAATTTTGTGCAAAAATTCCCTCTGAATTTGGGTCAAAATACCCCAAAAATCCCAAATTCTCTCTTATCTAAAAATTTCCAGGGGTTTCCCCAAAAACCCAGGGGGGTTTTTAGAAAACCCCCTTTCTTCTCCACGCAGGCAGGCAGGCTCCTGCTGTCGACGCCGTGGCCGTCGATGGCGCCGGTGGCTGGATGGCCCCCGCCGCCCCCTGGCCGCCTTAAAGCCTCTCCGCGGCGCCGGAGAGCAAACCCTAGCACGCCCCTTTCTTCCTCCCCCTCCATCTCTGGCCACGGGCCAAACCCTAGCCGGCCAGAGCTCGCCGTCGCCGCCGTTGCCGGCCGCCCCAAGCTTGGCCGCCACCGCCGTTCGCTCCGCCTCGACGCCCTCGACCTCCTCCACCAAACGGCGCCCGCGGAGGAGCTCCCAATCGGCCCAATCGGGGAGCCCGACCCGCCGGCCTCCGCCGCTCGCCGGCGATTCCGGCCATCTCCGGCCAAGCCGCCAAGCCCGCCGTGCTCACGGTGAGCTCCTGGTCCTCCTGGTGCCCGCCGCTCGCCCCATCTCGCCGCGTAGCGCGCCGGCGACGTGCGCCTGCCCCGGCCTCCGCGCGAGCTCGTCGGAGCTGCTCCTCCGGCGACCATTGGAGGGCGGCGCCGCCCTCTTCTGGTTCGCGGGGATGCTGCGCGTCGAACGCGCCCCTCCGCGCGGCCCCTGGCGCCCTGCATCGCCCAGGCCGTGCCCGACCTGGCCGGCCAGGCCATGGCTGACGTCGCGCTGACGTCATTATGACGTCAGCCGGCCTTTTCTTTTATATTTTCTGTTATTTTCGGTTTTATTTATTTATATGACATGTGGGGTCTGCCTGTCAGGATTTTAATCATTTCTAAAATATTAAAATGTTGATAGTGGGTCCAACTTGTCATACTTTTATTATTTTTCCAGAATTTCAGAAAATGGTTAAATCTTGTTTAATTCATAACTAATTCATATTAATTCAGAAAAAGACGTATACTATACCGAAATGTTCAGAAAAACATTCTTTACAAGTTTAGGAGTAATTCATACATCATTACAACCTTTGAACTTGTAAATGTAGTGAAACCCTAAAAGAACCCCTATCATATGGCGGTGTCCGATGTCGGCACCCCTTTAATCTGACGATGCACCTAGGGTTTACCGAATTCCTTTAACCTGACATATCATCCATATTGTATGCGCATTGCATTATGCCATGTCGTGAATGTTTGTTTCCCTTTCCGGTATTCGGTTCTTCGCGCTAGGATCCGAGCGGAGTCCGACGTCAACGCCACTCGAAGAACGGTACTCATCCGGCGAGGGACAAGGCAAGCCCTAACCTGGTTCATCTATGATTTCGAAATGCTTTTATCTGTGGTTCCTACATATCGCATACGATTCAAGCTGGCTTTTATCGATAGATAGAGTTACCCTATCTGTTGCATGTCCGACCTTTGTAGCCTCGATACCACGATCCACTTGCTCCTAGCATAACTAGGTTTGGCATGTGTGCGTCGCGAGAGCCTTTATCTCTTATGCTTAGCCATGCTTAGTTTGTTACGCTACTACTCCGGTCTTCGGACTGGAGCCTCACAATGAAATGAATCTAGCATGACAGGTTAACGTGGTAAGTATAGAGATGATGTTAAACATGATTAAAGGCTCAGACGAGAGGCCACATTGGGATGTGGTGGGTTGTTTCGTTTACTGCAGACCCTAGGAACCGAGTTCTCGCCTCTTGAACCAAGATCGAGCGTACAACCACACGAGGCCCTATTATGGTACCCTCTCGACTCACTAACTTGCCTAGTAGATTCCATGAGTCACATAGTTTGCGCGTTACCTGGTCATATGCATTGCATTTTGCTTGGGGGTTAAAGGTACATAACGGGCAGGTAAGCGTGGTCGTGGTGGCTGGGGGTTGCGGCCTGCAGGGAAACCCACCTCGGTACACATCGTTAAGGACCGACTTCGGGACTTGACCCGTTACGGCGGAATAATCCTTAGCGCGTGACTCATGGTCTCGGCGACGGCAAGGTAAAGGTCGTGGTCGACCACCCTCTGCCGGCTTTCCACGGAAGAGAGCTAATATATTGGCATTAAGAGTCGGTTGGCACGTGTGGGTAAAGTTGTGCACCCCTGCAGGGTTATGAATCTTTTCGAAAAGCCGTGTCCACGGTTATGGACGACTTGGGAATGGATTCTGTGATCATAGACAACATGAACCTAATCGTAAAACTTGGCAAACAATGTGTGCTTACGGACACCTTCTTCGGGTGTTGAGGGGGTGATCCGAGGATAGTGGTTCGAGATGATGAAGATTGGTGGATACAATATGATGATCAATAGAGATAGAGATGTCGCTCTCTTATCCCCTTTCAAAGGTTACGAGTAGTCGAGCTTCTCTTCTCTCTTATCTTACAAAGGAAAACTGGCTTTACGCAAAAGAAGATCTACAGAAAGCCCGCATACCCGCTTTGCTAAAAGGTTGTACTAAGTCTTGCTGAGTCCCTGTACTCAGCTTTGCATGCTTTTGTTTCAGATGAAGTCGCGACAGCCGAAGGTGGTTTCTACGTTAACATCGATGGTTAGTTTGGAGTTCCCGAGCGGCGGCTGCGACTTATGGGCTGGGACGTCGCTTTATGTTATGGCTTCTTAAGCCCTTTGCTATCTTGTTATTTAGAATAACATAATTTGCTTCCGTTGCTTGTTGAATGTTGGGTCGGTGACCTCTGCGTGTACTAATTTGGATCTTACTGCGGTTAAGAGTTGTAATATATTCTTTTGAGTCGTAGAGTCACTGTTGTGTTACCGATTCCCTCACTGTAGTCTCTCGAGCTCGAGCTTAGGCTTATGCCAGACGAAGATCTGGTATTTGTCTAACCCTGATCCCGGGGGTGCCACACATATTTCATAAAAGAAATATGTAGTGATTACTAGAATAATCCACATAGACTATAAGCATTGCTACGGGAGATCTAATCTTATCGTAGTCAACTCTTTGAACTTTGTCGTAAACAATTTTTCGACAAGTCGAGCTTCTTCAAGGATATTTCATCCAAGTCTATAGATCCATTTACTTTCAAAAAGTATTCATCTATCTTGGATTTCATGGCGTATAGCCATTTTAACGGAGTCAGGGCCCATCATAACTTCTTTGTTTTGTAGTTGGTTTATCATTGTTTAAAAACAATCCTTTGTCCACAAATCATTTATTTGATCACAAAGTAAACCATACCTACAAGGTTCAATATGTACTTCGATCTCCATGGCTAAAACACTTTGTAGTCATGGGAGCCATGATCGTCGTGGCCGCTTCCGGAACCAATTCCAATGCTGCACTACTCTGATCATTATGCTCAGGTTCATAAACCTTATCAAATTATATTGTCCTCCCACTCAAATACTTCACTAGAAACAATTTCTCGGAAATAAGAAACATTGACAAACACTTTTGTCTTTGTCTCGTGGGAAGAATTCCCAATTAAATCTCTGGGATAACCAACAAAGACATTCATCCGATATTGGTTGTAAACTCTTAGACCAAAATTTAAAGAAAGGACTATTAGGGTTTATACCCATGTCATAACTCGTATGATGTCATTTCAACGGATCATGATGATGCTCTATTTAGCGTGAAAGCGGTAGTCTCTAAAGCATAATCCACAAAAATATAATGGCATCAATATTTTTATCTCATCATTGATCCAACAAGGTTTGGATACATCTCTCGGATACTCCATCATCACTATGATACTCCAAGAAACATGAGTTGTAGAACAATTTCATAACTCTCTTAGATGTTCACTAAAACTCGTAATTCAAATATTTTCACCATGATCCAATCATAGATATTTGATTTTTCTATTACGATGATTTCCACTTTATGCTGAAATTTATTTGAATCCATTCAAATGTTTCAAACTTCTTCCTTATTGAATATATCCACATATATATACTCAATTCATTGTTGGAAGTTTTCATGAAGTAGAAGAATCTCCCGCACACAACTATGCTCGGTGAACCATATATATCATTATGTATGTTTTCACTAAGTTAGTTGCCCGTTCAACTCTCGGCCTATGAACGGTATTTCGGTCATTACCTTTTAGAAAAGATTTTGCAAGCGCCAAACGATTCAAAAAATCAAATGACTCCAAAAATCCATTTGCATGGAGTTCCTTCATGCGTTCCTTTCTAACATGACCTAAATGGCGGTTCCACAAATAAGTGGAATTCAAATCATTTGTCTTATGGCATTTTAGCGTCAGTATTATGTGTGTGTGTTTCACCATTAAGATTTATAATAACTTATCCATCGTACATGGAGTAATGTCATAATTTGAACAACTCATTGTTTTTATTTGACCAGAGCAAAATAACAATTTATTAAGCTCTTTATTATAAATTCTAAGGGTTAGGTAGAATGCCAACGACAAACATAATAACACTTTATTATGTTCCAGACGTGCATTATTACCATATTCCTTATCCAGTCACTTAGGCCATAGTATTCTTGTATTGCGTTGTTTTTGTATGACACTTCATACCAACCAATATAGTACTAATACCCAAGAATTTCATAGTGTGACTTAACTAGGAATACAACCATAACATGTATATCATTTATATACACCTGAGCTAGACTTTCTAGTCTTTTCTTTTCTTTTTGCCAAAATATCTTTTGCAGTTTCTCTTTTAGCTTTCCTCGTTATTCAGAAAAACACTTTAACATTATTAACTTCTAGGTTTGTTGGTCAAATACCAATAACCTTGAGGTTCTTACTTTAAGTTGATCATCATATGACAAGTGTTTCAGATTTCACTATTAGTAACTTTGTAATATGATCAACAATTTCACTCATAATTTTATCATATCATGAAGACTTTTCGAGACCATGTATGTACATGCTAGGCTCGTAAAGTATAACCTCAGTATTCGCATGTGCAAATCTGGCTTGCACCCGTTGTATGCACACGTAGAATCTATAACACCCGATCATCACGTGATGCTTCGAAACGACGAGTCTTAGCAATGGTGCATACTAAGGACGATCACTTCATGGATATGCGAATATTGTTAGTGCCCCAATAGTTGGAGGATTGGGACGCCTTGCGTCTTCAACCTTCGTACATTCCCATAAAACTTATGAGTTTATGTAGTCTCACCAAATTATATTCTATCATCTTGCAATAAGGTCTTAGATATCATATATATCTCATACCTTGATTATTTCCGAAAACTAAATTTTCAGCTCCTTACTTTTCAAACAGATTTGAACTTCAAGTTTCACGGAGACAAGATAACTTTAGGTACTAATTGAAACCATAGCTCTCTGAATCAACAATGTGAGGTTTACTAAAAGTTTGCAATAGGACTTAATCATTTCTTGATTCTTTTAACAATACGGTACCAATCCGTAAAGTTTCTTGTCAGATTTTAACAATATTTCTATCTCAAAAACAAGACTAGCGCATGGTAGAAAACGGATGCCAATACTACAAAATTAATTCAAAATACTACTCAGACTATGTTTATGATAATTAGTTCATGTTTTAATCTAATTACTAATGAACTCCCACTTAATACAACATCCCTCATAGTTGTTAAGTGGTACACGATCCAAATCCACTACACCAAAACCGATCATCACGTGAGATGATGTAGCTTTAATGGTGAACATCAACATGTTGATCATATCATCCATATGACTCGTGTTCAACCTTTCGGTTTCCGTTGTCCCGAGGCCATGTCCGTACATGCTAGGCTCGTCAAGCAAACCCAAGTATTCCGCGTGTGCAACATGGCTTACACCCGTTGTATGTGAACGTTGAGTCTATCACATCCGATCATCACGAGATGCTTCGAAACGACGAACTGTGCAACGGTGCATACGAGGGGAGAACATTTTATTATCTTGATATTAATGTGAGGGATCATCTTATAATGCTACCGTCGCGTTCTAAGCAAAATAAGATGCATAAAGGATTAACATCACATGCAATTCATATGTGATATGATATGGCCCTTTTGTCTTTGCGCCTTCGATCTTCATCTCCAAAGCACGGACATGATCTCCATCATCAACGGGCATGATCTCCATCATCGTCGGCGTAGCGTCAAGGTCCATGGCGCCGTCTTCATGGTTGTTCACCTCATGTAGCAACTATTACAACTACTTTGAAATACTACTCAACATGAAATTTAAAGACAACCATAAGGCTCCTGCCGGTTGCCACAATACAATAATGATCATCTCATACATATTCATCATCACATCATGGCCATATCACATCACCAAACCCTGCAAAAACAAGTTAGACGTCTCTAATTTGGTTTGCATATTTTACGTGGTTTAGGGTTTTCGAGAGAGATCTAATCTACCTACGAACATGAACCACAACGGTGATACTAATGTTGTCAATAGAAGAGTAAATTGAATCTTCACTATAGTAGGAGAGACGAGACACCCGCAAAGCCTCTTATGCAATACAAGTTGCATGTCGAACGAGGAACAAGTCTCATGAACGCGGTCATGTAAAGTTAGTCCGGGCTGCTTCATCCCACTATGCCACAAAGATGCAAAGTACTCAAACTAAAGATAACAAGAGCATCAATGCCCACAAAACCATTGTGTTCTACTCGTGCAACCATCTATGCATAGACACGGCTCTGATACCACTGTAGGGATTTGTTGCATAGAAAACAAAAATTTTCCTACCGCGAGAACGCAATCCAAGCCAAGATGCAATCTAGAAGACGGGAGCAACGAGGGGATGATCAAGACTAACCCTTGAAGATTTCCAAAGCCTATAAGAGTAGGCTCTTATTGCTGCGGTAGACGATCACTTGCCGCTTGCAAAAGCGCGTAGAAGATCTTGATCATGGTGCCACGATCGGGCAGCACCTCCGTACTCGGTCACACGTTCGGTGTTGATGAAGACGACGTCCTTCTCCCCGTTCCAGCGGGCAGCGGAAGTAGTAGCTCCTCCTTGAATCCGGCAGCACGGCGGCGTGGTGGCGGTGGCGGTGGAGATCTCCGGCGGAGCTTCGCTAAGCGTGCGGGAGAAGAGGAGGAGAGAGGGGCGGCTAGGGTTTGGGAGAGGGGGTGGCCGGCCACCTAGGGGTGCGGCCAAGCTATGGGCTTGTGGTGGTCAGCCCCCTCTCCTATGCCCCTCATTATATAGGTGGAATCCCCAAGAGTTGTAGTCCAAGTCTTCGAATAAGACCCCAACAACAAAACCTCCCATAGGTGGGAAACCTACTCAAGGGGAAATCCCACTCAAGGTGGGACTCCCACCCCTTCCTTGGGGGTTGGCCGGCCACCCTTGGGGAGTCCACCTTGGACTCCTCCCCTTTAGGGTTGGCTGGCCATGCAAGGTGGAGTCCCTCCGGGACTCCACTTTCCATGGTGATTTCTTACGGACTTTTCTAGAACCTTCTAGAACCTGCCATAAATGCACCGGATCATTTCCAAACTTGGAATATGACTTCCTATATATGAATCTTATTCTCCGGACCATTCCGGAACTCCTCGTGATGTCCGGGATCTCATCCGGGACTCCGAACAAATATTCGAACTCCATTCCATATTCAAGTTCTACCATTTCAACATCAAACCTTAAGTGTGTCACCCTACGGTTCGCGAACTATGTGGACATGGTTGAGTACTCTCTCCAACCAATAACCAATAGCGGGATCCGGAGATCCATAATGGCTCCCACATATTCAACGATGACTTCGGTGATCGAATGAACCATTCACATACGATACCAATTCCCTTTGTCACGCGATATTTTACTTGTCCGAGGTTTGATCATCGGTATCACTCTATACCTTGTTCAACCTCGTCTCTCGACAAGTACTCTTTACTCGTACCGTGGTATGTGGTCTCTTATGAACTTATTCATATGCTTGCAAGACATTAGACGACATTCCACCGAGAGGGCCCCGAGTATATCTATCCGTCATTGGGATGGACAAATCCCACTGTTGATCCATATGCCTCAACTCATACTTTCCGGATACTTAATCCCACCTTTATAACCACCCATTTACGCAGTGGCGTTTGATGTAATCAAAGTACCTTTCCGATATAAATGATTTACATGATCTCATGGTCATAAGGACTAGGTAACTATGTATCGAAAGCTTATAGCAAATAACTTAATGACGTGATCTTATGCTACGCTTAATTGGGTGTGTCCATTACATCATTCATATAATGATATAACCTTGTTATTAATAACACCCAATGTTCATGATTATGAAACTAATCATCCATTAATCAACAAGCTAGTTAAGAGGCATACTAGGGACTCTTTGTTGTTTACATATCACACATGTATCAATGTTTCGGTTAATACAATTATAGCATGATATATAAACATTTATCATAAACATAAAGATATATAATAACCACTTTTATTATTGCCTCTTGGGCATATCTCCTTCAGGGATTGGGGGATTAGTTAAAGAAGGTTCGAGTCTCCCTGATGTTTACTGAACTTGCTTTGGTGTTCCGGGATTTGCAGCAGTGATATGAAAGTGGGGATGGCAGCACAGGTGAAGTTCAGGTGAAAACCGAAGGTCTGGCCTTAACTGGTTGTGGGCCTTGTTTGAGGCATTATTTTGAAAGCGGGGACTACCTTTATGGCGAAAACCTAAGATCTTTGATCGGTCGACGACGGGCTGGTGCAATGTTTCCTTCTTGGAGGCGTCGCTTTTGGAGAGTCTGTATTTCAAGTGTTGTCTAGGGGGTGGATGCATTATTGTTGCTAGGTCTGGGATACTATAGCCAGACTTTTCTTTCTTAGTTTTCTTTTATCATTTTTGGCTGTGTGCATCTGTACTGCCATTAGGGTGTTGCGTTGTTGCAGAGGCTGGGTGTAATTGGTATCTTTTGATATTAATATATTCCCTTTATCAAAAAAAGGTGATGTGCACTAGTAGAAAAATGGCCTATAATCCAGGTTGATAGGGGTCTTTAGTCCCGGTTTTGCAACCGAGACTACTCATTCGGGACTAAAGGCCATCCCCTTTAGTCTCGGTTGTAAAACAAACCAGGACTAAAGGTCCCGCCACGTGGGCTGCTGGCCCGCGTCAGGGTAAATGACCTTTAGCCCCGGTCTATTTCATTAATTTTTTATCCATTTTTTTAATTATTTTTCATTCCCTCTTTTTTTGTATTTTCTCAGAATTTCTAGTATTTCAGTTATTTGACAAGTTTAGTCTCTAACTACACATATTCTCTAGTCAAATTGCTTATCCATGGTCAAACTTCTCGGTCGGTCACCCATCCTCTCACTACTCCAGCACTAGCACGCTTAACTTTTAAGTTCCTTCCCGCCCCGCTTCCAAGTGCTTCGAGAGCATGTTGTTGATCATAGTATCATATCAATCCTATTAACATGTTGGTCGATGTCACACTTCTTTATTATTTGAATTTCAAATAATTTTAATAAACAAAATTAATGATGTAATAATAATCTTGTATTATAATTGTATTATAATTTTGAATTTTTATAAATATTAACTTTTTAATTTGTATTATAATTTTTTTAGTAATTTTTTTGCCAAACCTGAAAATTTGAAAATATAAAAATTTGCTAACTTTATGGTTAAGTAATAGTAATATGTATGGAGGATGCAATTACTAATTTAAATTTTAAAAAATATAAAATCCTGAATTTCTGACAAAAACTAAAATCTTCCTTCTTTCACATTTGGAATTTTGAGAATCTAAAAATTGGCTAACCGGGTAAACCCTACAGGAGCACCGTCTCGTCAAATACTTTCACCTCCCGTAGACGGATCGGAGATCAGATACACACAGCTCCACGAAACCGAGGAACACCGCCCCATATAAGATCTCAAGAAGGAACTTTGGAGAAGACAAGATCCGGGCTGCTACGTGGATCCTCGAAGGACAAGGCACCATCCTCTTCATCATCATCAACCTCTGCACCTCCACCCTCATCATCCTCCAACTATAGCTGTAATATTGATTGCTATTGTGGATTTGTATTCGAATTTGTTCCATTCCTTTAATTCCTTCCACAAGATTATGATGATGTTCTTGATTGTCTCCATGTGTGATTAGTCCAATTAGTTCCTTGGAAGTTGGAGAAACCCTAGCATGAATATAAGATGATCTATGGTTTTAAGTATTAATGTGTGTTAGTTTTCTTTCTTGATATTATGTGTTGTGCACCATGTAATATATGCCTGTTCGTTTTGAGAGGGAACTACCCTTTGAAGTGTGGTAAAGTGAACGGCGGAAAGTGACATTACTGTACTGAACATAGTGTATAACTTTGTCATTTAATTTGGCATGGGGAAGAAATAAAAACGACTGGCAAGAAAAACTAGCACCCTCCCCTGGACCGCTTTCTTAGGTCATTGGCATCATCTCGAGCAGCCGTAAAAAACACCACCACAGTCGCTAGCTCCCCGGGGCATACAATAGTTCCGCCAGCGAGGAAAGAAATTGTGAGTTTAAATTCCATCATATGTCAATGAAATTGCACGAGAAAAAGAAGCCTCGCTCCTATTAGTTCAGAACCCTGAGTTCGGGTGTCCTTGAGTCTGACACATGGGCCCACATATGACAGGCCCATATGTCACTAGTGGAAAACAGGGCTTTTGTGGCGGGTGGTAAGGGCCTTTTGTCGCGGCGGCCATCCACGACAAGGAAGACGCGATAAAAGGTCCACCTTTTGTCGCGGGTGCGACCCGCGACATATAGTCCACCACGTGGCAGGCGCGAGGCGCGCAGGGGACATGCCCTTTTGTCGCGGGCGGTATTACCACCCGCGACAAAAGGCCCTCTACGTGGCGCGCGCACAACACTGCTGCTTTAGGGTTTGAGGGGTGCAGCACCCCCCCGCCACCGACCCCCTTTTATTTCATTTTTTCATTCGAAAATAAAAGTTGCATATATTTGTACGCTACTAGAAGTGGTACACGTTCATTCATTATATATAGATCGATCAAACAAATATTGGAAGCAAAAGTCGATTCCCCTTACATATTCGTAGATTCCCCTATTTGGACTAAACAAGCCGTTGTTATCTATTACTTCTCTAACTAGAAGTCCCGCCACTTCCTCCACAATTCCTAGTAGGTGTTCCTTTGGTTGGAGTGTGTCCCGCATGAACTCGACCTATATACGAAAATGAGATGAGTATGACTATATCAATCTTGATAACGAAATATTGACGATAATAAATAAAGTTGTGAATGTTATTGCTTACGTTGAATTTATTATTGTTACGCTTCTCGATGGTTAACATGCGAATGGACTCGCAAACGTAGTATCCACATAGATTCGTCCCTTGTGGCTGCTGGGCGCACGGTACAGGAGTAAATGTTAGCCTCTCTGCCCAGGTACCCTTAGTATGGTTCCTGAAAGCTCTCCAAGCCCTGACAGGCAAAAGAATGATTGAATGAGTGGATAATTAATTGATATCTCACGAAATATATAGCGCGGTGATGAAGGAAATTACACTTGGAGCAACTTCTACAAGTCGCGGAACCCGTCCACGCCTCTACTCATTGGGTCCCTTACTTCAACTATTCCCTTATCAACTTGAATGTCTAGTAGAATCCAATGGAAGCTGCACATGTTATGTATATACGTCTGTCGAGGGTGCTTCTCGGCAATGCCCTCCAATAGGGGCTTAGGGTTGATGGAATCCTGCAAGCTGACATGAGACATCGGTTCACAGACAAGCGGGGAGAGCGATTTACCCAGGTTCGGGGCCCTCGATGAGGTAAAACCCTTACGTCCTGCCTGTCTGTTCTTGATTATGATGATAATGGGTTACAATGGGGTGCCGAATAGTTCGGCTGAGATCTCGTCGAGTTTGGCTAAGCGCTAAGGTAACCTAGCTTTAGGCTTCTGTTGGCTAAGATTGCTAAGATTGGTTGTCTGTCTCGACAGCCCCTCTCCTGGCGTTTATATAGGAGGCCAGGTCTCAAGAGGTCTAATCGAGTACGACTAGGTTTACAGTAGATCTATCTCTAGACTTTCCTTGTTCGGCTCCTTCCGCGTCTTGTACTCCAAGGAATCTTCCGTTGCACCGTCCTAGCGGCCCACCTTGCCATCGAGTGCCTTCATGGGCCTCCAACTAGGAAATACAGGATAGGGCAACATTGGTTATCCGAAGGGTAATGCCCACGTCAGTAGCCCCCGAGTGTCTAGCCGAAGGTAGTTCGGGTAGAGACTAAAGCATGCCTCCACCCAATGTTCTTCTCCTCGATTGTTTTTGTTCTTCTTGAATCTGCATCATCTTCTTCTGTCGGGTGCGCGTCAGCGCTCCCGATGGGAGTAGCCCGCGAGTCTAGGTACGGATGCTTGTAATCCGTGCGTAGAGTCAAGTTGAACCACTCGAACATTTTACTCTGTCGAAGTTTTTCTGTAAGACTCCGTATTCATCCGATATATTTTCCACATGCAAGGGATGATAAGTAACGTGCCCAACTTTGTTGGTTAACTGCCGATGGCAAAACAACGTTACCTTACACAGAATCAAGTCCCCGGGCATGATCCTGGAGTGCAAAAAAGTTCTGTTGGGTGCGTGTCCAGCGCTCCCGATGGGAGTAGCCCCCGAGTCTGGGCACGGGTGCTTGTAACCGGGTGCAGACTTGAGTCGAACAATTGGCCCTTCTTTCAAGCCCCCCTTTTTTTCTTCGAGTCTTCATTTTATCGGGTGCGCGTTAGCGCTCCCGATGGGAGTAGCCCCCGAGTCTAAGTGCGGATGCTTCACAGTCTGTGCTTAGACTCAAATCTTTCATCTGATAACTTTTCATTTTTCCTTCGAATGCTTTTAGCTTTTTTCATGACGTCATCGATGACGCTCTACTGATATCTTGATTCTGACTGGCAGGACGTAACCTGCTGGGCCTATTCATTCTTTGTCCGGCCCTTTTCGCACAGTCACCAAGGCGTCTCCTCGATTTCCGCAACCTTCAACAGAAAAGATTACTGAATGGACCAGAGGCAACGACACGTGCCCCACTCAGTTCTCAAGTCCCCCTTAAAATCTCCAAAGGGCGAAAAAATCCCTAATCCTCTTCCTTATTTTCCGTAGCATCTCCTCGTTCTCCTCCTTCTTCCTCCCTTCGCTGCTGCTGCGCCGCCACCATTACTTTTCCGATCTTCCCCGGATCTCACAATGGTGAAGAAGAAGGGCGTTACCGCCACCGCCAGTTCTACTAGCGGAGGCGCCGCCGCCAAATATTCCTCGACTCTTCCGAAGGGAAGCGCCCCGAGCGCTCCTCTCCCAACTCCGGTGCCGCCGGCGCCGCCAAGCTCGGTGGCCAAGCCCGGAGATTGGGTAGCGTCAACCATCACCAAGCGTGACGAAAAAAGATCCCGAAGCCTGGGATTAATCTCCTCCGACGAGGGGAATGTGATCTTTCCAGGTGCAATTTCTCGGCCTAATCCCCCTGCTGGCTTTACCGTGATGTTCTTATCTTTCCTGTATCGAGGTCTTTCGCTTCCCACTCATGAATTCCTCCTCCATCTCTTGCGAACTTACGAAATCCAATTATGGCAACTCACTCCCAACTCAATCCTCCACGTTGCTGTGTTCATCACCCTTTGCGAGGCGTTTCTGGGTATCAAACCTCATTTCGGGCTGTGGAAAAAGATCTTCTATGTGAAGAGATACAGCAGTAGTAATGGATACTTTGTCACCGGAGGAGTGGGGTTTGTAGCCCGTTCGGAGGTCAATTACTTCAATTTCCCAATGAGAGAATCCGTGCAAGGGTGGAGGCTGAAATGGTTTTACGTCAAGGACTCCCTGTCACCCGAATCTCAGCTTCCTTGCTTTGCCGATGTCTCCGAGGCCAAGCCCAAGAATTCCTGGAAGAACATTCTCTCACCCGACGAAAGAGTAGCAGCCGAAGAATTATTTGCCAAATTTCTTCGAATCAAAGAGGCCGATGGCCAAACTATGGTCGGCACAGAGGTGGCGGCGGTGTTCTTGAAACGTCGAGTCCAACCAGTCATGGCCAGAGTTCACCCCATGTGGTTGTACTCAGGTCCAAAGGATGAAACCAGGATTAATGCTGCCGATCTGTCGGAAAAAAGAGTTGCTTGACGAAGTTCGTCGCC
The DNA here is from genome assembly GCF_022539505.1 of Lolium rigidum. NCBI lineage: Eukaryota > Viridiplantae > Streptophyta > Magnoliopsida > Poales > Poaceae > Lolium > Lolium rigidum. Next base: position 314,284,189 of record NC_061513.1, read on the forward strand.
TTACGTCCTTTAGCCAGGAAGACTCGATCCCGTTAATATCTTCTTACACTCCTCTCGATGCTGATCATCCGCCACCGGAGGTAACCTTCTTTTGACGTCCTTACCATGCTATTTTCACTTAGCAAGTATGATTGCTTTTATTCTTACTTGTTCTTCTTTTCGACAGGCCCCCATAGCCTCTGGAAACTTACATGATTCGCCAAATGATACTTCTGAGGGAAAAGGCTCCTCAGTTCCTGTTGATTTTCCCACCGTCGAGCACGCAGGCCCAGAGAGCGAACGTGATGATCCGATAGATTCCAAACTGTTCACACCGATCTTCCTCCTTCAGCCGACGATGCTTGCGATACGAGAGGATCGGTGCGCAATGATGACGCTGATCGTGATGCCTTTGTTAATGCAGCTGTGGAGGCGACCAGGGCTTCGCCCGTGAAGAGATCAACCGGCGGCTTTGCCGACGAAGACGATCTCTTCGACATGTAAGCGCTTTCTTCCCTGATGCCATAGCTTGTCCCTTTATTCCTCGCACTCTTTTCGTAACTTCTTTCGACCATTTCCTTTTTACAGTGACGAAGGTTTCGCCGAGCCTCCGCCTAAGAAGGCCAGATTTGATGCTATTCCGCCAGCCGCTGTTGCTTCCGAAGCTTCAGCTCCTAAGGCGGCTCCCACGGCTCAGGCATCGACCGCTTCTTCCCTTTCCAAGGGAAAAGATGCTCCTGCCGCCACCACGACTCCTTCTTCTGTAAGTCCTTTTTAAATACATCATGGATTTCCCGAAATGTGCCCTTTCTAACGATGCTTTGCAAAACATCCTTTTTTCCCTTAAGGATCTTCGAGGTGTTATTTCCTCTTTGGAGGCCTTCGCTTCCCAGTTCACTTCTCTGGAGGCAGACAAGGTTCGACTGCAGAAGGAAGTCGAATCCTCTTCCTCGAAGCTGGAAGGCGCAGTCAAGATAGCTGCCAAGGCCCGCCAAGAAATTGATTCCCTGAAGGAGGAACTTGGTAGGCTAAAGGAAAAGCTGAAGGAGGAGGAAGCGTCAAGGTTGGCTGCCGAAGCTCAGGCAGCCGAAAAGGATGAACTCCTTCGCCAATCTTCGCTAGCTTTGCTTGGTAATCCTTTCCACACTTTTACGTTGATTATCATACTTCATGAATTCGATCTTACATTAACGATCTTTTTCCTTCTTTTCTTATGCGAAGCCGCCAACATCCCTGCCGCTGCCTTGGACAAAGTTCCAAACAACTCTCCGGCAAATGGTGTGTCGATGGCTCTCGCCTCCCACCAGCTTACGCGGGAGCTTCTTGAAAAAGGAAAAGGTGCCCTGGCGCGGATGCACCTGATGATTTTCCCCAAGATCAAGCAGGACAAAACCCTGGGGCAGCTAATCGATGCCTTCGCGGTTGACACCAAGGAGGTTATCGAGGTATTCAAGCGTACTTCGCGCACCTATGGTGCCCTCCTTGCCTTCCAGCTTATGATGGGTTACGGCTTTAAGGGTGACATCGAAGAAATGACTAAGGAGCTGCCGAAAGAGCAAGACGGGCAGTTTGTTGACTTAAGCGCCTTTAAATCGTCTGCCCTTACTTGTGCTCGCCAGCTCCTTGAGCTAGTTTCGTCAAGGAAGTCGTCGGCTGGACCCAGTTTATCGACTCAGACCCAAGCTCCTTGATTTTTGTAACAAACTTATGCTCGAGCTGATGTGAAACATTGTTCTGCTGCAAAACTTATGCGTGTAATAAACTCCGTGCTAACAATGTTGTTAGCACACCTTTGTTATGATATTTCTACTTGCACTTCTCCCGATGGGAGTTACTTCGGATGCTCAGCTTGACCATATCCGTCATCCTTTTTAACGTTGTTTCCTGCAGGTTTTCCCAGTGCCCTCATTTGTCGAAGACTCTTCGGGTGTTCTTCCTGAGGGTGATCGGATCCAGCGTATGAAGGATCGGATCACTCAGATGGAAAAGGACCTGCGCAACACTTATGCTTTAGCTGCTATTATCAATAAGAAGAGCGAGATTGCAGCCGAAGTGGAGCGGTACGCTCTTACTGAGCTACATAAAGCTACCGAGAGTTTGAACTGTAAGCTTCCTGATTCCTTTGCCCTTTTGTCAACAACGCCTTGTCTGATCCTTTATTGATTCCTTTGCCAGTCATAGCTTTGAACCGTGCGGAAGAGAACAAGCGGATTCACGAACGAGTACATGCTTTAACCCAGCTATCCTCATCCGAAGAGATTTTCTGGCAGGAACACTCGAAGGCTTCGGCTGTCGCAAAATTTTAGGATCGGGTTCAGCAAGTCCACCATTTCTTCGACAAGTGCTACAAAGCTATGAGGGTGGTTTGGAAGATGATGTTCCCTTTAAACGCAGTTCCCCCCTACGCGGCTGTCTTTGATGTCTGAATTTGGGAATGCCAAGAAGATTCAAGACTTGGTACGAACTCAGGTTTTCGCAGGGGCCAGGTTGACGCTTGCCCTTGTGCTTGCACGGTACCCCTCGGCGGATCTGCTTGCTATTGCCAACGCTGTTGGTGACTTCGATACTTTGTATCCTAAGGTATTGCTTCCTGCCAATATAATCGTCGACAAGCTTGAAGGGCATTCGAGGGTACCTGAAGAAAGAGAAGCTCCACAAGGGTGATTTCGTGGATTAGGGTTGTTTTTGTAAATAGGTTAGTTTGACTGCTTTATCCAAGTGTTAGGATTGTTGAGCCAAGAACTTTTACTCGGTAGATACATGTATATGTACTTTTACCGTAGTGATGCCGTTGGCGATTTTTGAGGGAGCAAATCTTAATTGTCCGCTTAAGAATTTTTCGTATTCGTTGGTCAGCAAACGTTTGATTGATCAGCTCGTGTTGCAGGTCTTGCTAAACCCGTTGTATGTGCAACTTTGCTTTCAACCGATGTATGTTGCGACAGTCACTCCCGAATTTTTTGGGTGCAATGATTCTGCCGATGAGCCCGTTGTTCTTTGATATTTCCATAAGTAAAATATCGAACGTGGGTTGTGTGTATTTCCAAAACTCTTGCTATTTTCGGCACTCGTAGAGGCATCTATAGCAGAGGGAAAGGTTAACACCTTTGTTTGTTTTGTATCTTTTAGCACTCGTAGAGGCTTTTCTTTTGGAGCACGATCTTACGCCTCGTACTATGTTTGCATAGTGATGCGGCTTAGATGTTTTTGAAATACTGCAATGCTTAACAAAGGATCGAAACTTAAGTTCTCATTAATAAGGTAAGCACGAGACTAGAGGGCGAAAAGGAAGGCCGTGTTGATATAAAGGAAAAAATTAAACGCTAATAAATTGCTTACGCAAGGAAGGGGTTCTTCTCATCTTTTGCCTTTTTCACCACGTTAGTGGTTGCTGCGGCGTTGTGGACTTCACCAGGGGTCTGGGCAGTGGTTGCCAGCGTCTTGCTGTCTCCTGTGCCTTCTATGCCATCGGCTGCCGTACCTTTTGCTGCCGAAGCTTCCGCTGCCGAAGCTTCAAGACCAAGGTCGGCTGGCTTCTTCTTGGTTTCCCTGACATGTTTTTCCTCCTTGATTTCTTGTATTGACAGCTTGGGCAGAGGGTCGACGATTTCTCGTTGTGACCCAAACTTCGCAGCAATCCTTTGAAAGTCGCGATCACAATTGTCCGAGCGTGAGAAACTTCCATAGACTGTGATGTTTGTCCCGTTGTTCCCAGGCATTTTCAGCTTGAGGTATGCATAGTGCGGCACAGCCATGAACTTGGCATAAGCTGGTCTCCCGAGTATGGCGTGATACTGTGACTCCCAGTTCACTACTTCAAACTCGATCTTCTCCTTCCTGAAATTGTCGGTTTTGCCAAAGACGACGTTCAGGTAAACTTTGCCAAGAGAGTAGCCCGGTGCAGTTGGAAGAATCCCATGGAAGCAGGTGTCTGTTTCTTCTAGCATCTTCATGGTGATCCCCATACTTTTGATTGTGTCGACGAATATCGGGTTTAATCCGCTTCCACCATCCATGAAAACTTTGCTCATCTTGAACCCCCGATTTGTGCCTCGACTACTAAGGCGGCGTGTCCCGGTTTTGGTATGGTCATCGGGTGATGCTGCTCGACCGAACGTAATGTTACGAGAGGACCACTCGACATACTCGGGGATGTTTGCCATGATGCTTTCTGCCAGGTTAATCTCTCGGGTGAGCTTCTTCATCTCTCTTCATGAGACACCTGTCCTATGGATCATGCTCATCTTTCCCCGTGGTGGTGGAAACGCCTCGTTGGGTTGATGAGGTTGGGCCTGCTGGACTTGATGCTGCGGTGGAGGTGGAGGTGGTGGTGGTAGCGGTTGCTGGCCTGCCTGCTGGATGAGTTTGTGCATGTCAATAAACTGCCGACAGTCCTTGAGCAGGTGACTCGACTTCGTTTTTCCGTCCTTAGAGTCGACATACGAGTGCAAGTAACAGGGGGCGTTGATCTGCTCAGCGTAAGGCAGTTCGGGGGCCCTCTGCTGCCGCGGTTTATAATTGCCACGGTTTCCGGAGTTGTTCCGATTACCGTCCTGCCGGTCGTCTCTTCTGTCGTCATATCGATCATCCTGCCGATCAGAGTACCCTGCGGCTACCATGTTGTTGTCATCATAGTTGCGGTTCTTCCTTCTCTTGTGACGATCCCTTCGGCCACCCGAGTCGTGCTTCGGCTGGTCATCGTCTTCGTCGTCACTGCGCTGCCGTGGCCTTCGCACGTTGTCTTCGCCATCAGCCCAGCTCTTGGCGATTTCCATTAATTTGGTTATGGTTTTAGGCTTTTTGCGTCCGAGTTCTTCTATGTAGCTCTCACGCCGGACGCCATCACTGAAAGCGTCGATTGCTCTGTCGACAGATACATCTTCGGCAGCGTTTAGGAGCTTAGTGAATCTCCCGATGTACGAGCGCATCGACTCCTTCTGCTTATGCTGGCAGTTCCGTAACTCTTCAATCCCGACGGGTCTCTTGTACGTTGCTTGGAAATTGGCGACGAAGGCGTCTATGATGTCTACGGGTGCTTCTATTCTTGTAGACAGTGTTGGGCCTCCAAGAGCAGAGGTTTGTAGAACAGCAGCAAGTTTCCCTTAAGTGGATCACCCAAGGTTTATCGAACTCGGGGAGGAAGAGGTCAAAGATATCCCTCTCATGCAACCACCGCAACCACAAAGCAAGAAGTCTCTTGTGTCCCCAACACACCTAATAGGTGCACTAGTTCGGCGAAGAGATAGTGAAATACAAGTGGTATGAATGAATATGAGTAGTAGTAACGGCGCCAGAAAAGTGCTTGCTAGGCGTGCGGTTGATGGTAGTAATATTGCGGGAAGTAAAGATGCGGTAAAACAGGTAAACAAGCAGCGATAGCGATATTTAGGAACAAGGCCTAGGGATCATACTTTCACTAGTGGACACTCTCAACATTGATCACATAACAGAATAAATAGATAGATGCTAGATTCTACACCCTCTTGTTGGATGATGAACACCACTAGCCGTGTAGGATTACACGAACCCTCAATGCCGGAGTTAACAAGCTCCACAATATTCGATGTTCATATTTAAATAACCTTAGAGTGCATGACGGATCAACATAACCAAACCAAGTACTAACATAGCATGCACCTTGTCACCTTCACACTACGAAAGGAGGAATAGATCACATCAATACTACCATAGCAATAGTTAACTTCATAATCTACAAGAGATCACAATCATAGCCTACGCCAAGTACTACACGATGCACACACTCGTCACCATTACACCGTGCGGGAGGAATAAACTACTTTAATAACATCACTAGAGTAGCACACGGATAAATTGTGATACAAAACACATTGCAATCATAAAGAGATATAAATAAGCACTTCACTATGCCATTCATAACAGCGAATAAGTATTACGTGAAATATAGCCTAAGAGACTCATACGGTGCACACACTTGTCACCTTTACACACGTGGGACAAGGAGTCTCCGGAGATCACATAAGTAAAATCCACTTGACTAGCATAATGACATCTAGATTACAAGCATCATCATATGAATCTCAATCATGTAAGGCAGCTCATGAGATTATTGTATTGAAGCACATAGGAGAGAGATGAACCACATAGCTACCGGTACAGCCCCGAGCCTCGATGGAGAACTACTCCCTCCTCATGGGAGACAGCAGCGTTGATGGAGATGGCGGTGGTGTTGATGGAGGAGCCTTCCGGGGCACTTCCCCGTCCCGGGGCGTGCCGGAACGGAGACTCCTGTCCCCGGATCTTGGCTTCGCGATGGCGGCGGCTCTGGAAGGTTTTCTCTGGTTTCGTCGAACGTGGTAGGGTTTTCGCGACGGAGACTTTAAGTAGGCGGAAGGGCAAGGTCGGTGGAGTCCTGGTGGGGCCACACACTAGGCCGGCGCGGCCGAGGGCTTGGGCCGCGCCGCCCTACCGTGTCCCCACCTCGTGGCCCCACTTCGTTTCCCCTTCGGACTTCTCGGAAGCTTCGTGGAAAAATAGGACCCCGGGCGTTGATTTCGTCCAATTCCGAGAATATTTCCTTACTAGGATTTACGGAACCAAAAACAGCAGAAAACGAGAACCGGCACTTCGGCATCTCGTCAATAGGTTAGTTCCGGAAAATGCATAAATACGACATAAAGTATGCATAAAACATGTAGATATCATCAATAATGTGGCATGGAACATAAGAAATTATCGATACGTCGGAGACGTATCAGTCTACTAGGTCGTCCCATGATTTGATGGAACCCTTCGGCAGCCCCCTTAGCCAAGCTCGCGCTGAATCTTTGAGATAAAGCTGCAAGCATTGCATTGCTGCTATTTGGTTCCCCTTATGCAGAATCACAGTCTGCAGGTAGTCGTCTATCCAAGATCTTGGCTCCTGCTGCCCATCGTATTTGGCAGCATCGGTAGGGTGTAGGCTTGAACTTCCCGGGCGGCATCGCCTCGCGGATTCCGTGACTTAGAGCGTCGGCTCCCCGAGCTCGCCGTCGTACTCCTGATCCTCGTCCGAAGAATCACTGTCATCCTCATTCCTAGCGGCGTGTCGTCGCCTTGCTTTGTCGATCCTGCTCTGGGTGATTTCATCCCGAGCGTCTCTCGCATGATGCTTCGAACCACTACCCTGCAGCGTGGTCTTTTCCTTTTGTGGAACTAGGCTATTTCCCAGTATCGCGAGACTTTCCAAAGCGCCTCGATGAGCTTGAGCCATGGATCCTTCAGGGCGCTGGTTGATGAGGTATGCAGCAAGGTTGGCAGTTGCTCCTCCAACGGTTTTCGGCCGTGGCATGCCTGCGGTGTCCGTAGTCATGAAGGACTTGGTTAGGTTGGGTGTGATTTCTCTGGCGTCATCTTCCGAAAGTCTGGATAGCCTTGACCGGTGTTTGCCTGCCCCTTGAGTATTTCGAGAGGCGCTCGCCTGCGAGCCTCTTCGCCATTCACTGGATCGATCTGCCGCAGACAGGCGTCTCTCGAGGGAGGCTTGTTCCTTCGACAGGTGCTCGCGGTTTTTCTCTAGTATAGAGCGGTAAGCATTGAGGGTTCCGACTGAGGTTCCTGCGGGGAGCGGTGTGTTGTTGAGTACTGCTGCTCTGGCGGCTGCCCACTCTTCGTCCGCGATGGTGTAGTCGCTGTCGTGATTGCTGGCGCTGTTTTCGAAACTTGCCCGTCTACTGGAACGAGGAGTATGGTCTCCGTTTCCTCTGTGCCTTGTGTTTCCTGTGTTGTTGGCGGCATAAACCTGATGGTGTGCTGTTCTTCGGGTGGTCCCTTGGATGATGCTCGTCGATATCGTCCTCTCCCGATGAATACTGGGCATTGCAGATGAACGGCGTGTCGCTCGATCCTAGCCCGTGCCTGGTGTCGCAGTTCAAGCAGCAGTACGAAGTTAACTCCGAAGATGTGGGATCGTCGGATCCTACCGACATGGAAGACGCGGAACGGGGAGTCGAGGGCGCGGGTAAACTCGTCGAGCCTATCAGGCCAGCCGAAAGGTCGAGTGATGATGACGCGCTTGGACTCATCGATCTGGAGGTGCGCGATTCCAGCAGTCGAAGAATTCCTTCTGCGTTGACGTTGTAGTGGATGCTGCCGAAAGTCATCTCCATGTTTCCTTGTAGATCTGAGAAGTTCGAGCGAGAAGAATCGTTGTGTGGGGTGAACTCATAGGAGCCGAACCGAATCGGGCTTCCCAGGTTTGGCGATGACGGTGTCGATGAAGTTGCTGATGAAGTGGCCGGTGAAGTCGCCGGTGTCATGATTGGATCTGCCGATGACCGATCTTGTGCCGACAGGGTTCCCACAGACGGCGCCAATTGTCGAGGGTGCTCCTCGGAAATGCCCTCCGATAGGGGCTTAGGGTTGATGGAATCCTGCAAGCTGACACGAGACATCGGTTCACAGACAAGCGGGGAGAGCGATTTACCCGAGTTCGGGGCCCTCGATGAGGTAAAACCCTTACGTCCCGCCCGTCTCGTTCTTGATTATGATGATAATGGGTTACAATGGGGTGCCGAATAGTTCGGCTGAGATCTCGTCGAGTTTGGCTAAGCGCTAAGGTAACCTAGCTTTAGGCTTCTGTTGGCTAAGATCGCTAAGATTGGTTGTCTGTCTCGACAGCCCCTCTCCTGGCGTTTATATAGGAGGCCAGGTCTCAAGAGGTCTAATCGAGTACGACTAGGTTTACAGTAGATCTATCTCTAGACTTTCCTTGTTCGGCTCCTTCCGCGTCTTGTACTCCAAGGAATCTTCCGTTGCACCGTCCTAGCGGCCCACCTTGCCATCGAGTGCCTTCATGGGCCTCCAACTAGGAAATACAGGATAGGGCAACATTGGTTACCCGAAGGGTAATGCCCACGTCAACGTCAGGAATTACACTTAACATCGAGTAAGAAAAATTGAATGTGCATAAAAGATCATTAAGACTCTCACTCGTAGTTGTAAGGAAACAGTATTGAATCACAGAAATGTTGCTCCCCCAAAAACCTTAGTAGGTTTCCCCCCGTTTCTTCGCCTTTATGCTTTACCGTTTCAACATGTACTTTATCTGGGTCAACAAACCCAATATTGATAATATAATTACTTTTGCATTCACTGATCTTCAGTCTGCATAAGAGAACACATAAGATATAATGAGTATATGCAATGAAAACGAACATGAACTGAATGAAAATGAACTTATATGTAGTTAACAACTTACAAGCAATAGCAACTCATGAGAGATTTGTCGAGGGCTTCTAAATTGAATAACTGCCAGAGTTCATTCATCTCAATATGGATCTCCTCCTTTCGGTAGTAATATTCAAATGGGATCTTCGCCACGATGTAAGTTATGTTCTCCTTGCACGCATCAAGGTACCACTGATGCAAATTTCGCATATGCGTTGGCAGTTTAAGCAGCCGCTCTCTGCTGACCAAGTCGGCCCCGTAGACAAATTTAGGAGCTACTTTAGCAATGGGTAGTGCAGCATCTGCGACACTCAGCAATTCCTCCACGGTACAGTCCATCGAAGCCGCTAGCATCGCAGCTTCTTCCATATTGAAACCACCACCATGTTCCAGGTACACCTTGGGAACATCAAACACTTTGAGTGCTGGGATCGATTGTTTGGGTTGTTCTCCGAGCAGGGAAACTTCCTTTCTTTTTTGCCTTTTGTCGTTTGCTTGGCCTTGAGGGGTGCACTTGTTGAACTTGACTTCTTCCCGGCTACACTTCTAGCTGATGATTTGCTCGTGCTAGCAATATCCTTCTCCTTAGCCTTGTCATCCTTCTTCTCCTTAGCCTTGTCATCAATTACCCTCGCAAGGTAGCGTGTATAGTCATCCTTCTTCTCGTGTAAGTCATATTGCGATGGTGTGTTCAGAAAACTAAGAGCATATTCTTTTTGCTTCTCTGTGTATGGCTCTGGCGCTGGAGGTTTTGGCTTATGAAAATGATCATACGTGTGTTTCGCAACAATGGCCTCATTTTCCTCGACAGTACGATCGTAAGGACGGGGGGAGGAACCTTTGGTACTTTTGGGAGGGGCGACATCTTGCGGACAAGACTCTTGAAACGCTTCCGGTTGGGTGCATTCCGAGTCTTAGTGGGCGGAGGCGGCGGCGCTGGAGATGGAGATGGAGATGGACTACAGATGTCGTGGTCGACGTCGTACCCATGGGGTGATGGTGGCGACATGTGATCAGTAGGAGGAGGTGATGGTGGCCTGCGATCACCTGGAGGAGGTGATGGTGACCTGGGACGACTGGTACTAGGGGCTACCCAGCCTGGCAGCCTGATGTTCTTCTTTTCCCAGAGAATGATTTCTCCCAGCACCTCTCGGAGTGTAACCCCCCCATCACCTCCAGGGAACTCGAGCTCCAATGTCTCCCACGACGGTACAACTGAATCCACCCCGACACGAGCATAGACAGCTGGAATCTCATTGCCATGCCATGTTGCCGGCTCACCTTCAGCTACAAATGCAGGTAAGACATAGCCGACCGCCACCTTAAAAGACATGTTCCTGACCACCTCATGGAGATCACAAGGTGTTTGCTCCTTGATTCCATCCACGGGGTCGCCAGGACCGGCATCTATCATCCATGTAGGCGGGGCCTCCGAGTCAGCCACGCTGTTGTCTCGTCGCTGAGATATGCCGGCGGTATTATCTGGCTCGCGCTGTCCTTTAATTTCATTAATCTCCCGCTGCTGCTGCTGAATCTCCCGCTTCTGCTGGTCTAGTTGCCATTGGAACTCAGCCATCCGGTCATTCTGCACCTCCAGCTCGCGTTTTTTTGCTCTCGCTCGACTTCTATAAGTCTCTGCGTCATCCGGAAACCCAAGCGCCCACGGAACACTAGGGCCGAAGCCTCTTGTTCGTCCTCCCTTTTCAGGATTACCGAGGACAAGCGTCAGCAAGTCTTTCTCTCTATCGGGAGCAAACTTCGGTTTTCCCGCTTTAATATCAACAGTCACTTCAATCCATTTTTCCCTGGGTACCTTAACCTTGCTGTCACTTTCAACAAGGTTCCCTGTCTTCATGTCATACTCACATCCATGCCCAAGGAACCAATTTCGAGCCCTAGTGTCCCATCCTTCTCGCTCGGGTTCTGGAGTGATCCCATTCAGCTTCATCTCAGCCTCTTGTGCATCCCACTTATGCATGGCTACTTCGTAGCCCCCTCGCCCCGTATGATGGTGATATTTCTTTTCGCTTGCATTTTTCTTGTTTTTCTTTGACAGGTTCACAGCCTCCTCTGATTCTTTGTACTGCACAAATTCTTCCCAGTTATGCTCCTGCTTCGCTAGATAGTTTTGGAATACTGGAGGCTTCTTCTCGGCCTTATAAGCTGCCCATAACCGGTTCTTATACGCCCGGAAAAGTTCCCCCATCTTCTAAAGAGCCCATTTCTTCACTAGCGCCCTCTGCTTGGCATTCTCAGACTCCGATCCCAAATCTGGCAAAGTGAAATGTGCCATGAGGTCGTCAAAAAGTGTGTCTTTGTACCTATCGGCAACCTGACTTTCGGACACATTCTTGGTCTTGTTACATTCTCTAATAGTGATCGAGAGACGATCTCTAACCAGAACTCCGCACTGATTTTTAAATGTCACTCTGACACTCGCGGGTGCCACCGGTTGGCCTTTCGGTGATATAGCTTCAATTGTGAAGTGGTCTTTTTTGGTCAACCTCTTTGCCGGGCCTCGTTTCTCCAACTTATCTTCGGAGGCCTAAGAGAATAAAAATTAATTAGTTTATATACATATGTACATATAGAATTCCATTAATGCATCAACTGAACATATACCTCGCCATGACCGGAGCTGTCGGCTTCTCCATCACCGGAGCCGTCGGCTTCTCCATCACCGGAGCCGTCGGCTTCTCCATCACCGGAGCCGCAGGCTTCTCCATGACCGGAGCTGTCGGCTTCTCCATCACCGAATTCGCGGTCTTCTCGGTCGGCTTCCATCGCGGATTATGTTCTCGAAAAGGTCTTCCTGTTCCAAGTCCCGATGGAATTCGAATGGATCCATTGTTTCTGCAAAAAATTAAATCGATAAGTACATGTTCTAACCCTAACCAAACCCTAACCCTAATCAAACACTAACCAAACCCTAACCCTAACCACAAATGGGGTAGGCTCAAGGAGGGGCAGGCGGCGTGGAGTAGGGAGAAGAGGGTTTTCGCGAGAGGAGAGGGTGCGTGAGGGTGTCGGCGACTCGTGTTTGCGAGAGGGTGTTCGCGAGAGGGAGAGGGCGCGTGAGGGTGTCGGCGACTGGTGTTTACGAGAGGGAGAGGAGAGGGAAGTTGCGTCGTTTCAGAGGTATATGAGAGGGAAGTTGCGACGTCGGGGGTGTTCGCGAGAGGGAGAGAAGAGGGGTGTTCGCAAGAGGGTGTTCGCGAGAGGGAGAGGGCGGGAGAGGAGAGGGAAGTTGCGGCATTTCAGGGAGAGGAGGGGAAGGCGGCGTGGAGCAGGGAGAAGAGGGCGCGAGAGGGAGAGGGCCGGTGTCGGCGTCGGGTTCATGTTTGCGAGAGGGAGAGGGCCGGTGTCGGCGTCGGGTTCGTGTTTTGCGCTAATTAACTTACAAAAACTAACTAAATACAAAATACTTACAAAAACTTAAAAATAACTTAAGTTAACTAAATATAAAATACTTACAATAAACTTAAACTAACTAAATACAAAATAATTAAACTAAATACAAAATAACTAAACTAAATACAAAATAACTAAACTAAATACAAAATAATTGAACTAATTACTAACTACTAAGTAAAACTAAATACAAAGTAATTGAACTAAATACTAACTACTAACTAAAACTAAATAAAAAGTAATTAAACTAAATACTAATTAAATAAACTAACTAAATTACACAAAAAATAAATGAAAAAAATGGCCGGCCGGGCCGGCCGGCGCCGGCGGCCGCGCGGTTCTACCTGCGCAGAGGACGGCGCGAGGTGGCGGGGGCGGCGCAGAGGTGGCGGCGGCCAGAGGTGGCGGCGGCTCGGGGTGGCGCAGAGGACGGCGGGGGCCGCGCGGTTCTACCTGCGCAGAGGACGGCGCGAGGTGGCGGGGGCGGCGCAGAGGTGGCGGCGGCCGGAGGTGGCGGCGGCTCGGGGCGGTGCAGAGGGCGGCGGGGGCGGCGCAGAGGGTGGCGGGGGCAGCGCAGAGGGCGGCGTAGAAGTGGCGGGGGCGGCGGCCGGAGGCGAGGAAGACGTCAGGCGGCGGCAAAATTGGGCAGCCTGGCGGCGCTCAATTTGCTAGGGTTTGGCCTCCGGGTGTTGCGGGTAGAGGCTCCACCCGCGACGCGGGGCTTATATGCCTACCCCCCTTTTGTCGCGGGTCGTGGCACCACCCGCGATAAAAGGGGGGGTCTTTTATCGCGGCTCGTGGCACCACCCGCGACAAAGGGGGGGGGGGGCTGATCCGCGGCGTCTACATCCAACGGCTCCGGCCGTTTCAATCCAACGGCATGGAGCCGTTGGACGCGGATCAGCCCCTGGAGCCGTTTTTCTTTTCTGTTTTATAAATAAACCTTTATTTATCTATTTTAACTTAATAAAAACTATTATTTCAATAACTTTTAAATGGTAACTCAAATAAAAAAGTTTTATATATGAAAATTGATCAGAAAAATCCAATGAACATGAATATGACATCCATATAACTATTTGCATCTCGCATCATATCAAACATTGATAGTCGTGTATGTTTCACCCCTAATGATATGCGGAGTGACACCGAGTAAGGTTTCCCCGTGCCACGTGTCGCCGCCGCTTCCACGTGCCTCGCCCCGTCGCTGCCGGCGTGCGATGTGTGTAGCCGTGGCTTACACGTGCCATGCCCCGCGTGTGCTATATAGAGCGACGCGTGCGGGCGCAACCACACGTCGCCACCTTCTCCGCTCATTCATCTCCGGGATGCCTCCACGTCGTCGAGGGTCATCCGGTTTCCGTGGCGTTCGAGTGCGTCCGAGCGGTAGGTTCTACGCTGAGATACGCGCCGGTGGCTTCCGCCTCACCCTCGGCACGTACAACACGCCGGAGCTGGCGGCGCGCACTTACGACGCGGCGGCGTGGCGCTTTCGGCGGCCACGGCGCGACATGAACTTCCCGGATGTTGAATCGATAGACGAGGCGGAGTTCCTCGCGCCAGCGCCGTGCCTCGTCGACGAGGAGGACTATCGTCGGCACCGCCGAGTGCAGCGCGAGATCGCCATCGCCGAGCACGACGAGCGCTTGATGCGCCAGTGGAGGGCGCAGTTCCCCAACAACGTCGACAACACCGACGCGTTCTACGCTGACCTTAGGGCACAACGCAGGTCCAACAGGTGCCACCGTCGGGCCGTCGCCGAGTTCGAGCTCGAGAATCCGAATACAACTTGGACCGAGAATCCAGTGGGATGACATTTGGACGGAGACAACCTCCGACGACGAGTAGAGACTAGACTAGTCATTTATCTATTTTATTGTAATTTCAATAAAGTCGCTGTCGGTTCTATTAGTTTAAATTTAGTTTATAAAGTCGTTGTCGGTTGTTTTTGTTCAATAAAGTGGTTGACACGAAATTTTATTACGATTGAACTGGAATTAAAGTACAGAGCTCAACTGAAAATTAAGATACATGGCCAGATTCGAATGTTGGAGCCATTCAGTCATAGTCGTGCCTAGCCCTATAATAGTCGCCACTGTAGTCATCATAGTCGCCGACATCATCGTCGCTAGCATCGGGGTCGCGGTTGTCGAACCTCGGCGGGTGAGCACGCGTGGGCTGGGATTGAGGGTAGCGCAGGCGGGGGCCACGGTAGGCCATGACGCTCTGGAGAGTCCGGCCGCGCCACCACAGCCGACGGCCGGCCTCGTTGAAGTTCGAAGGAGGCAGGCCATCCTCCTCATACCTGGCAACCGCCCTCTCACGCCGATTGATGAAGAAGCTGTCCCAAGTCGAGTTGTAGTCGGGATGCCACTGCGGATTCCTCCGCTGCTCAGGCGTGAGCTCGAAATAGTAGTGGTTCGTGATGGCCATCTCGCGTGGCACACCTAGAGGGATAGGAGGGACCGGTACGCCTCCGACGCTCAGCAACCAGCCGGTCGGGACGCGGTAGCCTGGCGGGCAGGGGTAGTTCGAGGCGCAAAGTGCCTCCGCCTCCCGGGGTGTTCGACATACGATGGAAGCCATGGGAGAGAGTGATGAGGTTTGCAGATATGAGTCTAGATGTGATATGGAAATGGAGGCCAAGCCTACATATATATACTGAAAAAATGGCGGGAAGACGGAGGCTGGAACGCGGGAAGAAAATAGGCGGGAACGCAGTGGCGCAGGAAACTTTCATCCCGGGTGGAAGCTCAAACCGGGACAAAGATAGGGGGCCTTAACTGGGGGAGGCTTATCTAAGAGGGCCTTATCTGGGGGGCTGACGTGCGGGTAACCTTTTGTCACGGCTGGTGGGTGCAACCGGGACTAAAGCTGTCGGCAGGATAAGGATGTGTCGGTAACCTTTTGTCACGGTTGGTGGGTGCAACCGCGACTAAAGTTGTCGGCAGGATAAGGACTGATACGTCCAATTTGCATCACTATTTTATATCATAATTTGCTGTTATTCATTGATATATTTCATATTTGGAGATAATACTTATGTTATTTCATCTATTTTGCATGTTTCATGATTATTGGAGGATCGCGCACCGGAGCCGAGGATTCTCGCTGGAAAAAGCACCGTCGAATGCAATATTTCGGAAGATCAACGGTTGACGGAAATTATACGAAAATTCCTATTTTTCCGGATGACGAAGGGAGCCGGAAGGGGGAGCTGAGGAGGGCCGCCATGGGCCCCCCTCACAGGCCGGCGTGGGCCCTGCCCTGGCCGCGCGCCCTGTGAGGAGGGGGCCCACAGCCCCCTCTCGCCTCCTTTTCTTCGCGCACGCCTTCGTCCCGAAAACCTAAGCCAGAGGGGTACATCGCGAAGAGCCACAGCCGCCTCTGCGGGGCGGAGAACACCAGAGAGAAAAGAGCTCTCCGGCAGGCTGAGATCTACCGGGGAAATTCCCTCCCGGAGGGGGAAATCGATGCCATCGTCACCGTCATCGAGCTGGACATCATCTCCATCACCATCACCATCATCTTCATCATCATCACCGCCGTCTCCACCGCTGCACCTCGTCACCGCCGTAGCAATTTGGGTCTGATCTTGATTGTTTGATAGGGGAAACTCTCCCGGTGTTGATTTCTACTTGTTATTGATGCTATTGAGTGAAACCGTTGAACCAAGGTTTATGTTCAGATTGTTATTCATTATCATATCACCTCTGATCATGTTCCATATGATGTCTCGTGAGTAGTTCGTTTAGTTCTTGAGGACATGGGTGAAGTCTAAATGTTAGTAGTGAAGTATGGTTGAGTAATATTCAATTTTATGATATTTAAGTTGTGGTGTTATTCTTCTAGTGGTGTCGTGTGAACGTCGACTACACGACACTTCACCTTTATGAGCCTAGGGGAATGCATCTTGTACTCGTTTGCCAATTGCGGGGTTGCCGGAGTGACGAAACCCGAGCCCCCGTTGGTATATCGATGCGGGAGGGATCGCAGGATCTCGCAGTTTAAGGCCGTGGTTAGATTTATCTTAATTACTTTCTTGTAGTTGCGGATGCTTGCAAGGGGTATAATCACAAGTATGTATTAGTCCTAGGAAGGGCGGTACATTAGCATAGGTTCACCCACACAACACTTATCAAAACAATGAAGATTAATTAGCTGTATGTAGCGAAAGCACTAGACTAAAATCCCGTGTGTCCTCGAGAACGTTTGGTTAATATAAGTAAACAAACCGGCTTTTCCTTTGTGCTAAAAAGGTGTTGACTGCCAAAACCCACCGGCGGGCAGCGGCCTGTCAACACTGTAGAGCCGGGAAGAGCCTAGAGCTGCGGCTGGCTGAGACCCCTCCGAGCGACGGCCCGCAATGCTCTTCTGGTCACACGCGGCGATGCGAAGTGCAAGGGCGTGCCACCTGACCTATACCTGGCCGGGAAGGTGATGGGGATGCCTTGCTTAGTTCCCGCATGGCATACACGTAAACATTAAATACGAGCCTCGATCGGCTCTCGAGGTTATCTCGTGAATCGGCTCAAAGAGCCGATCCACCCATGATCCGTGCGGGGTGCACGAATACGTGGTGATCCTGCTTGATCAAAATAAAGCTAATGAGATCTACGACGATTTAGGGTTTTCACCGCATAATCGGATCATCCTACTCCAGGTTGGGCCTCGCGGCCACGCACGGTGCTCGTAAGCCGATCCTAAACAAGGCCAAACGACCAACATGATGTTGATCCTCGGAACATCCTGTTTAGGACTTGCGAACGCCACCCTACGTGCCACCTGGATCCTCCCCTTTGTAAGGCCTAACTATTGCGGATATTAAACTAATCCTTGCGGAGCAAGGGGCAATCGTAACGGATCAGATCTACTAAATAATGAACAAGCGGGTGCCGCCCCCACACCTGAGATAGGCGTGAGGGCGGCTAGACATGCAAGGGTTGCACTACGTAAGCATGTTATACGAAGAACTATGCTAACCCTAACACATCTATGATAACTACGTTGCCCGCCATCAAAGACGCTTCAGTACGGGCAACGCATGAACAACGTGGAGCTTGTGCTGCCTAGATCGCAAGATGCGATCTAGGCAGCATGTCGCTACCCGATTGAAACCCTCGAGACGAAGGAGTTGGCGATGCGCCGAGATTGGTTTGTTTTGGGGTGAACGTTGTGTTGTTGTTTATTCCATAAACCCTAGGTACATATTTATAGTCCAGGGGACTTTCTAATGTGGGCGTGCACTAAACCGTGCACGAGTAAGATTCTATCTCTAAACTAAGATGCGATCTAATATGTTACAGATACACGGGCAATTAAGCCCAACTTGGTATAAAAGGCCGATCCACGTATTCCTTCTATAAATATATTTCTTCAAACCATCTTGATCGCGGCCCACCTCTGACTCGGTCAAATTCTGGTGATAACACATGCCCCCCTGGTTTTGGAATTGGTAATTCCAAAATCACTCTGCTTTCTTTCGTCGGGTCATGTCGTGGCAGAACCGTCGCAGTATCCTTCATCATGATGCCTTGCCTTCTCAACTTCTCCGCGTGATTTGGCAGTTTTTTTTTTTTAGGCACCACTTCCTCGGAAACTGCTCGTGGCATTGAATTTCCACTATATCCCCTTTTATTTAACCGCTGCGAACAGTTCCCCTACGCATCTCCTTCGCATTAGCACTCCAAAAGCCCTCCTGCCACCATGTCTTCTTCCTCCTCTGCTCCATCGGATCCTTCCAGCCGGTCCTCCACCTCCCGAGAGCCGACGCCGGAGTACAACCCGGCAGAGGTCCACGCAGAGAACACCCGCCGCGCCATTGCGGCCGGGGAGGAGTCAGACCACGACTTCTCCATCTGGTCCGAAGACGACCAATCCTCGACGGACGGGGAGAGCGACCTCCGCTTCCTCGTCATTGGGGAAACGGAGGAGGAGAGCGACGACGACAGCTTCTCCTGCGACTTCACCCCTCCCGGGGAGGAGGAGGAGCAGGAAGAGGAGGAGGACAACACCTCCTCCGACGAGCCGCCGGCCAAACGGTTCTGCCCCTGGCCGGGCAACCTCAGCGATTTCGACAGCGATGATGACGCTGACGAGGAAGATGAGGACAATGAGGGCCCGATCGGCGGCCACTGGAGCGACAACGAGCCCGCCGGAAGCAGCGCCGACAGCGGCGACGACGGTGACGACGAGGGCAGTGATGGCCCGTAGATAGGACCTCTAGAATAGGGCCAGTAGTAGTAGATGGGATCATGCATCCCCTAGTATCTCCTTTTGAGAGCAATCAGCTCTTTATGTAAGAAATCTCGCCTGTCAATGAAGAACTTTTCCCCAAATTGATTTTGCCGATTTCTTCTGAGTTTTAGTTAGCCGATTCCCTCTCCTACTGACCTTGCCGATTCGTCCCCTTTGCCAATGCGAATTGAGCCGATAGCACCGCATCGGTTCTTTGAAATCCACCTTTCCCTTCTTCAACTGATGATTTTCCAAATCTGGTGGAAAGTGCAGGATCTTCAGGGAAACCTTTGAACTTTTTCCAACCAAATACAATAATCCTCTTTAGTACTCATCATTATGAAGAAGGTTGTAATGAAGGAGCAGCCGATGGTATCCCCATCGGCTCTTTAAACAGAGTAAAACAGAGCATCCACCAGGCCTGCTGCCCCCCGAGCCTTGCTCGAGCCTGCTGCCCCCCGAGCCTTACTTGAGGCGAGAATGTCAGAGAGAATGCGCCAAAGCCGATCCTCCTTTTTCCTCAGATAGCCGATAATCTTCCGTTTCAGCTGAACTAGCCCCAAAGATTGAAGCTGGGTCGGCTCGAAGCTGCTGAAGAAATTCCCTCGAAGCAACAGAAGGCACCACCGTTGGCCTGGGTTTGGTGGATACTTGATAAACATCGCATAATTCCACTAAAGTCGATGACTGCGCATCGGCTGTTTCTCAATTCTGAAGTCGATGCCCTTGCATCGGCTGCAAAAGTTTTTTTTTTTTTACCGGCCGATTCTCTCCTATCGGCCCCCAGTATTTTATTGCACACATGTACCTCTGCATCTGCTCCCGTGTTTAGGTGCCCCCGAGCCGAATCTGTTAAAGAATGGCAGATATCGGCTCTGTAATTCGCACGTCGGCTCCTGATAGGGTCAAGGGCGAACACAAGCAGAACATGTGGTGAGGATAATTTTGGCCGATTGCCGAGATCGGCCTCCACAATGATTGGAGCGCTGACTGAAGGCTCTGTAATGTCCCTTCATAGATCTTTGGGGCCGATCACAAGGATCAGCCTCGCCAAATTGCACGTTGCTTCGCTTCAACTATATGGTCAGGCCAGTGGATAAAACCAGCTTAACCCTTCCCTTTGTCACATCGATGCGTTCGCAATCGTCTAAGTTGATGCCCGAGAGGGGTTCTTGGCCTGCTGCTTCCCATGCGTTCATGCCAGCCGTTGAAACTTCAGCTGAATCATCGGCCTGGACGACCTCTACCTCGTCTCCATCCCACTGTATTATGCATTGGTGCATCGTGGAGGGAATACAGCAGTTGGCGTGGATCCAATCCCTTCCCAATAGCACAGCATAACTGCTCGTGCTATCGACGATGAAGAACGTTGTAGGGATAGTTTTCCTTCCTACGGTCAGATCCACGTTCAGAACTCCTTGTGCCTCAGACGCTTGGCCGTTGAAATCGCTCAATGTCACATTGGTCTTGATTAGATCCGAGCTAGAGCGTCCCAGCCGACGTAGCATAGAGTACGGCATGATGTTAACTGCCGCTCCGGTGTCCACCAGCATCTTGTTTACAGGCCTCCCATCGATATATCCTCGCAAATATAGGGCCTTCAGATGCCTGTAGCTCTTATCTCGTGGCTTCTCAAAGATAACCGGCCGTGGGCCGCAGTCAAGTTGTGCCACGGATGTCTCATCTAACCCTGGAGCACTGAACTCTGAAGGGAGGATGAACACCATGTTCGTGCCAGCCGATGTTTCATCATCGGCTCTCCTTTGCTTGGGGCGCCACTCCATTTTCCGTGGACCACTCTCTTCATCCAGGGCTCGCTGAACCTTTGCAGCCAGATCAGGCCGTGCCTTTCTTAGCGTATGCAGGTATAACCTTTCGGCTTCCTCCAGGCCGCGCAACCGCTGAACTCTACGCTTCTGTGAACGGCTGAGTCCGTCAGGGCACCACCTTGGACGGTGGTACCTGTCTTCTTCTTCTTCTAGTCCCTCGTCTTCGGAATCCTCAAGATCTGCCCAACGAGGTGACTCAGCACGTTTGCTCTGTGGCGGGAGAGGTCCTAAGCGCTTGAACACAGACACGTTGGCTGCCTCCTTCTTCTTCTGGTTGCATTCTGGGCAATTGCCGATTGTGGGCAATCGGCTCATTCCTGAATCCCAGCAGTGTCTGAAGAAAGGGCAATCCCAGTGTCTGGCGTTGTCATCTTGCTCCCTTGACTTGTCTGTGGCACGGCGCCCGCGCTCCTCCTCATCGCGATCCTGCCGACGATGTCTTCTGGCTTCTCTAGCCAGACGATCTCCTTCATCATCATAGTTGGACCGTCGGCGCTGGTCATACTGACTCACATATTTGTTGAGGAGGTGATCAGAGAGAGGTCGTTGATGTCTTATGTTCTTCACTTCTCCCTCTGTGACGTAGCGCTTGCCATCATGATGGAGCCGATCGCGTGGAGCGGCCTCCTCTGTGTCCTTGCTATGAGAGCAGCTGCCCTCATCTCCATCTCTGCCAGAGTGGTTCCCAGGTCCTACCATGTTGATGCTGAACGTGGGACCTGGCTGGCAACCCTCAGGGTAGATGACTTCTACCATGTTAACGGCGGGGAAGGGCTGGGTGTCTACCTTCATGGCGTACTGGTTGAAAATTAGGCGCCCCTTCTCTATCGCCGCTTGGATGTGCTGACGCCACACCCTGCAGTCGTTGGTAGCATGGGAGAGCGAGTTGTGGAATTTGCAGTACGGCTTTCCGTTTAGCTCTTGCGCCGTGGGGAACTTGAGACCTTCGGGAATCGTCAAGCTGTTTCTCCTTGAGCAGGAGGTCGAAGATTTGTTCAGTCTTGGTCACGTCAAAATCAAATCCCACGGGCGGCCCCGGTGGCTTTACCCATTTGCGGGACACGGGGTTCCTCCCCGAGTCCACTCAGCCACTTGCTACTTCTTGGTCTCCCGCGAGGCACTTCACCTTCCTCTCGTATCGACCATGACTACTGCACGCTTGAACTTGTCTTGGTACAGGTCCGGGTGGCGCTGTTCATATGCCGATAGTTTCGAACCATGTGCGCCGGCGAGGATAATCTGCTTGGGAGGCCATGTCCTTGAGCTGTGTTACAAGGCCAGCTACCGCCAACTCGGCTGCTTCCTTTTCGGTTATACGAACCGAATAACATCGGTTCCTAAGATTCCTGAAGCGCCGGATGTACTCGTCACCGTTTCCCCGCGCTTCGGCGTAGTTGTGCTAGATCGGCAATGCTAGACTCGGAAGCTTCGAATGGTATTGCATATGGAACTGTTCTTCCAATTGCTTCCAAGGCTCGGATGGAGTTTGCTGGCAAAGAGGTATACCATCCAAAAGCCGATCCCGTGAGGGACTGTGAAAAGAGCCTCACGCGTAGCTGATCCGACACCGAAGCCGGTCCTAGTTGTGCCAAATATCGGCCGATGTGCTCGATGGAGTCGGAGCCATCCGATCCACTGAATTTGGAGAAGTCGGGGAGCCGATATTTAGGTGGCAGCGGGATCATCTCGTACTCGTCGGGGTACGGCTTGGAATAGCCGATTGCCCTTCTTTTCGGCACCATGCCGAGCTGGTCTCTCGGTATGGTGCGATCTGATCCGCTGTGCTGGCTGCAGGAGATGTACTACGAAGATTCGCCGGGGTGGCGTACTTAGCCAGCCATGTTTGCTTTTCCAGCTACGAGCCAACTGCAGGAGCCGGGCTCGGGAGTTTCGTCGGGGTGGCGTACTTAGTTAGCCACGTCTCGCTTCTCAAGCTGCGTTGCTGACGTTCCTCCTGTTTGCACCGGAGTCCCTGACGTTGTGGCCTGGTTTGAGAGTGGCCAGTTGCCACAATCTGGCACATACGTGCACGCGTATCCTTGAGGGATCTCCTTGGGCGCCTCAGCCAAGAACTGGTAGTCACTAGGGTCACCACCGATCTTGTAGACGACGAATGCCGGTGTAGCCGGCACTTCAGCTGGTGCTGCCAACGCATATGGCAGCGGTGGACGGGCCGGAGCGGCAACTCTCCTTGATGCGTCCCGAGAGCTGGTCCCGACGGCGAGTGCGGTGGCTCATGATCTCCTGGATCACGCGCAGAGCGAGACGCTCCAACACGTTGACCAAGTTTTCAGAGTGGCGGTGTAGCGAGTGAGCCACCAAGTAGTTGATCTCCTGCCGTAGGCCCCTGGTGCGTTCCTCCGACGGGGCAGAGAGATCTATCCCATCGAGTGCACCTTCCGGTGAGAACCCCTTCCATCTGATGCCATGAGTGCGGGTTCTCTGAAAAGAGCCGATGAGGTCGGCTTCGAGGGTGACCTTGATCTCGTCATGTTTCTTCTTGAGCTCGGCGAGGTAGCTCCTCGTAGGTGACCGGCGTGCCGTCCGCCGCCATCTCGGATGTAGATGGCGATGTGGTTGATGTAGACGATGGTCCCACCGGGCGTGCCGGAATGTGTTGACTGCCAAAACCCACCGGCGGGCAGCGGCTCGTCAACACCGTAGAGCCGGGAAGAGCCTAGAGCTGCGGCTGGCTGAGACCCCTCCGAGCGACGGCCCGCAATGCTCTTCTGGTCACACGCGGCGATGCGAAGTGCAAGGGCGTGCCACCTGACCTATACCTGGCCAGGAAGGTGATGGGGATGCCTTGCTTAGTTCCTGCATGGCATACACGTAAACATTAAATACGAGCCTCGATCGGCTCTCAGGTTATCCTGTGAATCGGCTCAAAGAGCCGATCCACCCATGATCCGTGCGGGGTGCACGAATACTTGGTGATCCTGCTTGATCAAAATAAAGCTAATGAGATCTACGACGATTTAGGGTTTTCACCGCATAATCGGATCATCCTACTCCGAGGTTGGGCCTCGCGGCCACGCACGGTGCTCGTAAGCCGATCCTAAACAAGGCCAAACGACCAACATGATGTTGATCCTCGGAACATCCTGTTTAGGACTTGCGAACGCCACCCTACGTGCCACTGGATCCTCCCCCCCTTTGTAAGGCCTAACTATTGCAGATATTAAACTAATCCTTGCGGAGCAAGGGGCAATCGTAACGGATCAGATCTACTAAATAATGAACAAGCAGGGTGCCGCCCCCACACCTGAGATAGGCGTGAGGGCGGCTAGACATGCAAGGGTTGCACTACGTAAGCATGTTATACGAAGAACTATGCTAACCCTAACACATCTATGATAACTACGTTGCCCGCCATCAAAGACGCTTCAGTACGGGCAACGCATGAACAACGTGGAGCTTGTGCTGCCTAGATCGCAAGATGCGATCTAGGCAGCATGTCGCTACCCGATTGAAACCCTCGAGACGAAGGAGTTGGCGATGCGCCGAGATTGGTTTGTTTTGGGGTGAACGTTGTGTTGTTGTTTATTCCATAAACCCTAGGTACATATTTATAGTCCAGGGGACTTTCTAATGTGGGCGTGCACTAAACCGTGCACGAGTAAGATTCTATCTCTAAACTAAGATGCGATCTAATATGTTACAGATACACGGGCAATTAAGCCCAACTTGGTATAAAAGGCCGATCCACGTATTCCTTCTATAAATATATTTCTTCAAACCATCTTGATCGCGGCCCACCTCTGACTCGGTCAAATTCTGGTGATAACAAAAGGATTGGGCCACTCGCTGCAATTATTACTCTCGCACTTTACTTACTCGTACTTTATTCATCTGTTACATCAAAACCCCCTGAATACTTGTCTGTGAGCATTTACAGTGAATCCTTCATCGAAACTGCTTGTCAACACCTTCTGCTCCTCGTTGGGATCGACATTCTTACTTATCGAAGATACTGCGATACACCCCCTATACTTGTGGGTCATCAAGACTATTTTCACGGCGCCGTTGCTCGGGGAGTGAAGCGCTATTGGTAAGTGGAATTGGTAAGGGAAATTTCTACTGTTTGTGCTGATTTTATTTCTGCCTGCTGCTATAATTCATTATGGAGAGATCTTCTCTTGAGTGTTTATTTGGGAAATCTACTACTACTGCAAAGGTAGTGGATGAGGCGCCAGGTAAGGAAGAAATACCATACAAAATACCTATGAAAATTATTGAACGTGTAGTGGGTAACCGTTATACCGGGGATGGAACTGTCCACCCTGGAGATCATTTATTGTTCTTACATGAATTATGCGGTTTATTCAAGTGTGCAGGTATTGCTATGGATGAAGTGAGGAAGAAACTATTCTCTGTATCGCTGTCTGGTAAAGCGGCGCATTGGTATAAATTATTGGATAATGGGGATTCTCTTGAATGGAATGATATTGTGCCCCGGTTTTATTCTAAGTTCTATCCTCCAAGTGAGATTCACAAAGATCGGAATCGCATATATAATTTTTGGCCTCATGAAGGAGAGAGTATTGCCCAAGCTTGGGGGAGATTGAAGTCTTTAATGCTCAAATGCCCCATTCATGAGCTTCCTGGTAATATTATTATTGATAATTTCTATGCAAGACTTTCTTTTCAAGACAAGACCTTGCTGGATACTTCTTGTTCTGGATCATTTACACGCAACAAGGAAGAGTTTAAAAGGGACCTTCTTAATCGTATCCAAGAAAATACTGAAGGATGGGAGAACGACAAGGATAGAGAATCAGGTATAAATTATGATTATAAATGCATTGAAGCTTTTATGGATACTGATAAGTTTCGTAATATGAGTGCTACTTATGGTCTTGATTCTCAAGTTGCTGCAAATCTTTATAAGGCTTTTGCTTCTCATTATGAATTTCCTAAGAAGAACTTTGATAAGTATCATGAACCGTATAAAGATAAAATTGATTCATCTATAAATAAATGTGTTGTAGTTGAAACTGTTGATCATGTTATTCCTGAAGCTTATATTGAAAAAACTCCTTTCCCTGCTAAAATGAAGGAGTACTCTGTTATAAATAGTGCGGTTCATAAAAGTGAAAAGAAACCTATAGAACCTGAAGAACAAATAAAAGTTGAACCTGCTGTTGCAATTATTAAAGATCTTGTGACTGAAAATGTAGAGGATGGTCATATTATTTTCTGTGAAGATGCCTCTAATATTGTTTCGCATCCTAATAAGTCTAGGAAAGCTAGTGTTCCTATGCTATCTGTTAGAATTGGTGATCATTGTTATTATGGTTTATGTGATATTGGTGCAAGTATTAGTGCTATTTCTTATGAGCTTTACACGGAGATTATGCACGAAATTGGTTCTTGTGAACTTGAAGATATTGATGTGGTTATTCGGCTGGCTAATAGAGAAACTATCTCTCCAATTGGTATTGTTCGAGATGTGGAAGTTTTATGTGGTAAGATTAAATATCCTGCTGACTTTTTGGTACTTGGTTCTGCTGCTAGTAAATATTGTCCTATCATTTTTGGTAGACCTTTTCTAAATACTTGTGGAGCTATTATAGATTGCAAGAAAGAGAAAATTTTGACTAAATTTGCTGGTGAATCTTATGAGTTTAACTTCTCTAAATTTACCAAAACCCCTTATAAAATTGATTCGCCTAATAGTGATTTTAAAGTTGAACAGTGTGCATCTATTGCTCTTGCTCCTAGTAATCCTTTGCAGCAACATTTGGAGAATAGTGAGAGTGAAGTTTTCAGGGAAGAAAGAGAGGAGCTTGATGAAATTTTCCTTCGTCAACCTATCCTTAAGCATGATTTACCGGTGGAAGATCTGGGTACAACACCACCACCAAAGGAAGATCCTGTCTTTGATTTAAAACCATTGCCTGATAATCTTAAATATGCTCATATTGATGATAAGAAAATATATCCTGTTATTATTAGTTCTAAGCTTTCGAGTTTGAAGAAGAAAGGTTATTGGAAATACTGAAGAAACACCGAGGTGCTATTGGCTACACTCTTGTGACTTGAAGGGGATTTCTCCCTCTATTTGCCAACACGCCATTAATATGGAAGATGATGCGAAGCTCTGTTGTTGAACCTCGAGCGTCGTCTAATTCCTAAGATGAAGGATGTGGTAAGAAATGAGGTATTAAGACTCCTTGAAGCTGGTATTATATATCCTATTGCTGATAGTAGATGGGTTAGTCCTGTGCATTGTGTTCCTAAGAAAGGAGGAATGATCTGTTGTGCCTAATGATAATGATGAGCTCATTCCTCAAAGAGTAGTTGTAGGGTATAGAATGTGCATTGATTATCGAAAAGTTAATAAGGTTACTAAGAAAGATCATTACCCTTTACCATTTATTGATCAAATGTTAGAAAGGTTATCTAAAAATACTCATTTTTGCTTTCTTGATGGTTATTCTGGGTTTTCACAAATTGTTGTTAAAACTAAAGATCAAGAGAAAACCACTTTCACTTGTCCCTATGGAACTTATGCTTATAGGCGTATGCCTTTTGGTTTATGTAATGCTCCTGCTACTTTTCAAAGATGCATGTCTGCTATTTTTCATGGCTTTTGCGAGAGTATTGTAGAGGTATTCATGGATGATTTTTCCGTCTATGGGAATTCTTTTGATAATTGCTTGCGAAACCTTGATAAAGTTTTGCAGAGATGTGAAGAAACTAACCTTGTTCTTAATTGGGAGAAATGCCACTTGATGGTTAATGAAGGAATTGTATTGGGACATAAAATTTCCGAGAGAGGTATTGAAGTTGATAGAGCTAAAGTTGAAGCAATTGAGAAGATGCCCTATCCTAGGGATGTTAAAGGTATTCGTAGTGTTCTTGGTCATGGCTGGGTTTTATAGGAGATTTATTAAAGACTTCTCCAAGATTTCAAAGCCTCTTACTAATCTTCTTCAAAAAGACGTACCTTTTGTTTTTGATGATGATTGTAAGGAAGCTTTTGAAACTCTAAAGAAAGCCTTAACAACTGCTCCTATAGTTGAACCTCCTGATTGGAACTTACCATTTGAAATTATGTGCGATGCTAGTGATTTTGCTGTAGGCGCTGTTCTTGGACAACGAGTAGATAAAAAACTGAATGTTATTCATTATGCTAGTAAGACTCTTGATGCTGCTCAAAGAAATTATGCTACAACTGAAAAAGAACTGTTAGCTGTAGTCTTTGCTTGTGATAAGTTTAGATCTTATATTGTTGATTCAAAAGTTACAATTCATACTGATCATGCTGCAATTAGATACCTTATGACAAAGAAAGATGCTAAGCCAAGGCTTATTAGATGGGTACTTCTTTTGCAAGAATTTGATTTACATATTGTAGATAGGAAAGGTGCTGATAATCCTGTTGCTGATAATTTTTCTAGATTGGAAAATATTGCTTATGATCCTGTTCCTGTTAATGATAGTTTTAAAAATGAACAATTGGCTGTAATAAAGGTGAGCTCGCGAGACAGTCCTTGGTATGCTGATTATGATAACTTTATTGTTTCCAAGTACTTGCCTCCAACCTTTTCAGCTCAGCAAAGGAGGAAATTCTTTTATGACTTGAGGCATTATTTTTGGGATGACCCACACTTATATAAAGAAGGAGTGGATGGTATTCTGCGAAGGTGTGTTCCCGAATATGAACAACAAGAGATATTGAGTAAATGTCATGGTAGTGCTTATGGAGGACATCACGCCGGAGATAGAACCGCGCAAAAGGTTCTACAATCAGGTTTTTATTGGCCAACTCTCTTCAAAGATGCAAGGAAGTTTATTTTATCTTGTGATGAATGTCAAAGGGTTGGTAATATCTCCAGACGCAATGAAATGCCTATGAATTATACTCTTGTTATTGAACCATTTGATTGTTGGGGATTTGACTTCATGGGACCTTTTCCCTCTTCAGAAGGTAACACTCATATACTTGTTGTTGTTGATTATGTTACTAAATGGGTGGAAGCCATACCTACAAAAAGTGCTGATGGTGAGACCTCTTTAAGAATGCTTTTAGACATTATTTTTCCTAGATTTGGAGTGCCTAGATATATTATGACAGATGGAGATTCTCATTTTATTCATGGTGGTTTTAGAAAAACTCTTGCTAAATATGGTATTAATCATAGAATTGCTTCCGCTTATCATCCTCAAACTAGTGGGCAAGTAGAACTATCAAATAGAGAAATTAAATCTATCTTGCAAAAGACTCGTTAATAAAACTAGAAAGAATTGGGCTAGTAAATTGAAGGAAGCACTATGGGCTTATAGAACTGCTTATAAAAATCCCATGGGAATGTCACCTTATAAAATGGTTTATGGAAAAGCTTGTCATTTACCTTTAGAACTAGAGCACAAAGCTTATTGGGTTGTTAGAGAACTAAATAAAGATCCTAAACTAGCCGGTAACAAGAGGTTGCTGCAATTAAGTTCTCTAGATGAATGGAGAAGTGAAGCTTATGAAAATGCTAAACTCTTTAAAGAGAAAGTTAAGAAATGGCATGTTAGAAGGATTATCAAAAGAGAGTTTAATATTGGGGATAAAGTCCTATTGTATCGGTCTCGTCTCGGATTCTTTGCGGGGAAATTACTCTCGAAATGGGAAGGACCATATGTTGTTGAGGAGGTGTATCGTTCGGGAGCAATTAAAATTAGTTCTCTCCAAGGCAATGCCACGCAAGTGGTGAATGGACAAAGACTCAAGCATTATATCTCGGGTGATTCTTATAATATAGATGTTGATGTTATTCGAGTGGAAACACCGGAGGCTTTCATCAAAGGTCAAATTGACGATCCGCCGAACCCGACCTTGAATAGGTAACAGTACAGGTAATAAAAAGTTCGCGATTTACTTTCCGAACAATGTTTTTGCTGTTTTTGGAAAATATGAAAAATTACGAGATCGAAACGGAGTGGAGGAGACGCACGAGGGCGTGCCCCCATAGGCCGGCGCGGGCCCCGGCCCGGCCGCGCCGCCCTATGAGGACACCGCCTCGTCGCCCCTCTCCGACTCTGGTTCGACCTGGTACTTTCCGTTTGTTGTGAAATTTTTTACTATATAATCCCCCGGACCCCTGGAGGTCCGTATATCGTTTTCTCGACGTGTTTTGTTTCGAGTTGTTTCTGCCAGGATCTAGTTTCGATCTAGGAGCACCATGGCCTCCAACAACAAGAGCAAAGGGCCTTCGAAGGAGGAAGTGAAAAGGGTGTCGTCAAAACAAGAGCAACAAGCTGTTGGGAGTAAGCAAATCTTGGTGGAATCTGTTGACACTCGACGTTCTTTCTCTCATAACTTGCAGGGACCCTTATCACCTGCTCTTGGCCTCGACTCTTTCCCTGTGCTGGAAGAAGCTCTACGGACTACCGATGAGTTTTGTGGTCAATACCGGGCTCTAAGAAGAGAAGTGGAGATACTCCAGGAGGAGAATTACCGACTCCGTAGAATGCTGGAATATTACTCGATACCCATCACAAGGTCGCCACCGCCAACTTCAGATAACAATGAATCTCTTCGAGTCTTAGTGCAGAATTGCCAAGCTGAGAAACTGAAGCTGAAGGAGATCTGTAAGAAGCGCGGGAGGAGTTCATTGTTGGAGATATGCCCAAGAGGCAATAATAAAATGGTTATTATATATCTTTGTGTTTATGATAATGTTTGCATACCATGCTATAATTGTATTAACCGAAACATTGATACATGTGTGTTATGTGAACAACAAGGAGTCCCTAGTAAGCCTCTTGTATAACTAGCTTGTTGATTAATAGATGATTAGTTTAATAATCATGAACATTGGATGTTATTAATAACAAGGTTATATCATTATATGAATGATGTAATGGACACACCCAATTAAGCGTAGCATAAGATCACGTCATTAAGTTATTTGCTATAAGCTTTCGATACATAGTTACCTAGTCCTTTCGACCATGAGATCATGTAAATCACTTATACCGGAAAGGTACTTTGATTACATCAAACGCCACTTGCGTAAATGGGTGGTTATAAAGGTGGGATTAAGTATCCGGAAAGTATGAGTTGAGGCATATGGATCAACAGTGGGATTTGTCTATCCCGATGACGGATAGATATACTCCGGGCCCTCTCGGTGGAATGTCGTCTAATGTCTTGCAAGCATATGAATAAGTTCATAAGAGACCACATACCACGGTACGAGTAAAGAGTACTTGTCAGGAGACGAGGTTGAACAAGGTATAGAGTGATACCGATGATCAAACCTCGGACAAGTAAAATATCGCGTGACAAAGGGAATTGGTATCGTATGTGAATGGTTCATTCGATCACTAAGTCATCGTTGAATATGTGGGAGCCATTATGGATCTCCAGATCCCGCTATTGGTTATTGGTCGGAGAGAAGTCTCAACCATGTCTACATAGTTCACAAACCGTAGGGTGACACACTTAAGGTTTGATGTCGTTTAAGTAGATATGGAATATGGAATGGAGTTCGAAGTTTTGTTCGGAGTCTCGGATGGGATCCGGGACATCACGAGGAGTTCCGGAATGGTCCGGAGAATAAGATTCATATATAGGAAGTCATTTTCTAGGTTTGAAAATGATCCGGTATTTTCTCGGAAGGTTCTAGAAGGTTCTAGAAGAGTCCGGAAGAAATAAGGATGGAAGGTGGAGTCCCAGAGGGACTCCACCCACCTTGGCCGGCCATCCTAAGGGAGGAAGAGTCCCAAGTGGACTCCCCACCATGGTGGCCGGCCACCCCACCAAGGAAAGGGGGAGTCCCACTCCCCCTAGGTTTGGTCACATGGAAGGTTTTTGTTGGGGTCTTATTCGGACACTTTGACCTAAACCTTGGGGCTTCCACCTATATAAAGAGGGGAGGAGAGGGGCTGGCCGGCCACCACAACACCACCATGGCCGCACCCCTCAAGGCTGCCCTAGCCGGCGCCCCCTCTCCCAAACCCTAGCGGTTCCCTCCTACCTCTCTCTCCCACATAGCTTAGGCGAAGCTCTGTCGGAGATCTCCACCACCACCGCCACCACGCCGTTGTGCTGCCGGGATTCCGAGGAGGATCTACTACTTCCGCTGCCCGCTGGAACGGGGAGAAGGACGTCGTCTTCATCAACACCGAACGTGTGACCGAGTACGGAGGTGCTGCCCGATTGTGGCACCGTCAAGATCTTCTACGCGCTTTTGAAAGCGGCAAGTGATCGTCTACCGCAGCAACGAGAGCCTCCTCTCGTAGGCTTTGGAACTCTTCAAGGGTTAGTCTCGTTCATCCCCTCGTTGCTCCCATCTTCTAGATTGCATCTTGGCTTGGATTGCGTTCTCGCGGTAGGAAAATTTTTGTTTTCTATGCAACGAATCCCTACAGTGGTATCAGAGCCGTGTCTATGCATAGATGGTTGCACGAGTAGAACACAATGGTTTTGTGGGCGTTGATGCTCTTGTTATCTTTAGTTGAGTACTTTGCATCTTTATGGCATAGTAGGATGAAGCCGCTCGGACTAACTTTACATGACCGCGTTCATGAGACTTGTTCCTCGTTCGACATGCAACTTGTATTGCATAAGAGGCTTTGCGGGTGTCTGTCTCTCCTACTATAGTAAAGATTCAATTTACTCTTCTATTGACAACATTAGTATCAACGTTGTGGTTCATGTTCGTAGGTAGATTAGATCTCTCTCGAAAACCCTAAACCACGTAAAATATGCAAACCAAATTAGAGGCGTCTAACTTGTTTTTGCAGGGTTTGATGATGTGATATGGCCATGATGTGATGATGAATATGTATGAGATGATCATTATTGTATTGTGGCAACCGGCAGGAGCCTTATGGTTGTCTTTAAATTTCATGTTGAGTAGTATTTCAAAGTAGTTGTAATAGTTACTACATGAGGTGAACAACCATGAAGACGGCGCCATGAACCTTGACGCTACGCCGACGATGATAGAGATCATGCCCGTTGATGATGGAGATCATGTCCGTGCTTTGGAGATGAAGATCGAAGGCGCAAAGACTAAAGGGCCATATCATATCACATATGAATTGCATGTGATGTTAATCCTTTATGCATCTTATTTTGCTTAGAACGCGACGGTAGCATTATAAGATGATCCCTCACATTAATATCAAGATAATAAAGTGTTCTCCCCTCGTATGCACCGTTGATATAGTTCGTCGTTTCGAAGCATCTCGTGATGATCGGATGTGATAGACTCAACGTTCACATACAACGGGTGTAAGCCATGTTGCACACGCGGAATACTTGGGTTTGCTTGACGAGCCTAGCATGTACGGACATGGCCTCGGGACAACGGAAACCGAAAGGTTGAACACGAGTCATATGGATGATATGATCAACATGTTGATGTTCACCATTGAAGCTACATCATCTCACGTGATGATCGGTTTTGGTGTAGTGGATCTGGATCGTGTACCACTTAACAACTATGAGGGATGTTGTATTAAGTGGGAGTTCATTAGTAATTAGATTAAAACATGAACTAATTATCATAAACATAGTCTGAGTAGTATTTTGAATTAATTTGTAGTATTGGCATCCGTTTTCTACCAATGCGCTAGTCTTGTAATTGAGATAGAAATACTGTTAAAATCTGACAAGAAACTTTACGGACTGGTACCGTATTGTTAAAGAATCAAGAAATGATTAAGTCTTATTGCAAACTTTTAGTAAACCTCACATTGTTGATTCAAAGAGTTGTGGTTTCAATTAGTACCTAAAGTTATCTTGTCTCCGTGAAACTTGAAGTTCAAATCTGTTTGAAAAGTAAGGAGCTGAAAATTTAGTTTTCAGAAATAATCAAGGTATGAGATATATGTGATATCTAAGACCTTATTGCAAGATGATAGAATATAATTTGGTGAGACTACATAAACTCATAAGTTTTATGGGAATGTACGAAGGTTGAAGACGCAAGGCGTCCCAATTCTCCAACTATTGGGGCACTAACGATATTCGCATATCCATAAAGTGATTGTCCTTAGTATACACCGTTGCTAAGACTCGTCGTTTCGAAGCATCACGTGATGATCGGGTGTTATAGATTCTACGTGTGCATACAACGGGTGCAGGCCAGATTTGCACATGCGAATACTCAGGTTAAACTTTACGAGCCTAGCATGTACAGACATGGTCTCGGAAAAATCGTCATGATATGATGGATAAAATTATGAGTGAAATTGTTCATCATATTACAAAGTTACTAATAGTGAAATCTGAAACACTTGTCATATGATGATCAACTTCAAAGTAAGAACCTCAAAGTTATTGGTATTTGACCAACAAACCTAGAAGTTATTAAAGGTGAAGTATTTTCTGAATAATGAGGAAAGCTAAAAGAGAAACTACAAAAGATATTTTGGCAGAAGAAAGAGAAGACTAGAAAGTCTAGCTCGGGTGTATATACATGATATACATGTTATGGTTGTATTCCTAGTTTGGTCACACAATGAAATTCTTGGGTATTAGTACCATATTGGTTGGTATGAAATGTCATACAAAACAACGCAATACAAGAATACAATGGCCTAAGTGACTGACAAGGAATATGATAGGAATGCACTTCCGGAACAAAAATAAAGTGTTATTATGTTCGTCGTTGGCATCCTATCTAGCCCTTAGAATTTATAATAATGTTATCACCAGATTTTGGCCAAATCAGGAGATGGGCCGTAAGTGAGATAGGCTTGAAGGATATACGCGTGGAGGATCTCTGAAGCGGCCTGACACGAAGAAGTTGGGCTAAATTGCCCGTGTATCTGTTTTATAGTAGATCGCATCTTAATTTAGAAGTTGGAGTTTAACCCGTGCACGGTTAGGTGCACGCCTGAATTAGAAAGTCCCTTGGACTATAAATATGTATCTAGGATTTATGAAATAAACAACAATCACGTTCACCACAAACCAATCTAGGCGCATCGCCAACTCCCCCGTCTCGAGGGTTTCTTCCGGATAAGCACCATGCTGCCTAGATCGCATCTTGCGATCTAGGCGAGCACACGTTTATTCGTCGTCCATGCGTTGCTCGTACTGAAGCCTTTTTGATGGCGAGCAACGTAGTTATCGTAGATGTTTTAGGGTTAGCATTGTTCTTCGTATCATATGCTATCGTCGTGCAACCCTTAGGCATCTAGCCGCCCTTACACCTATCTTGGGTGTAAGGGCGGCACCCCGCTTGATCATTGTTTAGTAGATCCGATCCGTTATGATTGCTCCTTGTTCTTCAAGGATTAGTTTAATATCCGCATCGTTAGGCCTTACAAAGGGTTGGAGGATCCAGCGGCGCGTAGGGTGTAGTTTGCTAGCCCTAGACAGGATGTTCCGGGGATCAACTTCGTGTTGGTTGTTAGGCCCTGTCTAGGATCGGCTTACGATCACCGTATGCGGCCGCGAGGCCCAATCACGAGTAGGACGTTCCGATTATGCGGTGAAAACCCCAAATCGTAGTAGGTCGTTTTAGCTTTTCTTTGATCAAGCAGGACCACCATCTGATCGTACACCTCGTACGCATCATGGGTGGATCGGCTCCTTGAGCCGATTCACGGGATAACTCGAGAGCCGATCGAGGCTCGTATTTAATGTTTACGTGTATGCCATGCAGGAAACTAAGCGAGGCATTCTCCAACACCTTCCTGACCAGGTATAGGTCAGGTGGCACGCCCTTGCATCAGCATCGGACGTGCGTGCCGAAGGCTTTGCGGGCCGTCGCTCGGAGGGACCGGGGCCAGCCGCAGTCCCGGGAGATTCCCGGCTCTACGGTGTTGCCCGTCGCTGCCCGCCGGTGGGTTTCGACCGCAACACATTCCGGCACGCCCGGTGGGACCGTCTTCGACATCAACCGCATCGCCATCTACATCTGAGATGGCGGAAGGCACTCCGGTCAAGTACGAGGATCTGACTGAGGAGCTCAAGAAGAAGTATGACGAGATCAAAGCAGTCCTCGAAGCCGACCTGATCGGCTCTTTTCACAGAACCCGCTCACATGGCATCAGGTGGAAAGGGTTCTCACCTGAAGGCTCGCTCGATGGGGTGGACCTCTCCACCCCGTCAGAAGAACGCACCAGGTCGCTGCGTCAGGAGATCAACTTCATGGTGGCTCATTCGCTGCACCGCCATTCTGAGAGCCTGGTGAACACTTTGGAGCGTGTCGCTCTTCGGGTGATCCAGGAGATCATGAGCCATCAGTATTCTCCGTCGGGACCAGCTCTGGGGACTTACCAAGGAGAGATGCCACTCTAGTCCCGCCCACCGCTGCCGTTCGCGTTGGCAGCACCAGAAGTGCCGAGTTCATCGGCATACGTCGTCTATAAAATTGGTGGTGACCCTAGTGACTACCAATTCTTACATGAGGCGCCCAAGGAGATCCCCCACGGATACACGTGCGCATACGTGCCAGACTGCAGTAACTGGGCACTTTCGAACCAGGCTGCAACAGCAGGGACTTCTGGACAGCCGGGAGGAACGTCGGGAACGGATCTCGAGAAGCGGACGTGGCTAGCTAAGTACGCCACCCCAACAAACCTCCGAGCTCAGCTCCTGCAGGTTGGCTCGAGCTGGAAAAGCAAGCATGGCTGGCTAAGTATGCCACCCCGGCGAATCTTCGAGTTCGACGCCCGCAGCCATCACCGCGGATCAAATCTGTACAATCTCGAAGGACCAGTTCGGCATGATGCCGAAAAGGAGGACAATCGGCTATTCCAAGCCGTACCCCAATGAGTACGAATTGATCCCACTACCACCCAAATATCGGCTCCCTGATTTCACCAAGTTTAATGGATCAGATGGTTCCAGCTCCATCGAGCATGTGAGCCGATATTTGGCACAGTTGGGCACGATCTCAGCATCAGACGAGCTGCGTGTGAGGTTCTTCGCACAGTCCCTCACAGGATCGTCTTTCGGGTGGTACACATCGCTGCCACCAAATTCAATCCGGACTTGGAAGCAGTTGGAAGAACAGTTCCACGTGCAGTATCACTCAGAAGCTTCCGAGGCTGGAATTGCCGATCTAGCACAAGTACGATAGAAGCGCGGGGAAACGGTGGCGAGAATACGTCCGGCGCTTCGGGACCGTTAGGAACCGATGCTATTCGGTTCATGTGAGTGAAAAAGAAGCGGTCGAGTTGGCGGTGGTGGGTCTCTCATCATCGATCAAGGACGTGGCCTCCCAAGCGAGACTACCCTTCACCGGCGCACATGGTGCGAAGTCGTCGGCATATGAACAGCGCCACCCGGATGTTTACCAGGATAAATTCAAGCGCGCGGTGGTCCTGGTTGAGGCGGATGAAGATGAAGGTGCTGCGGGAGATCAAGAGGTAGCAGTGGCTGAATGGACTCGGGGGGCAAGCCCCGTGTCCTGTAAATGGGTTAAGCCACAAGGTCCTCCAAAAGGGTTTGACTTCGACGTGACCAAAGCTGAGCAGATTTTCGACCTCTTACTCAAGGAGAAGCAGGCTGAAGGTACCCGAAGGCCACAAGATCCCCACGGCTCAGGAGTTGAACGGAAAGCCATACCGCAAGTGGCATAACACGTTCACCCACGCCACCAACGACCGCAGGGTATGGCGTCAGCAGATCCAAATGGCGATAGAACAAGGGCGGCTAATTTTCAGCCAGTACGCCATGAAGGTCGACACGCACCCCTTCCCCGCCGTTAACATGGTGGAGTACACTTACCATGGAGGGTGCCCGCCAGGATTCACGTACAATATCAACATGGTAGGACCTGGGCACCACTCTGGTAAGGACGGAGATGAGGGCAGCCGCTCTCATAGCAAGGACACAGAGGAAGCCGCTCCACGCGATCGGCTCCGTCACGATGGCAAGCGCTACATCACAGAGGGAGAAGTAAGGAGCGTAAGATATCAGCGACCTCTCTCTGATCACCTTCTCAACAAGTATGTGGGTCAATATGACCAACGCCGGCGATACAACGACGATGATGAAAGAGATCGTCTGGCTAGGGACGCCAGGAGACAACGTCGGCATGATCGCGACGAGGAGAGATATGAGCGCCACGCCAAGGAAAAGTCGAGAGAGCAAGACGACGTGGATAGGCACTGGGACTGCCCCTTCTTCAGACACTGCTGGGATTCAGGAATGAGCCGATTGCCTACAATCGGCAACTCTCCAGAATGTAAACAAAAGAAGAAGGATGCAGCTAACGTGTCTGTGTTCAAACGTCTAGGGCCTCTCCCGCCTCGGAACCGGCACGCTGAGTCCTCTCGGGTAGAAGATCTTGAGGAACTAGAGGACGATGACGAAGAAGAAGACAAGTGTCATCGGCCAAGGTGGTGCCCTGATGGGCTCAGCCGTTCCCAAAAGCGAAGGGTTCAGCAACTACGTGGGTTGGAGGAAGCTGAAAGGTTATACACCGCACACGTTGAGGAAGGCGCGGCCTGATCCGGCCGCTAAAATTCAGCGAACCCCTGGACGAAGAAGGTCGGCCACAAAGGAAAGAGTGGCGCCCCAGACAAAAGAAAGCCGATGATGAAACATCGGCTGGCACAAACATGGTCTTCATCCTTCCAACGGAGTTTAGTGCTCCAGGATTAGACGAAGCACCTGTGGCACAACTTGACTACGGCCCACGGCCGGTCATCTTTGAGAAGCCACGAGAAAGAAGTTACAGGCATCTGAAGGCCCTGTACTTGCGAGGTTACATCAATGGGCAGCCTGTCAACAAGATGTTGGTGGACACCGGAGCGGCGATCAACATTATGCCATACTCCATGCTACGTCGGTTGGGACGCTCTAGCGCGGATCTGATCAAGACCAATGTGACGCTGAGCGATTTCAACGGCCAAGCGTCTGACGCACAAGGTGTTCTGAACGTGGATCTGACCGTAGGAAGGAAAACGGTCCCTACGACGTTCTTTATCGTCGACAGCAAGAGCACCTATGCTGTCCTACTAGGGAGAGATTGGATCCACGCCAACTGTTGCATTCCATCCACGATGCACCAATGCACGATACGATGGGATGGAGATGAAGTAGAAGTCGTCCACGCAGATGATTCAGCCGAGATTTCAACGGCTGGCATGAATGTTTGGGAGACATCAGGTCAAGAGCCACTCTCAGGCATCAATTGGGACGACTGCGAGCGCATCGACGTGACAAAGGACGGGGTTAGGCTGGTTTTATCCACCGGCCTGACCGTGTAACAAGAGCAGCATCTATGGACAAACGTGGCGATGCCTATCCATATGATCGGCCCCAAGCATCTACGGAGGAACATTACAAAACCTTCATCGAGCAAACAACATGGAGGCCGATTCCAGCAATCGGCCAAAATTATCCTCACCATACGTCTTGCCTGAGTTCAGCATTGATCTAACAAGGAATGCCTGAAGAGCCGATACCCTCAATTACTTGAAAGAATCGGCTCGGGGGGCACTTAGATGGATAAAACACGAGGATATGAAGTTTGAATTGGTTTTCAAATGCCCAGCAGCCCAATATATATTCTTTGATGATGATGGGTATTGAAGTATGGGGGCCGACGCATAAATCGGCCGTAAAAATTCAGAAAATTTTAAACACAGCCGATGCACAGGCATCGACTTAAGGATAGAAAGCCGATGCACGGCCATCGACTCAAGAGGAACAGCTGTGATAAGCAGAAGCCCAATGGAGCAGTTATCAAGTTACATGGAGATGCTCTACTAGATGAACTCCTCAGTGGAACTGTTTGGTAACTCAGGTCCTCTCTTCAAGGGCCTCCAATTTCTTTTGGCAAGTCTGAAGGATCACAACCCTGACCAACAACAAGAACAGCATGAACATGCAGATTAGGTCAAGGGTAAGTTGCATCAGTCTGCCAAGATAATGGCTCAGGGGGACAGCTCACCCTGAAGATTTTTTGCTTTAGGAAGCCGATTTTGTCGGAATCGGCTAGCTCTGCATTATGACTTGGAAGCCGATGGTGGCACATTTGGTTGGCTCACTGCTGTTCTCGCCTTGATTGAGGCTCGGGGGGCAACTGACTGCGTGGATATTCTGTTCTTAAGAAGCCGATTGAGAATTCATCGGCTGGCCCTCCATCATAATCTTCCTCAAAGGGGTTGAGCAGGGTTAAAGAATATCACTAAGGAGATTTGCGAGCAGGGGACATCTGTTCTCCAGAAGTATCGGCTTCAGCGTCAAGTCGTTTCAGCAGCGGCTCTGGGGCTCTCTTGAAGGCGTTGGTCTTCCACAATGTCCACCAGAACTCAAGGGCATCGGTCGAAGAAATGAAGGACTGATGCGTTGACATCGGCTTATTGAACATTGACCACGTTTACGGTCACTCCTTTGTCGGAAGAATGGATTATGAGGGACCGATGTGTTGCCATCGGTTCATTGAGCATTGGCTAGGTGACAATCGGCTAAATTAGCATAAAGGAAATCGGCAAAATCAAATTGGGGAAATTCTTCGTTGATAAACAAGATTTCTTACATAAAGAAGCTGATTGCTCTCAAAAGGAAGTACTAGGGGGATACATTGCCCCGTCTACTACTACTGATCCTATGCTAAGGGTCCTATCTACGGGCCGTCGCTGCCCTCGTCGTCGCCGTCGTCGCCGCTGTCGGCGCTACTCCCGGCAGGCTCGTCGTCGCTCTGCCGTAGCGACCGCCGGCGGGACCCTCGTTGTCCTCGTCCTCCTCGTCGGCGTCGTCGTCGTCGCTCGTCGAAGTCGCTGAGGTTCCCCGGCCAGGGGCAGAAGCGCTTGGCCGGCGACTCATCGGAGGAGCTGTCGTCGTCCTCCTCCTCCTCCTCCTCCTTCGCCTCCTCGGAAGAGGTGAAGTCGTCCCAGGAGAGGCGATCGTCATCGCTCTCCTCCTCCGATTCCCCGTCGGCAAGGAAGCGGAGGTCGCTCTCCCCGTCCGTCGAGGACTTGTCGTCCTCAGACCAGACGGAGAAGTCATGGGTGGACTCCTCCCCGGCTTCTATGGCGCGGCGGATGTTGGCCGCATGGACCTCCTGCGGGTCCCGTTCTGGCGTCGGCTCGTGGGAGGAAGAGGACTCGATGGAAAGTCCCGATGAGGCGGAGGAAGAAGAAGACATGGTGTGCAGGAGGGCTTTTGGAGTGCTAATGCGGAGAGGATGAAGAGGAGAACTGTTCGATGCGGTTAAATAAAAGAAGATGGAGTGGAGGTTTAATGTTCGAGCAGTTTTCGAGGATGTGGTGCCAAAAAACTGTCAAATCGTGCAGAGAAGTTGGGAAGGCAAGTCGTCATGATGAAAAATACTGCGACGGTTCTGCTCTGCCACGACATGACCCTTCGAAGGAAAAACAGAGTGGTTTTGAAATTATCATTACCAAAACCAGGGGGCATGTGTTATCACCAGATTTTGGCCAAATCAGGAGATGGGCCGTAAGTGAGATGGGCTTGAAGGATATACGCGTGGAGGATCTCTGAAGCGGCCTGACACGAAGAAGTTGGGCTAAATTGCCCGTGTATCTGTTTTATAGTAGATCGCATCTTAATTTAGAAGTTGGAGTTTAACCCGTGCACGGTTAGGTGCACGCCTGAATTAGAAAGTCCCTTGGACTATAAATATGTATCTAGGGTTTATGAAATAAACAACAATCACGTTCACCACAAACCAATCTAGGCGCATCGCCAACTCCCCGTCTCGAGGGTTTCTTCCGGATAAGCACCATGCTGCCTAGATCGCATCTTGCGATCTAGGCAGCACACGTTTATTCGTCGTCCATGCGTTGCTCGTACTGAAGCCTTTTTGATGGCGAGCAACGTAGTTATCGTAGATGTTTTAGGGTTAGCATTGTTCTTCGTATCATATGCTATCGTCGTGCAACCCTTAGGCATCTAGCCGCCCTTACACCTATCTTGGGTGTAAGGGCGGCACCCCGCTTGATCATTGTTTAGTAGATCCGATCCGTTATGATTGCTCCTTGTTCTTCAAGGATTAGTTTAATATCTGCATCGTTAGGCCTTACAAAGGGTTGGAGGATCCAGCGGCGCGTAGGGTGTAGTTTGCTAGCCCTAGACAGGATGTTCCGGGGATCAACTTCGTGTTGGTTGTTAGGCCCTGTCTAGGATCGGCTTACGATCACCGTATGCGGCCGCGAGGCCCAATCACGAGTAGGACGTTCCGATTATGCGGTGAAAACCCCAAATCGTAGTAGGTCGTTTTAGCTTTTCTTTGATCAAGCAGGACCACCATCTGATCGTACACCTCGTACGCATCATGGGTGGATCGGCTCCTTGAGCCGATTCACAGGATAACCTGAGAGCCGATCGAGGCTCGTATTTAATGTTTACGTGTATGCCATGCAGGAAACTAAGCGAGGCATTCTCCAACACCTTCCTGACCAGGTATAGGTCAGGTGGCACGCCCTTGCATCAGCATCGGACGTGCGTGCCGAAGGCTTTGCGGGCCGTCGCTCGGAGGGACCAGGGCCAGCCGCAGTCCTGGGAGATTCCCGGCTCTACGGTGTTGCCCGTCGCTGCCCGCCGGTGGGTTTCTGACCGCAACAAATAAAGAACTTAATAATTGTTATTTTGCTCTGGTCAAATGAAAACAATGAGTTGTTCAAATTATGACATTACTCCATGTACGATGGATAAGTTATTATAAATCTTAATGGTGAAACACACATACACAATACTGACGCTAAAATGCCATAAGGCAAATGATTTG
Source organism: Lolium rigidum (assembly GCF_022539505.1). Classification (NCBI taxonomy): domain Eukaryota; kingdom Viridiplantae; phylum Streptophyta; class Magnoliopsida; order Poales; family Poaceae; genus Lolium; species Lolium rigidum. The sequence continues at coordinate 314,326,496 of NC_061513.1, forward strand.
AATTCCACTTATTTGTGGAACCGCCATTTAGGTCATGTTAGAAAGGAACGCATGAAGGAACTCCATGCAAATGGATTTTTGGAGTCATTCGATTTTTGAATCGTTTTGGCGCTTGCAAATCTTTTCTAAAAGAGAATGACTGAAATACCGTTCATAGGCCAAGAGTTGAACGGGCAACTAACTTAGTGGAAAAATACATGATGATTCACTGGGCATAGGTGTGTGCGGGAGATTCTTCTACTTCATGAAAACTTTCAACAATGAATTGAATATATATGTGGATATATTCGATAAGGAAGAAGTTTGAAACATTTGAATGGATTCAAATAAATTTCAGCATGAGGTGGAAATCATCGTAATAGAAAAGTCAAATATCTATGATTGGATCATAGTGGAAATATTTGAATTACGAGTTTTAGCGAACATCTAAGAGAGTTATGAAATTGTTCTACAACTCACATTTCTTGGAGTATCATAATGATGATGGAGTATCCGAGAGATGTATCCAAACCTTGTTGGATCAATGATGAGATAAAATATTGATGCCATTATATTTTTGTGGGTTATGCTTTAGAGACTACCGCTTTTACACTCGAATAGAGCATCATCATGATCCGTTGAAATGACACCATACGAGTTATGGCATGGGTATGAACCCTAATAGTCCTTTCTTAAATTTTGGAATGCATAGCATAAAGTAAATAAGTTTACAACCAAAATCAGATGAATGTCTTTGTTGGTTATCCCACAGAATTGATTGGGAATTCTTTCCACTATGGAGACAAAGACAAAAGTGTTTGTCAATGTTTATTACTTATTTCCAAGAAATTGTTTTTAGCGAAGTATTTGAGTGGGAGGACAATAGAACTTGATAAGGTTTATGAACCTAAGCATAATGATCAGAGTAGCGCAGCATCGGAATTGGTTCCGAAAGCGGCCACGACGATCATGGTTCCCATGTCTACAAAATGTTATAGTCATGGAGATCGAAGTACTTATTGAACCTTGTAGGTATGGTTTACTTTGTGATCAAATAAATGATTTGTGAACAAAGGATTGTTTTTGAACAATGATAAACCAACTACATACAAAGAAGTTATGATGGGCCCTGACTCCGTTAAAATGGCTATACGCCATGAAATCCAAGATAGATGAATACTTTTTGAAAGTAAATGGATCTATAAAATTGATGGACTTGGATGGAATATCCTTGAATAAGCTCGACTTGTCGAAAAGTTGTTTACGATAAAGTTCAAAGAGTTGACTACGATAAGATTAGATCTTCCGTAGCAATGCTTATAGTCTATGTGGATTATTCTAGTAATCGCTACATATTTCTTTCATGAGATATGATAGTAGGATGGCAAAATACATTACTTAACAGAAGTGTGTATTAAAAGTGTATACAAGATACAACCAATTGTTTTGCTATTCCGTGGAATACTAGAAAGGTAAACAAACTTCAATTGGATGAAGTGAGTATCGCGGAGTTGGAATCTTCACCGGATGAAATGATCAAAGAGTTATGATTTCATCAGAGACGATGAAGAGGCTTGCATTTGCAAGAAATTAAGTGGGAGCGCTGAGACATATTTATAATACTTTATGTAGATGACATATAGTTAGTTATAAATAATTATATACTTGATTAAAAGGTTTCATTGAGAACTAACTTTAATGAAAGGATATGGACTGAAACATATTTAGTGTCAAGATCTATGAAGATAGATTAAAACACATAATAAGTTTAAGTCAAAGTACATAGAATGGATATTGAAGTAGTTCAATATAGAAATATTAAGAAGATGTTCTTTTCATGTGAAGGTTTTACAAGACTTGAGTGTATTTGACACTCAATGAGTAAAAACACATGAGTGATTTTAGATCACGAATAATATGTACAATATCAGATGTCCTATGCTCTAAATGGTTAGGAGCATATACCAGAATGATTCATGTGATGATCATTGGATAAACAGTAAGAATATCCCTGAGTGCTTTAGAAGAACCAAGGATATATAATTTTGTATGAGTAATGACAAACAAATCGCTGTAAGGTGTTGCACCGATATTAGTTTGGTCACATATAAAAATAAAAATTTCAATCTCAAATTAGGCTAAGTGTTGTTTAAAAGGTAGCACAATGAGCTAGAAGTTGTCTATGCTAGATTTAGATGAGTTCTAAATGTTGTGACGGATTCTACAAACGAAGGCAGAGTATGTCATTGTTTTGATAATGACTGAGGATGTTAAGTCAAGAGGTTCTTTGAGGACTTGGTGTAGTTCCGATAGTGTCAGAACTTTGAAGCTGTATTGTGTATGACAATATTAGTGACATATTTCAGACCACGGAATTAAGGTTCCACCAGAAGACCAAACATATTTAATGCCGACTCATTTAGAAAATGAGTGATGCGTGAAGACGCAAATGAATTGCAAAATACATACGTTTCTGAGTGTGTCAGAACCGTTGACTAAAGCTCTCCCTAGGGCAAAGTATGACCAACACCAGAATGCCATGGGTGTTAGGTACCTTACAATGTAATCTAGATTATTGACTCTAGTGCAAGTGGGAGACTGTTGGAGATATGCCCAAGAGGCAATAATAAAATGGTTATTATATATCTTTGTGTTTATGATAATGTTTGCATACCATGCTATAATTGTATTAACCGAAACATTGATACATGTGTGTTATGTGAACAACAAGGAGTCCCTAGTAAGCCTCTTGTATAACTAGCTTGTTGATTAATAGATGATTAGTTTCATAATCATGAACATTGGATGTTATTAATAACAAGGTTATATCATTATATGAATGATGTAATGGACACACCCAATTAAGCGTAGCATAAGATCACGTCATTAAGTTATTTGCTATAAGCTTTCGATACATAGTTACCTAGTCCTTTCGACCATGAGATCATGTAAATCACTTATACCGGAAAGGTACTTTGATTACATCAAACGCCACTCGCGTAAATGGGTGGTTATAAAGGTAGGATTAAGTATCCGGAAAGTATGAGTTGAGGCATATGGATCAACAAGTGGGATTTGTCCATCCCGATGAAGGATAGATATACTCCGGGCCCTCTCGGTGGAATGTCGTCTAATGTCTTGCAAGCATATGAATAAGTTCATAAGAGACCACATACCACGGTACGAGTAAAGAGTATTTGTCAGGAGACGAGGTTGAACAAGGTATAGAGTGATACCGATGATCAAACCTCGGACAAGTAAAATATCGCGTGACAAAGGGAATTGGTATCGTATGTGAATGGTTCATTCGATCACTAAGTCATCGTTGAATATGTGGGAGCCATTATGGATCTCCGGATCCCGCTATTGGTTATTGGTCGGAGAGAAGTCTCAACCATGTCTACATAGTTCACGAACCGTAGGGTGACACACTTAAGGTTTGATGTCGTTTAAGTAGATATGGAATATGGAATGGAGTTCGAAGTTTTGTTCGGAGTCTCGGATGGGATCCAGGACATCACGAGGAGTTCCGGAATGGTCCGGAGAATAAGATTCATATATAGGAAGTCATTTTCTAGGTTTGAAAATGATCCGGTATTTTCTCTGGAAGGTTCTAGAAGGTTCTAGAAGAGTCCGGAAGAAATAAGGATGGAAGGTGGAGTCCCAGAGGGACTCCACCCACCTTGGCCGGCCAGCCTAAGGGAGGAAGAGTCCCAAGTGGACTCCCCACCATGGTGGCCGGCCACCCCACCAAGGAAAGGGGGGAGTCCCACTCCCCCTAGGTTTGGTCACATGGAAGGTTTTTGTTGGGGTCTTATTCGGACACTTTGACCTAAACCTTGGGGCTTCCACCTATATAAAGAGGGGAGGAGAGGGGCTGGCCGGCCACCACAACACCACCATGGCCGCACCCCTCAAGGCTGCCCTAGCCGGCGCCCCTCTCCCAAACCCTAGCGGTTCCCTCCTACCTCTCTCTCCCACATAGCTTAGGCGAAGCTCTGTCGGAGATCTCCACCACCACCGCCACCACGCCGTTGTGCTGCCGGGATTCCGAGGAGGATCTACTACTTCCGCTGCCCGCTGGAACGGGGAGAAGGACGTCGTCTTCATCAACACCGAACGTGTGACCGAGTACGGAGGTGCTGCCCGATTGTGGCACCGTCAAGATCTTCTACGCGCTTTTGAAAGCGGCAAGTGATCGTCTACCGCAGCAACGAGAGCCTCCTCTCGTAGGCTTTGGAACTCTTCAAGGGTTAGTCTCGTTCATCCCCTCGTTGCTCCCATCTTCTAGATTGCATCTTGGCTTGGATTGCGTTCTCGCGGTAGGAAATTTTTTGTTTTCTATGCAACGAATCCCTACATTCATCACCGCCACCGCCAAAGGAGTAATTCATCATCGGTATTGGCATCCCCTTGGTTTGTTCCAAGCTTGGGGGAGTGCCGCAGTATCACATCATCACTACCTTTTACTTTTTACTATCAA